>NW_027270942.1:2762500-3175784 GCF_040938485.1 Diadema antillarum
TATATATACATACAATTCTTTTTTTTTTTTGTTCATGTTGAATAAGCTCCATTCATGAGAATTAAAGGGTTGGTATAGTGATACTTTCGTTGTCATGAAGTCAACATGGAGATGCAATATAAGTTTGTATGAAATCACTGTGGGAGTCAGATTCCAACTTGGGGAAACGATTCATTTCATTTACACCTTCGATAGTACAAGCATGCATAGCCATAATTTTTTCCCTTATAGCACCATCACGAGGGCATAATATAAATGTTATAAATGTTATTTCATAAAGACTAAGTAACGTGGAAATTCGTGGAGTAGGAAGGTGGGCCCGGTTCGGGTACACTGGAGAATGACCAGAACAAATTATAGTGTACAGCCTTATCACTGATCTCTTTGTAAGAACCGGCCTATATACACACACAGCCGAAGAATCGCGGTCATCCAACGAGACCGACACCCACGAGTTCGATCCTAAAAAAAAAAAGGGATCCATCATACAGTTAACGAGTCATAGGGCCCATGAGTTTGACACTATAGGGAAATAACATCCATGAGTTCGACACATAGGTATAAACAGCTCACGAGTTCGACATTACAACATGGGGCTTAATCTGTCGGTCTCATGGGCCTTGTCCGTTTAGTGTAGAACTCATGGGCAGTGTAACTCGTGGGCTGTATGACTCGTGGGTTGTATGACTCGCGGGTGTCGGTTCATGAAGTGCACCCGAAGAATCTCGACCGGAGTCAAAGGTTACCGATGATCATGCGCTTCGATGTTCACATTCGTTGATACGATCGTGTATGGCTGACGGGTGCTACTCATGCCCCTCTGGGCATGAAGGGAATTCAGGGGGATTAAGTACTAACTACTGTAAAACGAGGAATGTTCGCGTGCATTTTAATTTCGCGAATTTCGCGAGCGCCAAGATTCGCGAAAATAAAATGCATGCGAAAGTTCTTGTCTACGCTGTATGCATTGAACGCCACTGGCAATTCGCGAAAATTTCATGCCGCGAATATATCATGTTTTACGGGTATGTTTCCCTGGGCTGACGGGACCTACATACCCTTGTCAAGAGATAGAACACGCGAGATTGAATTGTCTGTCACAAGAGAACGAAAGCTAGCTTCACGACATCTCCTATTTACTGGCATATGTAGATTAATCTTGAAGTATGGAATTACTGCTTTATTCCATGTTGCGAATGTTTCCACTCTTATACCAGACCACATACTTAAGACATCGATGCGGCCATCTCTCTCCGTGATCTCCTTGACAACCGAGACGATCTGCTCCTCCTCGTTGATGTCGAGCTTTAGGATGAAAAGTGTGTCGTTAAGAGCGCTGCCCGCCGCCTTCTCCAGATCCTCCTTCTTGGCAAGGTTCCTCATGGTGGCGTAGACTCGGAAAGACTTGTTTGGGTCCTGGGCCAGCTTGACCGCCGTGCAAAGGCCAATGCCGGACGAGCAGCCGGTGATGAGGGTCACTCTTGGGGATGCCATGATGCTCCTGGTTCAGGGTGTGAAAATTTTCACAACCGTAGCCGAATCTAAATCATGTCACCAATTTATGAAACAATTCATTCACATTGCCTGGCCAGGCATCTCCACCTTTCTTACTTTAACGAATATTCCAAGTCAGCTCCACTGATGGTCGTTTGATTCTGACTGTTCCAAAGTAACTATCAGATGGACAATAATAATGAACCATGTGACCATGCAGCCAGCTGAAAGTCCACATAAAGTGGCGGATTAGTATTGAATAGAATGGACTGTGTATACATCAGAAAAGTGGAAATTAACTTTGGCTATCTTTTTGTGGGGTTTGTGCTGGACGGTCACATTCACTTACTTTAATTATATTCGTATATTGTTATATACGTGGACTAATACAGAAAGCTCTTTTTATTTCTTTTTTTTTTGGACGATGAGTTAGGTAGGGCTTACTGTTTTTTAAAGATTTATTATCGAAAAGAAGATGACTAAGGAAGAAAGTTTTAGGGGCCTACATTCATTTTGCTTATTGATTAAACAGGCTTTCTAAGTTAAAGGCTATAGAGTATCAATTCGTATCCATTACACACTATTTACCAACCACTCGGAGTTTGACTGACACTGATATCAAAGTAAAACAAAGCTCCACAACTTTTTTTTTTTAAATTCAGTGTTAGGAGGCAAGTATAATGAACCAATTGTGACGTTATAAATGGCACACAAGATGTGAGGAAATGTATTGCCTCTTGTTTCCTCTTTGTCGTTATTTTCATGAAGTTTGGGTGCCGTATAAGAAAGACACATTTTGACGCTATCGAGTCGTTCGCATTACGCAATTGTGACTGCATTGTAAAGATAAGTTAATACGTTAAGACAGAAGACAAATACCCAAAGGCATGGATTATCATGGGCGGTGTGTGTTTTGTCCTTCACTTAAGTAAGGTATGCCGACCAAACAAGCCTCGAAATACAGGTATACACTTCTCGGACTATGATCATCATTTATTCTCCAAACTGCCATAGGCTTATATAATTTTTCTTTGTGCATTGTGCCAATCGTTTCGTGTACATGTAATTACAGACAAAGGCAGTTGATTCTATTTTTTAAACAATAAATTGATTAATATCTCAAAACAGGTTGGCGACTTACCCTATAAAGCAGAATCACTACATAGGACACACTAGTATTTTGTATTATTCTTCAATCAAGTTTTAGGCGACGTACACCCCTTCCAACTCCGAAGAATACTGAATCAGTACATTTGTAATAAACGGTTGAGCATGAGATTCTGTAAAGCCCATTACGAAATCATTGTTGGCTCAACGTTTATAACTTCTTCTGAAGGATCAGCGATGGGTTAATCACTTTAATTGGGCTTCCGTACGAAAGGTTATCTTCGTCTTTTGCTCGATAAAACAAGGCAACCCCTTACCGTACAGATTTTTATGAAAAAACATATATATAAGTCTTCACAATCACTGGACTTAGGAGATCTTAGGAGATTCTTCCCATCGGTCTCCTTTTTCCTCTTATTTCTCCGATAATTAATATGTTGCGTCCGGTTGTCAAAACCCGAGTAAAGGTTATACTTTTTCAACGGAGCATAACATAATTATGTTCTTACCTGAGAATAAACTGATTTACGAAGGAAATTTCCTGTCAGAAGAAAAGTTGTTCACTCTAGAATCTGCGGTCAGTGGGCGAGGCTGCAAGCCGTAACAGTTGGCACGACGCTGTCCAGTCTGTCCCTGAGTTTTGGATGACTGGCTGATTGTGATGGGAGTGGATTCACCAGCGGTTTATTCGTACGAACCCACGCATTGCTGTATTTATCCATCCCTTGTAATATTGACACTACTGATTAACATTATGTCCTGACCCCATGCTGCCTCATGGAGCTCACAACTGACTCGAAATCTGCCAATGATTTCTAACAGAGATGTTCCGATTGGCCTAGATGGTCAGTTTTTTTTTTTAATGAGAAGCTCAACTCAGTATTGTTCAAGTTGTCATAACTGTTGGGATCGAGGTATGAAACCAGAATACCGCTATGAGATAATGAACAGCAGGGGCGCATAATCAGTATCAAGTTGTCTCCGTACAAACTAACACAGCTAATTTTCTACATAAAATTAACCCGTTCCGTACTGAATTCTGAAATGCCCATATATTAATACGCAGGCTATCACGTTCCCGTAAGGAAAGGGTTAATTATGGTTGAAGCCTTGTAAGAATTGCTTTGTAGTAGGTATGTGTATGGAGAAACACATTATTCAGACAATGCTGAGAATCATTGGTTAAAATGCGCATTGGTATCAACTTTCATGAGTATGTTAATTGGTTCGTTCGATATTGTTCGATGTAATCGACAAAATCTCCTTACTCCCCTGCCAACTATTATATTTGCCTTGTTCTGATGCTGAGATGAGTTTTTTTTTTTTTTAAGTGCCAGTAATTGCAATACAGACATCGAACGAGCTGTTACGTAACAAACGTCATGTCCGTAATCTTTATCTCATGATCGTCATTTCTGCATGAGCCATTACATAGCGCGCATACACAGTATCGGGTATAAGCTGATATTGTCATTCAGCTCAATAACATTTTTTATCCAGTTCTCATTAGTCTCCCTTCCAGGCTGTTACACATTATATATTTTCATCATTCCGTCAACCACCCCAATGCTGGCGCACAATAAAACAATAGGAAAGTAATTTGAAAATGATTTTCCAACAATACCCCACATTCCCTTCAATGTAGCCACCACTGCAACTATAATACTTACTCGTACCAAAGCCCAACTTCAGAAAATGCGAACAGCTCACAGACTGCGGTAATAAAAAGGTTGCACTGGGTTCTATTTGAGTTCGTCTCGAGTGCTCACAACATCACATTAACATTACGTAACGAAAACGTGTAAGGTTTGATCAAGGAGGTTCGAGAGATGGAGTTACAACTGACTATAATTATTCAATCAGCTGTTAGTTTTAACGCTAACATAATATCGTATATATGCTGCTCGTATATCAAATGCAATGAAATTTCACCTAATGATAAAGCATATTTAAAACAAAAGTCAATACCGTTCGAAAGTATGTGCAAAAGTGTAAATCTGAGCTGTATTTTGTGAAAGTGTTTGAAATTTTACCCTAATGGAAAGCCGGTTTTATCACTTTTCTCCTTATTTCCGCCAAATGAAACTAATAATCAATGGTGTCATCTTCAAGTATAGTTCTTTGTAAATTAACATGTCAGATTAGCGTACAGACACGTACAGTTGAGTAATTTTGATACCTATTTCAGCAATATTTGAGCGATTTCTATTCGCGCACCCCCGTGCCTTTACCATTGTCTACCGCCCATCGTTTGTAAGTAGGGATAGCGAGAAGTAATTACCATCACAAAGACATATCTTCCTTGGAAAGTGACTGGTGATTATGCAATGAGACACGAGTCAATTGTCTTCGCATGTGAGCGGCAGATCCAGTTTGACACATACTTCAAATATTTTTGAGTGGCGGCTTCGAGAATGGGATCAAAGCGAACCTCCTTGGTTTGATTCAGAGCTACGTGTGCGCTGTTGGAGTCTGAAAGTATTCTGGGAGATTTAATCTAGATACTAGATAAATAGTTACATTGGAAACTGTGGTAGAAATGGACTCTGCATCTCCTGCAAATTAAAGGGATCATACAGTTTTGGTTCAGACCTAATTTCAGGTTTCTAACATTTTTTGGTGAAATAATGGGAAACTTCTTATGAAATATGAAAGAGCATGTAATTCTATGAGGAATTCAATGTTTATTTGATGAAAATTGGTTTTGAAATGGCTGAGATATCCAAAAAAGAGCGATTCTAATAAAGTGTGGGACCCACACTTCATTACAATCGCTTTGTTTTACTTTGTTTTTGGATGTTTCAGTCATTCCAAACCCGATTTCCATCAAGTAAACTTTGAATTCCTCTTAAAATGGTATGCTCTGTACTATATCATAAGTGTTTTCTTAGTATCTCGCAAAAAGTTAAAAGTCCAATTCTCATCTCCACCAATACTGTACTATCCCTTTAAGTGAACTTTCCACATCGAATCTCGACTGCAGTGACAGTCATTTGAGTTATGGAGATTTATTATTCTTATACGAGGGACCAGATTATCAGATTGTTGCTTCATTCCTCCCTATAACAAACGTATAGACAAACGCACGCACATGCATGTGCACACACTCACACAACGAAGTATCGATGGACTATTGCATCCTAACGAACTTTTGATTTCCTTCAATGAGAGTCTGTCAGTACAGTAGCCTTCTTTTTAGGCAGTTATTAAAAAATCATCCCACAGTGATCAACATTACTGTGTAACTTCATGCAATTTATCACAAAAAAAAACACGCACCTAAACACGCACATTTACACATTGTGTGCAATTGCATTCTATTTTCTTTTCCACTTATTCTCTATTGCCTTAAATTTGTACTCATTTTATAAGAAGCTCACACTGTGACACAAACGAAATGAGAAAAACATAGTGACAGTAAAAGTCGTAGTGCAGGATTTCAAAAGTATACTGCTATATTGCAATTTCTTTTATTTCAAGTTCAAGTTCAAGTTCAAGTTGATTTATTTCATTTCCAACAAACAAATAATTAGAAATACAATGAGACACTCGTATACACAGATGTCAGGAAATCAGTACCACAATGCGATGAACAGAATAACATTGTAAAAGAGCTAAAGGTAAATTATCAACAGAGATACAAATAACTGTTACGTCACTGTGGTAAAGGCAGAAATAAAATGGCTGGAAATGGAGGGGACTGCTAAAAAGCAGAGTTTGTAGAATGCAGTCCCCTCATAGAGAAAAATATATAATTGCTTAAAAAAACAATTTCCCTAGACGGTAGTAAAAAAAGAAAGAAAAAAAGACAGAGTAATACACACATACTTGCACAAATAAGGACGCACATTAACAAACACAAGGCGGCTCTCTTGTAAGGAAAGATTGATGAGAGGATAGAAAGATAGTGAGGAAGGTAGTGATTCCGAGGTAGACATGGGGGGGGGGGGGGACAGGAGAGGGAAATGGTGTTATATCATTGAATCACCTAAAAGCAGAGCAACGCCTTTAATTTCTCTTTGCATAAACACTAAGGCTAATTAAGTTGGTACATTCCACAGTCCATCCGTATTAAATCTCATCCGTTGACGGGAAGTTATTTTCCTCACTTTCGCAGAAATAGTAATAACAATGATAATAACTTTGGAACTGAAGATAATCTTTCTGCCCTTGATCCCGATATCTCTTGCTACGTGGAGGCTTTCTTTCTTTTCGAACTATTGAAGAGAACATAAATTTTTTTCAAGCGCATTCAAGTCAGTGGAAAAGAACATTTATATAATTATGGAGTGATTGCAAGAAAGCACCCAAGTATCGTATTATCAAGTTTAAAGATAGCTCTATGATTGACTTGTGTTGACAAAACGGCATATCCAGCTAAGAAAAAGCAAAATATAGAATTCTGTTTTTTGGATAATACAAACTATAATTAGAAGTGCTCCGAAAGCGCGAACCTCTTCCATGGCGATATTAGAGGGTGATCAAAAATGAAGAACCGGCAAACATCTTTTCCAAAGACCTTTATATTTGATCATGATCCGGATCACCAAAGAAAAATTAGCAAAACTCGTGCATAACTTTTAGAGTTATATTATTAACATAATGCAGAAAAACAGACGGAGAAGGACACAAGCAATCGGCTTTTTTGTTGGTTTTTGTTGGTGAAGGTAACAATTTCCTTTAAAGATGATATAAAGTTTTGGTACCTCAAAAGTTTCCCTGAGTTTCCTTACTAACACTGAGACTTACTCGCTCCAAAGTGCTCTCATGTCGTAGTAATCATGCAATAATGGTTTCGTACAATACGTGTATATTGATTCTCGCGGTACCGCGTCGAGTCAAACTAAACGGCTCGTTCGAATTTTTCAGAGCCCGCTCTGCTCTGGTACGAAACCATTATTGCATGATTACTAAGACATGAGAGCACTTCGGGGCGAGTAAGTCTCACAGTGTTAGTTATAATATGAAAGGAACTTTAACCTGAAACACAAACTAAGACAAGGAAAATCAGGGAAACTTTTGAGGTAGCAAAATTTCCGTGTTTTTAAGATAACAAAATAATGAAAATGCAATTCCACGGATTCAAATCCAGTGATTACCCGTAAGTATTTCACATCCACGAACATGTTTGTTATTTTCTGGTTGCGGTCAGCTACACGTTATTCTATTTGGTACCACAGGATCATACAAAAGTGAGTTAATTGATTTTCTCTTTCATGTATTTTTCTAAATTTCCAACGAAAGCATGTTTATGTATTTGGCTGTTATTTTTTGTCAGATACTAGTAATAAGTACATAAATCCAGTGTAATCGTGACATTACAACGTACAATAAACGTAAAGGAAAGAGGAAAGTTTCACTCCCACTTTAAAGTGACGTTGTTTGCGAGCCTCTATATTATACTTGACAATTGGTGTTGCTCTCTACTTGGAAACTGATTTCATGACTTCAAAGAAATTTTTGGCCGCTGTCGACCCGACGCCGTCCACGAAACGCTCCTTCATGTAGCCGTCCACCCATCCACTGGTCGGGTAGCGTAGGAGCGGCTCCGCGCTACTCAGGCATTTCAAGACGACGTTAGCAACGTCTTCGCCGCTCTGGTACCTCTCCAGGAGGGCGTCCCACGTTTTTCCGTAGTACGCCCCCATTAGCTGAAAGATTGACAACATTGATATTGTACTTGGGTATATTTAGTATTTTATGGCAATGATTATTTTGTTTCAATTTTATTTATCTTTTTATTTATTTACTTATTTTTGTACTTGCTGTATTCAAAAGAACTTATGTTATATTGAGAAATGAATGAAATTCAATTGAATTAATACTTTGCCTCGTGGTAAATGGGAAAGGATGAATATAGCAGAAGGTTTCACTGAATACTGTCAAATCTATGACCATTTACGGTAATCTATCAATCTGTTGCAATAAAACAACTCGAAAAAAAAAATCATCAATTTGAATCATATCATTTATGTTTACAGTAACATCTGGCTGTATTCTTGAAGGGAGCCAACAAATCAATTCATAAATGTCGGAGCTAGAACAGCAGTCAACGAGAGGGGAGAGATAAATATATATAGAGAAAAATAGATTCATTTCTTATTTTAGGAAAATTGCAATCTTGCTTAATTCTCAGTATAGATCATCTCTAAGCTTACACTAGAGTCACTTGCTAGTGGCACAGTTATTTTTTCCTAGCTGTATTAAGA
Organism: Diadema antillarum; assembly: GCF_040938485.1. Taxonomy (NCBI): domain Eukaryota; kingdom Metazoa; phylum Echinodermata; class Echinoidea; order Diadematoida; family Diadematidae; genus Diadema; species Diadema antillarum. Next base: position 2,771,311 of record NW_027270942.1, read on the forward strand.
AATTAATACTTAGCACGTTCAGTCTTCTAATTTGTTATTCTATCCTCACTGCAGTAATGTTGATTCTTATCTGTTTCATATCCATTTCACATCCGCAGTATGATTTTTTCCATTCCATTATTTTTGAGACTCCATTTCGACACTTCATGTCTACTGACTACTCAAGGAGCAACGCCATGGCAAGCAGAACAAGAATTCCCTTCCATTATGTCGATGAATAATGAAAATGATGATGATAATAATAATAATGATAATAATAATAATAATACTGACAATAATAATAATAATAATGATAATAATAATAATAGCAATAATAATGATAATAATAATAATACTGACAATAATAATAATAATAATGATAATAATAATAATAATAATAATAGCAATAATAATGATAATAATGATAATAATAATAATAGTAATAGTAATGATAATAATGATAATAATAACAATAATAATAATAACAATAATGATAACAATGATAATCACAACAATGACAACAGCAAAAATGAGGAATCGAAATCGGTAATACTTTGCTCGTATCATACTGGCCCACAACAAAATTTATTCAAACGTCCTTACCTTGCCTGATGGTGATTTCGGGTCAGCTGATGACGGAGCGACGTCTTGGGTGGCCTCCATTTTGTCGAGGAAATTGGTTTTCACAGGACCCGGGGAAATCGTACTGATCCTGAGGAGGTCACGATAAGGTGCATAAAGGAGTCAAACAGCGAGATAAGTTTAAGGCATTTTTAAAAAGAATTCCAAATACCTTCCTGCCACGAATATTCGATAATTGGCATTGCCATCATCGTAAGCATCATTAATAACCATAACAATTATTGATAGACTGTCTTTATCGTTATAATAATAATCGCAATGATGCTGATAATAGTGGTTTATGTGACAATAATAAGAATTATAATGATAATATAAAGAAAGATAATGATACTGATATTGATGATGATGATGATAGATAATGATAATAGTAATGATAGTAATAATAATAATAATAATAATAATAATAATAATAATAATAATAAAACCAATAATGATATCTATGATTATTAAAAAAACCTAATAACAATAACAACAAAATGATAATAATAACGTTCTTAATAATGATAATTCATTATGCAACTGTAGTTTTATTCACCCAGGGTAGTATCTTCAGTATTAGCACTGTCCTTTTAGAAGTCAGTGCTATTATCATTATCCCAACATTGCCATATATGATCTCCTAGTATCACTTGATCTATTCCCATTTTGTCTAATAGCCATTTAGTTTCAATCCACATGGTCTAATCCTGTTTCGTCTACAGCTTGCAGTTCGTCTTATGACCATTTAGAGTCAAATTGCAACTTAGCGTCATTACCAGTTGGTCTACTTCCAGATAAGCTATGCCCACTTCGTCTAATACCCACCGTTTCTTGGACAAAATGAGAAAAAGTCCAAAGAGACAAAACTGCAATTAGACCATCTAGTCTTTTGACGAAACGATAAGTATTCAAACTGGACAGTAGTCCAAATGAGAAGAAGACCAAACGGGCATTAGACGAAATTGGTAACAGACCAAGTGGGTTTAGCCGTAGTGGTGTGTTAGACAAACTGAGAAGTAGACCATCTGATAGTAGACCAAGTGGCAATAAAGCTTGTCAGGTACCCATTTGTACACCTGGGTCGAGAGGGGGGACAGAATGAGTGACACATCTTGTCCGAGGACGAATATAAGAACGACATGTAGCATCTCCGTATGAAAGTCGAGTCTTGTCCACTATTCCATGTAGTTCCCCTATGTTGTTTCGCAATACCAGCTAGTACGAATTTATTGTCTTTTCATTTATTTATTCCATTCATTTTCATTTTCAACAAAGATTATGAATATAAGTGTACAAAACATATAAAAAGAAAAAAATGTATATAATTCTACATGTATCTTACGTGGTGCAACTATTGATGGCAACAATGTCATTCTCTGTTTCCTTTTGTTTTGCTTTGTTTTGCTGTGCGTTTGATGTTTGAATTGAAATAAAAGTTCATTTAACCCTTTCCTGTTCTGGCAGGACGGCCGTACATTTTGTGCAGGCCGATAATAAGAACAATTTTAAGATCAAGAAGTCTATTAGATAGGCAAACTCGGCAACCATTTGAAATTAGGTCGCTTCTGTTCTTCGATTTTTCTATAAGTGATGTATCGTCATTGCTTTGTTCCCATTCTGATAACGCTAGAGTATACAGATTAAAATTATAAGCATAAATCACACAATCATGTGCGTACCAAATGTTGAAGGAACGCAGTTCCGGGTACAGGGTTTCCGAGAGACCCTCCAGAGCAAATTTAGTCGCGGCGTAAACATTGGCGTAAGGCAAACCTTTGCGGGGAAACATACGAAGGAAACAACGATGTAGAGTTACTTATTCCATTAGTCACACGCATGTAAAGATCATAATTATAATAATTGTTACTAGTTAGGTTAACTTACTGTAGATATTATATGTATGAATGAATGTACATAAGCCTAAATAATGAATATTGATTAATAAATTCAGAATGATTAATAATCCCCCTTCCACACCATACACCCCAAACCCTCGGTCGCTGCGTTCCCTCGCTTGCGTCTTCCTATATATTGAATATAATAATTCTAGTCCCACCCCCATCACGGAAAAAAATCCTGCATACAGCATTGCACACACACACACACACACACACACACACACACACACACACACACACACACACACACACATACAACACAACACAACACAAAGGACCACGATGCACGTTGTACCAGCACGAGAAACACGTAGACCTGCATCCTTCAAAGGTGCCAAATTATGTAATGAATGGAAACAACATGCTCAATCATCACTTACCAATAATGCCTGTGATGCTGCTGATGTTAACGATACGCCCTGACCTCCGGACCTTCATGCACCGAATTACTTCCTGAGTCAGCCGGAAAGTCCCAAGGGTGTTGGTATCTATCATACTTTTCATATGTGCCATGCTCATCTCTTCGAAAATCCCAAAGTGGCCAAAAGCAGCATTATTGACTGCAAAAGAAGGCAAGGAACGTAAAAACTCTTAGTGTTCGTATATTGATTTCTTTCACAGTCTCATTAAATAGCATTCAACGTTCGTAATATCAAATTCCCTCATTATCGAGATCTAGCGAAATGTATTTTCGTTTGCTCCTGCAACCATCGAAGATTACTTACCCAAAACATCGATGCGTCCATCTCTCTTCATGATCTCCTTGACAACCGAGACGATCTGCTCCTCCTCGTTGATGTCGAGCTTCAGGATGAAGAGTGTACTGTTGAGGGTGCTGCCCGCCGCCTTTTCCAGGTCCCCTTTCTTGGCAAGGTTCCGCATGGTGGCGTAGACCCGGAACGACTTCTTTGGATCCTGGGCTAACTTGACCGCAATGCTAAGGCCAATGCCAGAGGAGCAGCCGGTGACGAGGGTCACTCTTGGAGATGCCATGTTGCTTCTAGTACCGACGCAAAAAGCTACCCTTACCAGAAATTCTGTAAAAAAAAAAAAAAAAAAAAAAAAGGGGGGGGGGGCGTGACTGATATTTCTGGTGCCACTTCCGGGTTTCATTTCATTGTTTTTCTTTTTATTTCTTTTGTTTTTTATGAAAAATAAAGGGGGGCGTGCGCCGGTTGCGCCCCCCTCTGGATCCGCCACTGCTTACAACTGGAGTAAGAGTGGGGAAAGTGTACATTCTACAGATAAACTGGTTATCCCAACAAAGACCAAGTTGGAACAGTTCTTGCATCTATGCATAGATTTGAATATCTTGGGGCTGTGTTAAAGAGGCTACCTCATTTTTCAAATACTTTTCTCTCCTTAGAAACGACACCGGACACATCATTACCAATGGCTGATATCAGAAGTCTCTATTACTATGTATCTACGTTAAGAAAGAGAATTGAGGATAGCCTAGTAGAATTTGCGCCACTACAGAAGCCTTGCTTTGACGCAGGTTTTTATTCAAAATTCGGGCAGCGCTCGTTGCATGATCAAAGATATGTTTGTTTGTTTTTTCTGGTTTTTCTTTTTTGCCTTCTGTTTCAATCCGTCCAGTTCTCATTTTTCACCAATTCATATTTCATCGAAATTCCACATGAATTCAATGTTATGGCTATAGGGAAGCTTTCTCTGCCATGTGCTCAAGGTGACTGCGTCTGATGAATTCAAATTGCATATGAAATTGATGTTAGTATATACTGACGGAACTGAATTGAACATTATGCAAAAGTGATCGACGAAACACAAAACTGAAAATGTATATCAGCAGATTAGCACTATGCAGGTGTCCTGGGATTGGGATATAATATAATAATGTATCAAACAGATTAAAAAAGTAAATTCGATACCAAGAATTAAGTTCTTACCTGAGAGTAGAAAGAGTTATGGGCGAAATATATCAGCTACACAAAATCAGCAATCACCGGGTGAGGCCCAAGTGGTATATCAGCACGTGCGATGGTGTAACTTCTGTTCCTCAGTTATAGCTGAATTACAATGCAATAGTGAAGTTCATTCGCACAAAATATAAACGCTGCTCCATTTTGCATTATCATCATTCGTTATTGACTTAGCGGACTAGCACATTTGCTGACTCACCTCTTCCATTTTCTATTCATATAAGCTGTTGTGACATTCTCTGAAGAAGTGGGAAAAGATTAAACGAAAATATTTCGAGATTTGGTATTGGGAAAAATAAACATCTAAGCGGCAAAACGAGTGTCTATAGAAACAAGGCGATTGAACTATATCCGTAGGAAGTTGTCACGATTGTAATTTGATGTGGGTCAAAGATTAAGGACCTTACAAAGAGTTTCAAAATTATGGGTTATCTACGTGTAATGTCTCTTAAGTTTTAATAATCTTTAACTTTAGAAAGTTCTCAACGTCTTCTGAAACTGTATATCCTCTAGTAAACAACAATGATTTTAATTGTCATACATTTCAAGAAAAAAGATTCAATTTTCGTAATTTCTTCCCCCATTCTTTGAGGGAAAATTAATGGCTGAAAATGGCTGAAATTTCAGTGGATTTGTAATACGATGTTCACGTATATGAAGAGATTCATTATTGACGGAATGTTTGAAATGTGTCAATTAGAGTGTACATTCGTCACGATTTTTGTAGCCATGCAGTGTTTGATAATTGGTCTGTTAGAAATTGACGAATCACCTATCCAGTTCTGTGGGGAAAGTGTGGTAAATCTAAGTAGAAAAGTATTTCATTTTAACAAATGAAGGTACGTATAACTTGTGCCAACTCAACCTTTACAATACATACAGATAATTAAGTTTACCGATTAAAATTCCTCAAACTAGACGATATCAATTTTTCAGATAGCAACATTTATATTAAAGTAAACAAAAGAATGAAAAAAGTTGCCTTACGCTTTTACGAATCATTTTTCGTACGATGAAAACGTTAATTCAAATCTAACCCCATACCTGCAATAACATATCTAAATAACCCAAAGACTCACGTTGGCTCACAAATCCCTAAGAGAATATGGGTCTGATGTATGGAATCTTCTTCCCAATCGTTTGAAGCAATTAACATACTTCTTAATATCTTTCAAGAGTTTATGATGAAGGGTAATATTGTCCTTCTATAAACAATTTGTTTCTATATTATATTGATTTTATAAGGAAAATGATGTAAAGCAGTGTATTAACACTTGTAATAAAATTAATATATAGTTATTCTAACTTACGATTCCAACTCAGGATAGATATATATTTTTGTTAGTTATCAAACATATTGAATTTGGGTTCAAAGGGCGTAAGACTGTTCTCTTGAGCCTCCTTGGACAGATGCTTCAAAATATGCCAGTCATAGCAGTGCAAACATCTACCGAGATATTGTTTAGCAAACGTCATGTCCGCAGTCCTCATCACAAGATTATTATGATTGTCTGCATCAGTCCTTATATGTTCTGCTCTCACACCGTATGCTAATAATTATTGTCATTCAGCCCAATAGCATTTGGATCCACTTCGCTTTACTCTTCCTGTAAAGGCTGTTATATATCTCATATTTTCATTTCGTCATTGGTTTCGTCACCAAGATGTTGGGGCAACAAAAGCAACAAATTGCATTATGATTTTCCTACCTTACAAAAAGTGGGCTCCACATAACTCACAAATTGTGCGACAGCAAGCCTCCGCTGTATTACGGTATTGTTTGTAAAGTTATCCATGGATCTAGCCTACTAGTATCTCTTCTCCAACAAACGCATAAACATATGCACAAACAAACATACAAACGCACACTTTCTATACATATACTAAAAAAAGCACGAGAAAAACGAAAAGGTGCACTCTCCTACAGGAACTGATTTCTTTGGTTGCGTGAGTAAAGCATTCTATAATAGTGTCAGTGTTTCAAATGTATGTAGTATCAATGGATCGTTCCTATGGTACACTGAGTAAATCTCTCCCATTTGCTTCAGATACTGTAAAATGGTACTAAATGTCCCACCTAAAGGCCCATTATTCAGATTTTGTCAATAGAGGGCCTACTGCCCATGGAAATAATTATCCCTTGTGCACCACGTATCCTTCACTTGTATTATGATGTGACTGATGTGTGACTTACTACACTTCATTACACAACACGCACATAACTGTTATTAAAAGTGAAAATTTTTCATTATTTTATTCAATTATTTATGGGTATTTTTCTCAATCTGTTTTCATAACACCAAGCTCACGAAGTGACACAAACAAAATGAGAGAACATAAATGATCACGTTGGAATTACTGTGGCATGGTACAAATACTGCTGTACCTTACTTTCTTCAATGTCATGGTGTTCATTCCATTACCTTAAAACTACGATTTACCACATGCAGATGACAAAGAACTAGCTTAAGCGCTTCAAAATAGTTTTAAAATGTGAGAAAGGGAGAAAAACAACCAACGTAAAAAATGTCAACATAATCAATGTTAAGAATTATAAAATATACAAAATGTGAACAAGTTTTATCAAAAATCGCTTCTAGCAAACGTCTAGAATAAACCGTCCACAGTTATATGGTTTATTGAGAAAATGAGTGATATTTCCTCATATTTGCAACTTAATGCCAATTTGTTATATGGTAAGATGTTTTGTTATACATCTGAGCTACACATTATGCATCAAATGTGATGAATGGAACATTTCTTTTGAATCATTGTTCCCAATAATAAACAGTGGCTTTAAAGCTGACGAATGCCTTTAATTGCTCTTTCGAAAGCATTATTAGATGACGAGTGAGATGTTAACGAGCATATTCCACAGTCCATCCGTAATTCTATGATATCGATGAATGAAAGTATTCCCCTCTCCCACATTTGCAAACAATATTGGTCAAACTTTCCAACTTCCAGTGGTCCTACTTTCCATCTCGAGATCTCTTGCTGGTTGGGAGTTTTCCACTGGGATTATTTAAAAGAGATAGCAGTGGTTTTTTTTTCTTCGAACAGTCTGATGTCACGCTTCAATAACTCTGCCCAAACCAATCATTGTAAAACATTTCTGTAAATCGACTGCCAGAAATAATTCATGTATCATGATTATTTCATCGAGTGCGAAGCTGGCTCGATGACTGAATTCTACTGACAAAACACATATCTGGCTTTAAAAAAAAAACAGTTTTTTTTTCAAGTTATACTAAAAGCACTCGTAGAGGGTAAACCTCTACTACGTTCTAGGATAATTAAAGTAATAAACTGGTGCAAGCGTAAAACAGAAAACCCTGCTTAAGGTTTATGATATATCATCACCAACGAAAACCAAATCACCTGTCCTTTTTATATTGGACATGATTTTGCTGAAACAAAATATCAAAATTCGTTCATAATTTTTCGACTGATAGTGCCAACAGACACACACACACACACACATACACACACAAAACCCAGATTGAGTTAGATGGTTTGTCGAAGTAATTATCAATGTCATTATCATTCTCATTATGAGCACTATGTGTCTTACAGATGATAAACGGAGATGCGTTATTCAATGGAGTCAACTTATGTCGGTGGTAAGCCAATTAGTATCTCACATGTACATTTCTCCTAATGCCACATAACTATCTATTCAGCTGCACGTTTTCTCTTTTATTTCATGGCGTCTCACTATCGTTAGTTTATATTTAAACCGTATCGAGGGTGACCTTCAATGTGAACCTCTTACGTCACAAATGCTTTTGCCCATATTTGGTAAACTGCCGCTTCTCTACCTGGTAAGCAGTTACGTCTTTACTTGGAAACTGATTCCATAACTTCAAAGAATTTTTTGGCCGCTGTCGACCCGACGCCGTCCACAAATCGCTCCTTCATGTATCCGTCCACCCATCCACTGGTTGGGTAGCGGAGGAGCGGCTCTGCACTATTCAGGCATTCCAAGACGAGGTCGGCAATGTCTTCTCCGCTTTGGAAATCATTCGTTATCGAGGCCCACAGTTTGCTTAAGTATGCCGCCATCAGCTGAAAGTTGGACAACATGGACATATTTTTATCATAGCACAAAGGAAAGGTTTTCAGTCACTGACCTGTAATGTACCATTTAGGTCAGTGGTTTGAATACATTGTATAAAGCAAAAGGTTTCATAGAAAACTATCATAATTCGCATGAATCATATACTCATGTCTACAGCAGCACTGCTGTCATTTTCTGTCTCAGGCAGAAATTATCGGGAGAAACTAAGAAAGTCACTCTTAAATACTTAAACAACAACAAAAATCAAAGAAGAACTTATAGAGATTTGGAGGGGAGATATGTCTACATGTACTTTATGTAGAAATGTCGATATTGCTTAAGACACTGCTGCTCAAAGACGCTTTTTTGGATCTGTTTAAGAAATCGAGAGCTTTAAGACTGGTCTTATAAATCGTTGCTTGCCCTTGCTCTACATGCTAATAACTTATTAAGTCAAATGCATTCACATTCACATTCGCATTGGTTTTATCCTTTCCATCATCAACGAGACTATTGAGGGCACATTGCGCTGTTTTTATCTGAAATATATAAACATATAAAGCCGTCTCTGATTGGAAGGGCTCTTTCCAAACCCTGTTTCTCCACTTTCATAAATAAACCTAAACTAAAAATAATACTTTGGACTTCATTTTGTCGTGTATAATTTATTGTCAACTCAACGAACGCCATCGTGGCAAGGAGCGCAGTCATGATGAAGGAGGAGCTTCCATAACAAATTAAGCATAAATATAGCAGTAACGATGATTATCACAACAACGGCTACAATCAAAACTGAGCATCGAAGCTCATATGATTTATAATGTCCACATAAATAGATACAAACGACATACTTTGGCCGATGGTGAGTTCGGGTCAGTCGATGATGGGACATCCACTTTGTTGGCCTCTATGTTGTCCACGAATTTGGTTCGCACAGGACCCGGTGCAATTGAGCTAATCCTGTGAGGGGGAACACAAACACATTGCACAGAGAAGACAGATATTGCGATAAAATTAGTTATTCATTGTTATTATCTTTATTCAAAATTCTCCAGCCCAGAACATGTTCAACATCATCAAGTTCACCAAAATTTTTACAGATGGAACTTGCAACTTTAAAGGTGTAGGTCAATGTCATACTGAAAGCACCTTTAAACGTGCAAAGTTTCACGTCGAAGGAAGGTGCCCAGTTTCACCTTGAAAAGTGCTTCCAGTGTGTCATTAGTCTGCACCTTTAACCGTGGGAAGTTGAACCTTTAGGAAAATTGCAAAGTGCAACTTTACAGGTGCTCCGAGAGTGACGTCAGCCAGCATCTTTAAAGATACGAAGTTGAGGTTTAAAAAACAATGCAAGTTGGTCTTTGAACCCAGTGTGACCTTTAGGAAAAGTGCAAGTTGGACCTTTACTGGTGCTCCCAGTGTGACATTGGTCCGCACCTTTAAAGGTACGAGTGAAACTTTTACGAAACGTGCAAGTTGCACCTTGCAAGGTGCACCCAGTGTGGTACTGGTCTGCACGTTTGAAGGAGCGAAGTTGCAGCTTAAAAAGTTCTCCCAGTGCGACATTGGTCTACACCTTTTAAGTGCGAAGTTGAAACTTTAGTGAGGAGTTAGATCTTCAAGGGTGCTCCCAGTCTGACTTTGCTCTGCACCTTTAGACATGCGATGTTGCATCTTTTAAAGTGCTCCCAGTGTAACATTGGAATACACCTCTTTGCAAAAACCCTTTCTTCTTACAGTGAACGGTAACAATGATGACATCATTAGGCTGCTGTCATACTGTTTGATTGTTTTTCCGTTATAGTGCTTGTTGGTTTGAACAATTATTCCTTGTACAGTGTGCAACTCACAATGGCCACGCCATCATTCCATTTGCGGTGTATTTGTTTAGCTTTCCTGCTTCCTGAAGGAAAATCATGCATTATTATTATTGTATGTACTCAACCAGATTTGCCAACCAGATGAAATACAAAGAATACGATCAATTCGATTCTTTTACGAAGGACCAATAATCACTGTATGGTTTCAATTATGATTCTGATTAAAAATAGATATGAAAATCAACAGCATTAATCACACATGTTCGTACCAAACGTTGAAGCAGCGCAGTTCCGGGTACAAGGTTTCCGTGAGGCCCTCCAGTGCAAATTTAGTCGCGCCATATATAGGCGAATAAGGCATACCTTGGCGAGGATAGATACGAAGAGAGCAGTTATGTCTAATTCGTCATCCCATCATTAGTTACAAGCAGTATTATGATTATGACAATCGCTTTTACTAGTTATGTTATGCTAGATATAGCATGCATGCATGTACACATGCAAATAATAATTCATCATGATTTACATCCCTACCCTTAAAATACGAACAATGTTATTTTAATAATGCTGCAAATTCTATAACCAAACTCAGAAGCATCTTTCAGCGCGATCTTATAGAGATGGTAAAGTTTTTGTTGAGATGGAGCTTTAGTTTTTCAACTTTTCTTTGACTATTTTTCAGGATGATGAGAAACCTCTTATGAAATATGAAAGAGGATATCGTTCTAAGACTTCAGAGTTTATTCGATGAAAATTGGTTTCCAAATGGTGAAATGCTCGTCAGTCTGATAGAGTATTTAAATTGATTATCATTTGCAATCAAAATGTTTCACAATGACTAACTGGATCAGTACGTATAACCATTTAAGGCTAAACAAATTCTCATCATAAATGTGCTGCAATAAACATAGTTTTTTATTAACAAAGATTTGCCAATATAATTAAAATGATCTCGACTGTCTACTTTTTTGTCTATAAAGTCGATTCTGCCATGTCATCAAGTCTAGTGAGAGTTACAGTTTGTATCTCGAAGGCAAAGGGATTAAAGGTTCTAAACTGATCGTGAAAAATGTTCACACCACAAGCACACACCCGCGCACACACACACACACACACACACACACAAACACACGCTTGCTCGTGATTCCGGTATGAATAAACGTACATCTGTATTTTCTGAAGTACAGGTGCCAGAGTCCCTTAGTAAACACGTCAAAGTATAATCAGTAGAAACACCGCCACTAATCATTGCTTACCAACAATGCCTACGAGACTGCTGATGTTAACGATGCGCCCTGACCTTTGGGCCTTCATGCCCCGAATTACTTCCTGGGTCAGCCGGAAAGTCCCGAGGATGTTTGTATCGACCAAACTTTTCATGTATGCCATGCTCACTTCTTCGAAGAGACCCATCTGCCCAATTGCAGCATTATTAACTGGGAATGGAAATAATGAAAGTACAGTACTGTATAGAACAATAATGTTTATAGTGTGTGTTTCTTTTTAATCGAGTCAAATTGAAAAGTGTTCAATGTTCATAAAATAATGTCAAAATTATTTGCACTTCTGATGCGTTAACATTTTAATTGTATACCATACACGCTGACATCCTGCATGGAGTCGTTATCGACTATGAATAAATCTCATAAACCTTAAAGCCAATTTTCTGAAATCTTACGCTCTATCATTTTGCCGTGATCACTTCAAATATTTTTGCATACTCAAAATGATGCCTCGATCGGATGACTTCCTTGTTTGATCAATTTGTTACTTTACTTAGCATTGATACCTTAAGTTTAATGATGAACATCATACAATACCTTGTACATTTCGTAAACTTAATGATATTCTCGACATGTATTTTTGCATGTTTCGTCATTTTTTACATTGACATACTGTATTAAAAGCCTATATCATATCTTTGGAACACCTAACATCCTACAAACTTTACTTTTTCGTGGGTTTCTCATATTACGCGTCACTTATAATGATTATGTTCTTATACATTTGTGCAATTTGTTTTAAATTGACTGTTGTGTTAAATAAACATTTTTTTTTTGGTTCTAAAATCAAATGGAATATACAAGTTGTATGATATGTGGAATTTGAAACATGAATAAAAAAATAGAAAATGAATATCTACGAAGGACTAGTAAACTGTGGTTTTACGAACGTCGTGCTAGCATCACAGCTCCCCCCTCAAATATGTCTATATAAGGAAAGGAAGAGGTAAGGAAGAGGTAATCGTTATACGGATATACCTATTGCAGTAACACTGCAAGGTACGATGATACGCTATGCAGAGGCTGACTGAAACGAGACAGGGACAAGAAGAAGAAGAAGAAGAAGAAGAAAAAGAAGCACTAACGGGAAACTGGCGATAATGCGAGGTATCTCCAGTATTACAGATATAGCGCGAAATTCTATTTCAATTTGTTTCAATCCGAGTGTGTCCCTCCATAGCCACCATGGAGGATGGCTTACTCAAAACATCGATGCGTCCATCTCTCTCCGTGATCTCCTTGACAACCGAGACGATCTGCTCCTCCTCGTTGATGTCGAGCTTCAGGATGAAAAGCGTGTCGTTGAGGGCGCTGCCCGCCGCCTTCTCCAGATCCTCTTTCTTGGCAAGGTTCCTCATTGTGGCGTAGACCCGGAACGACTTGTTTGGGTCCTGGGCCAGCTTGACCGCTGTGCTGAGGCCAATGCCGGACGAGCAGCCGGTGATGAGGGTCACTTTTGGAGATGCCATGATGCTCCTGGTTTCGACGCAAAATAAGAAAGAAAAAAAAAACTTGTCCTTGTAAAATACAGTAAGAGTGGGGAATACAGACAGGTAGATAGTTACCCTAACAAATACGATCATGGATCTTCATTGTGAAAATGTAGTTTGCCTGGCAAAATCCGTCCATCATAAAAAATAATGACTGTGAGTCCGATACTAGGCAAAAAAAAAAAAAAAAAAAAAAGCCCGCGAGACAGTACTTACAGTAAGCCCCGTGATGTAGGGCTTATCAGTGTCGAACTCATGGGCCTTGTTTGCCTAGTGTTGGACTCATGGACCTTTGTTTTTCTGACTAGTGTCGGACACGTGGGCCTTGTTTGCTTAGTGTTGGACTCGTGGGTTTTGCTTGCCTAGTGTTGGACTAACGGGCCTTTTTTGTCTAGTGTCGGACTCGTGGGCCTTGTTTGCCTAGGTTCGGGCTCATGGACATTATTTGGCTAGTGTCCAGCTCATGGCCTGTATGACTTAAGGACTGTATGGGTGTCAAACTCGTGACGTGTTCAAGTTCAAGTTTATCTTATTTTTCTCCATCTCAATATACGCACAATGTGAATGAAAGAAAGGAAATATCGACGTAAGAATAAAAAGGGGGTATGCATTATACTTTGATGGGGATTGAAGAGATAAGGCATTTTGGTGATAAATGAATTAGAGGATGGGAGATGTGGGACCCATTAAAAAGTGAAGCTTGTGGATTGTTGGTCCCACTAGCCAGTAGGCCCCTATATACTAAGCAGAAAAAGAGGGAAAAGAATGCGCGGTCATCAAATCCAATGATATTGCTTTAATCAGTTAACCACATTCATGAAACATAATTACATTTCGGGGAATGATAACACTTAATGAAGTGTATAAATCAGGCAGCGACGAAAGACAAGATGTAACGACACTTCCAGCCTTACATTTTGCTCTGAAGTAAATTTAGTTGTAATCCTGTCTTACTTGCTGACCTGATGTTTCGTGGATGTAAGTCCTGGGGAAGTAATTGCCTCATTTTGTGGCCGTCTCCACGTGGACATTGCTATATATTGTATTGAAGTTTGACTTGCTAGATGACAACTTATTGCAATGTGGGTCACACTCTGACTGGACGCGCATGTGTTTTGCAGTTAGCCTAGGCCAATCACCGTGGGTTTTATTTTATTGGAGTACCGATAACCGGTTCCCATCCGTTTACACTACATATACTTCTGAGTGGATCATTCATCCGTACATCAAGCATATTTTTTTCCGACATTATTTCCTGGCGATTATAACGAATACACGATCCAATGGTATCGCTACCTTTCGAAAATATTAGCGGATTTTAACAAGCGACAGCAAAGTCAAGTCCTATACCGAAAATGTCATTGCTGATACACCGCCTAAACATCGATCGATTCATTGGTTATTGTTTGTTTATTAATGTGAATTATGGTCGTTACAAAATTACGAACTTGATAGACCACAACTAACTGTACAGCAGCTTGCTGCCCCTTTATAAGATGAGCGGACTGCTATTTTGCAGGAGCATTATACTATTTGATTGCTTCGATATAGGCAGGAGGTGCCTGGCTGTACCGCCCTTGACTCTCACAGATCATGGAGGTCACACTCGCTACTGACTGAGCCGTGTGCACGAATTCCAGTGGGACCTTTGGACCCTGGATGGCTGTAACAGCAGCCCTCTGCTAAACGTTGTTTATCTATGTCCAAGTTCACGTTTCTACCATGATTCATTTCTGCCTCATATCACCTTAGAATGTATATCGATATACATAAGTCTCACAAGCCTAAGCCTCTGTAATGTGTTTGAAGTAAATCTGTGTGAAATTATGTTATGTATGTAAGTATACAGAATCATAAATGGGTGAATGTACACGTCCCAGTTAAGGTTGCTGTATGTTCTAGGGAAAAGTGTAAGAACCCATATTGTGTATGTACTGGTGTATCTCAGACGTGTATTTGCTTGCCTGTCTGTGAACTATTATCATGAGACCACTTGATGATTTATGAGTGTGCATATTTGCTGGTGTGTGTGTGTGTGGGGGGGGGGGGGGTGGGTGGTTGGGGTGGGGTGGCTTTGTGGGGTGGGGGTGGCTGGGTGAGTGAATAGAAGTATGGTTGTGTTCACACCATACACTGTAAAAACATCGGTGTTAGATTTAAAACCATGGGTGTTAGATTCAACACCGATCAAGTGTTAATAGTGGACCGCACCCACAGGTGTAGAAAATGTATTGTGATGGTGTTGAAAAGTGTTCACCTGGCACTTCATGGTGTTAATTTGACACAGTATCTGGTGATATTTTGACACTGTGCTGGTGTTAATTCAATTATGACACGGCATGGTGTTGATTTGATATTGCTAGTGTTAATGTCAATGGTATAACACCCGTCCAGCTTCAATAAGAGACCACACCAACTGGTGTTACTGTGGTGTAAATGTGTTTACACACTTTTTTTTCAAAAATCAAGTACTTTATCGGAAAATTCTTGATCGTCTTGTTGAAGTTCAAAATCAACAAGAAGTGCAGTTACTAAGAAATTCTTAAAAAAAAAACACAATTTTATATTTTGAAATGACACCAGGAGGTATTAATCTAACACCATAAATGAGTACCGAAAATTTAACACCAGCTTGGTGTTTCATATTTAACACCGGACTTTTTGCAGTGTATTGTGATAAATTTGACAAGAATCTATCGTATGGAAAGAACGGTATAATATGAGAGGATTTCCGGTGAAACTTTATACTATGGAAAGACTAAGTTATTGTAAATATCGAAAATCAAAATGATGACGACTAACCTGGGGGGCGTTTCATCAACGAGTTCGTCGGAGGTTTTCACCGACGAATTTGCTATCAGCCAATCAGACGCAAGGATTTACACTGACAACTATCAAAAGCTAATGAAATCCTTGGTCTGATTGGCTGATAGCAAATTTGTCGGTGAAAACTCCGACGAACTCGTTGATGAAACGCCCCCCTGGACTGACGATTTTGATTTTTATATGAAGAGCATAATATAAGTGTATTGACGTAAAAGACTAAAACATTACGCATTACGGGCTGAAGCATTATGCATAGATAGTCGGCCAGAGACGAAAATTGAAAATGTGTATCGGCACTACACAGATATCTCGAGACGAAATTGAGGTATAGAAAATGCATGAAACTGGATGGAATAGAAAATGATAATCGACGAAAAAGCCTTAATCATATTCTTACCTGAAAAAAGAACGATCTAAGATATAGCTTCCCTGGGAAATATATCCGGTGCACAAGCGTCAGCAATTGCTGGAACAGACCCGAGTGGATATCAGCAGGGCCAAAGCTGTTTCACAAGTATCCGCGCGTAACTGCAGGCGGCCGTTCGCGGCCGTTCGCAGTCGGATGTTCGCAGTTCGGAAGTATAGCGTGTACGTGCAATTGGTCAGTCGAGTTTCATAGTGGGCTATAGTGTCCTTCCCTGAACGTTCGCATGCTCCTTGAAATCAGGCCTTTAGTACGACTTTATCGACTCATGAGTGCAAACATATAAAATCTTCGTGAACGAGACAGCTCTTAAAGGGAAAACGTATAGCTCCCACATGCCTGCAGAACTGTCAATTTTTGCTCTAAACTGTAGCACATGTGCGACAGGAATGTGTGAAATAACGCCACGATTTCGGCTGGGCAACGACGAAAATGCAACATATTAGCCCAAAACGTTCTCCTTAAGTATATTATGTTCTACAGCCTCAGAACATAGGCCTATCCGATCGTGGTGACATAATTGAAATGATACACAATTAGCTACAGAAGAAATAACTGCATTAAAATACACATAATCAAAATATGATGAAGGGAAGTGCTTTAAAGGTAGGCCACTGTTTACCATTGGGAATAGTGATTTAAAATATGTTCGAGTTGTCACATTTGAAGAATAATGTGTATAGGTCAGTTGTATCACAAAACATGAATATTTTGCAATAAAGCCTAAAATATGAGGAGATATCACTATTTTTCTCACTGAACCATAACTGTAGACGGTTTAGTCTGGAAACAATTTCATTAGAACTTTTTTTAATTTTTGCATATTTTACAATACATTGATAGCACTGATTAACTTTTTTTGGTCTTTTTACATGTTGTTTCTATCCCTTATTCACATTTTAGAACTATTTTGAAGCACTAAAGCTGGGTTTTTGTTTCATCTGCAAATAAACAAACTGTGAGCAGATTTAATATCTTAAAGGGATGGTATAGTTCTGGTTGAGATGGAGATTCAGGTTTTAGCTTTTGAGATAATTAGAAACCACTTATATTCCATATTAGAAAGCATCTGATTCTAAGAAGAACTAAAAGTTTATTTGAAGATAATCGGTTTTGAATTGGCCGAGATATCCATAAACCAAGTGGTCCTAGTAAAAGACGGGTCCCACCTTTTATTAGGACCATTTTGTTTTACTTTGTTTTGGGATATCTCAGCCATTCAAAACATTTTTTTTTTAAATCAAATAAACTTTCAATTCCTCTTAGAATTGTACGCCATTTTATTGCATAAATTCATAAGTAGTTTCTAATTATCTCACAAAAAGTTAATACCTGAATCCCCATCTCAACCAGAACCACACCGTCCCTGTAATATATATTTTTTTCTTTTTAAAGTAAAGATTCACATTTTCGTCAAAAATTCTTCTGTGGTGCGGGTTGTCATCGTGCGATATTTTGTAATTTGTGTCGGCTGTTTATTGGCTTTGGCCATGTTCGAGGCCGACTTCGCAAGAAATTGAACATTCAATGGTCGTGTCGCCATCTTGTGTCTGCGTCGGGACTGTGTGACCCCATCCTAAATACCCTCCTCCCCGATCCCCAGGTGCCATTACTTCGGTCCTTCAGTTCTAGGTGAAGCATAATGCAGTGGCGAAGCTCCTTATCGCAAATGCACGTAAATTTGCTGCATGTATTTCAAAATGTCATATTTGCATAGCTCGTACCGGCAATTCTTTTTTTCCCACTCGTCATTGGACAAAATTCTCTATAGAAGCCTCTGACACCTGTTGAAATCCCCCCCCCCCTCAAAAAAAAAAATGTTGTGACGGATCATGCTCGCTAAGTAAATAAAAAAAATTTCGACTTTTTTTCTCGCATTTCTCACAAAATAATGTGAGATCAATCCTCCTCTCCAGTGATAGTAAGTGGAATGAGTTGTTGATCTACTTCTAACCTTCTCTGTGCAAATAAGTCAAAATGCGTACAAATTTCACACACAAACGGATGGACAGGAAATTAATATGACACACAGGTTAAACTAGGAAGACCACCGCATCTCTCTTCCCCAACAAACGCATAAACACATGCACACGTATTCATCCACACAAACCGCACATAAAAAGGGAATAAACAAGACAAAAGTCTCATAATTACCAACAGGCACTGGTTTCTTTATTTGCCTAAGTGTTGTATATGCTTAGTGCTTCACATACTTTATATCAAAAAATGGTGTTACGCACATGCGCGAGACAGCTGCTTCCATCGTCCAACCCGAGAAGCTCCGTCGCACAGTGGGCCAGGTGTGAATGAAAGTGCGCCAAAATAGGGATTTAGTCACTGGAAGGAAATTTATTTTTTTCATATCCTAGGCACAGATTACATCCTCCTGAACACCTCTGATCAATAGTTTTTCTTGAAATTAATTTTAAGTGGATTGTTTATCTACAAAAAGACTCAAAATTTGTGAATGCTAGGTAAAAAATGAGTAAATACAATATTTCAGTTTTCAAAAGGTTTCCGTCGAACAAGACGTTTGACCCACTTCAAATGTTCAACACGTGTGTCAAATAAACTATTTTAAATGACCATAAACTCTACAGGCCAAATTGTTTTCCCCCTGAAAGCAATTTGGGTCAAAACAAGGAATTTTTGGCTAAAAATAGCAAAATTCTTTTCATGTGCAAAAATGGTCAACATTCCTGCCGATTCCCGCGCTAAAAATATCACAATCGCCTTGGCTGTAGTTCCTGCTTTACAATGATACCAAACTTGGCTGCAATCTTCCGCAATCTTGTGAAGAAAACCCAATTTTCCATCCGCATGTTTGCCTGGTTTTTGCCAAAATCTCGCGTGCGGTGGAAGCACGCACCCAATGGATCCTCATACGCAGGCAAGACACACAACAATTAAAGACCACAGAGTTGCAAGAGAGGGAGAGAGAGAGAGAGAGAGAGAGAGAGAGAGATGGGGGGGGGGTGGGTCTGGGGAGGGGCGGGGTGTCATGTTCATCATGATTGATAGGTGTGCATGATTTAATGTTTACATCAAGCCAGTGAAATGACATTATATTTTGATGCCAGAGTTATATTCTTCTTTGAAGGTAATAGTAGGGCAGATATGTAGCAAAAATTGGTCGAGATGCTCACATCCGGCGGAAAGTATGAAATTTTGCATATTGCGGTATTTTAGGGTGCTGATTTCAAAAATCGCCGGATCCAAGAGATCTGACCACGGGGTCGGCCGCCATTTTCAATTCCAATATGGCCGCCAACACAAACAAGTTTAAAGAACCCTATCTTCAGTTCTGAATGACCTGTGGCTCCAAAATTTGGAATACAAAAGCGTTTTGACATATTGAATTTGATGAAAGATTAATTTAAAGTGTCTGACAAACATTGAATGGCCGCCATTTTGAATTCCAATATGGCCGCCTCTACAAAATGTTCAAAATCCCTATACGAGTTCTAAGTGGTGAGTGACACTGAAATTAGGCGCAAACAAGTATTTTAGCATACTGAGTTAAAAGATTGACTAATGCGATGTGTCAGACAAACGCAATGCCCGATATTTTGAATTCCAATATGGCTGGGAAGACAAACATCATGACTTACATTCACGGGCATGCCAAAAAGTGCAGCAAAAATGAAACATCATGCACTTTTCACTGACGTCACAATGTAAATACAGCAGCGCGCACTCAATCAGCTACAAACGCACGCTCAATCATGTAGCCTAATTCACAAAGCCGAGATAGAGATTTTCAACACTGCAACTTGACAACTATGTATAAAATTTAAATTGGCTGCCGTGCAGCTTGTCAGACATATGAAATAAGTCTGTTATTGATGTTATAATTATTATCACCACGCTTTAAAATATAAAATTTCAATGAATTATGTCATTCAGAACTAAGTAGGGATCTTTGACGGCGGCCATATTGAAATTCAAAATGGCGGCCGACCCCGTTGTCAGATCTCTTGGATCCGGCAATTTTTGAAATCAGCGCCCCAAAATACCCCAATATGCAAAATTTCACACTTTCCGCCGGACGTGAGCATCTTTTTCACATATCTGCCCCACTATCAGGAATATCCTCTTATCATAAATAATCTTAAAGTGTCGATTAAAAGTTCATGTTACTTTGTTTTAGCATGATGTTTTCGCGGTACATATCATAGGCTTCTGCTTCTGTTATTGTGTAGGGTTATTGAGATGTAAGGTTAGTTTCCAGTGTGGGTGTCAATGATCTTTTTTTTTTTCCTGTATTGAAATATGCATTCGTCCGAACCAGAATTCTTCATGCCTTATGCATGCCTGTAGACGACTGCACGCGAGAAAAACATCTCGCACTGACAACATCAGCGATGTTTTTTTCACAGACCGATGGTAACGGTGACATAGTAATCAGTAGCAAATCTCTGCGAGTACAGAAATCACAGCCGCTTCCCGCTGATGTTCAGAAAATGTTGAAAGATCCAACAATCCAGGACATTGCTGGTGACGCAGCAGAGAGTGACTGTGATTCAGAGTAATTTCAATATTTTGAACAGGTTGCTTCAGTGAGACAGGTATGCGGTATTTTTTTTCTGTTTTGTTTTGTTTTGTTTTGTTTTTTGTTTTCCGGGCTACAGAGGGCGCACTTAACATAATAAATTTATCAAATTTCCTTTTCAATTTGTGTACAATGTTTGTTTCCCACTTGTCTCGTATTTGCATTGTTAACCCATGCATTTTCAAGAGAGGACATCATATACAGCAAACTATTGATTGAATATACTAAAAAAAAAAGTCCTGTAGGGCGCCCCTCTAAGTGTGACCTAAGTCTGAACCTTTGACGTCTTTCCTGTATTTTTTCTTTTGTTTTGTTACTTTTCATGTTGAATCTGCACATGCGTTACAGCTACAGTTCGCAATATCAATTTTCTGACATGGGAAAACTATTGTAACGTGAGAAATATTATATTTCTCATTGGATGTTCACAGCCAATCAGAAATCGCTATATAAATGACGTCATAGGTGTTTGAAAATATTTTCATTGCATTCTACGGGTCTGATTACCCCTAGATCCTCCAATTTAGCATACATTTTAAGTTGATCTCGGTGAATATGAATTTTGGCGCACTTTGGAGCCAATCTGGCCCACTGTGCGTCGTCTAACCGTTCGCATAATGGATCAAAAGCTCCCCGGTATCAGTGCTTCATGACTATTGCACGCTTACTTAATCTTTCCACTTTGACTTCAATGATGTTTTGGCCAATGAACAATTACGATGTAATAGTAGACGTGCACTAAACAACATTGTACAATTTTGTAAGACCTTTACTGAGGTTCTGTCAATAGAGGGCCTCCTGCTAACAACGCACCAAACGCCGTATTGGCAGAAACAATTTGCTATACCAATGTGTTATGCATGTGCAGTTAGTACTTCATATCCTAATTGACTTATGTACCTGTATGACTCACTCAATTCATTAAACAAATGTAGGCGTTTAAACACTTAACAAGCTATTATTATGTAATAAATTCTACTCATTTATTGAGATATTTTTCTTTGCTCATATCTATATTCATAACACAGAGTTCACACCTTGACAAAACCAAAACGAGAGAACACATGATTGCAGTGGAAATATCGTGATATAGTACGTCACTTTCGTCAATTATTCTATGGTGTTCACTGAATCACCTTAAAGCAAATAAAGCCTGTTATTGTTCTTGCAAAAAGATTATTGCACCATAACTGAGATGTTAGTTGATACATTCTACGCGGTCCATCTGCAATCCCAGTGACACTGATGAAGGAAATTTATCTTCCCACACATTTGAAAAAAAAAATGTTGTTAAAACTTTGATCTCATTTTTGACAATTCTATTACTGCCCGTGATCCTAAGATCTCTTACCACATAAACACGGCACTTTCGATTGAAACTATTGATAGAGACAGCAATGATTTTACATGCAGTCTAATTTCGCCCTTCAGTAAGTGCATTCAATTCGATGAAATTTAACAGTATAACATACTTATGAAGTGGTTGAACCGAATCATTCATGTGTCATGATATCGAATTTGAAGATAGCTCTATTATTGAATTATACAGACAAAGACAGCTAGTGAAAACGACGTATTCGGTCTTATAACGCTAGAAGCATTCGAAGAGCGCCAACCTCTACGAGGTGACGAGTCATTAAAGCAATAGAGCTTCCGCAAGCATCCGCTCAAAAAGAAAAAAAAAAGAAAGAATCCTAGTTAAAAATTTGTAATTTGGATCAACAACAAAGTTATTATTTTGTTGTTATTTTTTTAACAACAGAGTACATTTTCTTTCCTTGAACAGAATGATCAAAATCAGTTCATAAGTTTCTGAGTGATATTTCCAACAGACAAAAACAAAACGATTATAACAATATCCTAAATGGTCGAGGTTATGATTCATCTTATAAGCACTTTGTGTCTTCGAGACAGCAAATCGAGATGAGTTGTTTAATGGAGTCAAATATGACTCGGTGGTCAGCCAATAAGTATCTCACCCGCGTACTATTTACAAAGATAATATCCACTCAGCTACACGTTTTCTGTTTCGTTTCACGAGGTCTCACTATCGTTAGTTTATACCCAACCATACCGAGTGTGTCATTTTAAGTGAACCTCTTACGTCACAACTGCTTTTGCCATCTATCTAGGAACTGGCTCCGTCTCTACCTGATAACTATAGTTTGCCTCTACTTGGCAACTGGTTCCATAATTTCAAAGAAATTTTTGGCCGCTGCCGACCCGACGCCGTCCGCGAATCGCTCCTTCATGTAGCCGTCCACCCATCCACTGGTTGGGTAGCGGAGGAGCGGCTCCGCGCTATTCAGGCATTTCAAGATGACGTTGGTAACGTCTTCTCCGCTCTGCAGTTCCTTCATAAACGAGTCCCACATTTTGCCAAAGTACGCCCCCATGAGCTGAAAATGGACAAGACAGACAATTTTGTCGTAATGATTACAGACCTAATCGGTTACTAGCATAAAACAAACAATCTTTTGACGTTGCACTATTATTATCGGAAGAAACCAAACCATTCATAAAAAGTTAAACAATTTCAAGAGAGAATTGTGAGAGATTATATGAGAAAATATGGCTTAGCAATGACAGTTTTTCTTGATCTGTTTGATAATTACAAAGATTCACGTTCAAACTTCTAAATTGTTGCATGCTCTTGCGCTATGTAAATTCTTCTTTAGTAAAATCTATTTCATATTTGCATTAATTTTATCCACTCCATTCTCAATTTGAGACACACTCTTAAGCGTTTATCTTGCTTCCGTCATTTCCAGTATAAAATTATAAAATCTTCTTCGACGTAACAGCCTCATTAAAACACTTTTCCTTCACTTTCATATAAACGCAAACTGAAAACACTTTTTAGGCAACATTTCATCTTGTCTACAGTATTGAATACTCAACGATACTCAACACCATGGCAAGGAGAGTAGGCAAGATCTCCTTCCATGAAAAAAAAAATCAATGGAACTGATAAAAATAGCACACTAATCACTGCAGCGACGGCCACAAAATGGAGAATCGAAATCTGGTCAACTTTGCTCACATTATCGGCAATGGTTATTGGTACAAACGTCTTACCTTGGCTGATGGTGAGTTTGGATCAGTAGACGATGGAGCGTCCTCTTTGTTGGCCTCCATGTTGTCCTGAAATTTGGTTTGCACAGGACCGGGGGAAATTGTACTGATCCTGTCAGGAGGACACAAAAATAAAACACATAAATTGCCTGGAGGAGATAAACAAGGAGATAAGATGAACCTTTTTTTTTTAATCCAAACCCTCCGGTCAAGAATACTATTTGCGTCATCATCATCATCATCATTTTCGTCATCATCATCACCACCACCACCATAATCATCTTAATCAACGTCATCATAAAAGGTATTAACCACAACATTAACTATATCAATAACAGGCTGTCATACTGCTCAATGATTGTTCCCCATGCAGTGCCCGATGGTCTAAATGATTATTCATTGTACAATATGCAATTCAAGATGGCCACACTATCATTCGATTTGTTCTGTTGTTGGTTTTACTTTTCTGCTTCCGGTAAGATGGTCATGCATGTGCAGTATATGCAGGCCAATGGTGAGGATACTAAGCAACTGTTAAGGCAAGAAATGTATAGGCAAATCAAGCACCCAGCTTTATTAGGTCGCTTCGATTCTTCTACGAATTTCTAATAATATTGGCGCTGTATTGGGTTCCATTCCTGATACTGATAGAATAAACGTGAAAATCAGCAGTATAAATGACAGAGAGCGTACCAAACGTTGAAGCAGCGCAGTTCCGGGTACAAGGTCTCCGCAAGGCCCTCCAAAGCAAATTTAGTCGCTCCGTACACATGGGTATAAGGCAAACCTTGGCGGGGATACATAAGGAGAAAACAGTTTCATTTGTAAAAATGTTAAAGTAAGTCAACCATTTGAACCAGAGATAGAGGAAGATAAAGAAGGAACAAAACAGAGGCTTTTTAAAATGATACCTCACTTGTTACATAAAAAGAAAGTCCTTGAATTACCTATCACATATTATCTTACTATTTCTTCTTTTTTTTTGCAGTTTAGATGTAAATATATAACAAAATCACAAGATTGGAGCTAACTTTCTCTGTAACACAGATTCTGCCAATATTGTTCAGGTAAGGTTGTCTGCCTTCGCCTTTTAACACACACACACACACACACACACACACACACACACACAAACACACACATACACCCATGTGCACGTGATACCGGCACAAGTAAATGTAGATTTGTGTCTTCTGACGTAAAGGTGTAAGAGTCCCAATAGTAAACACGGCTCTGTAATCACCTAAAACAACAATCATTGCTTACCAATAATGCCTGCAAGACTGCTGATGTTAACGATGCGCCCTGACCTTCGGACCTTCATGCCCCGAATTACTTCCTGGGTCAGCCGGAAAGTCCCGAGGATGTTCGTGTCGACCATACTTTTCATGTGTGCCATGCTCATCTCTTCAAAGACACCCATGTGTCCAAATGCAGCATTGTTAACTGAAAAATAAGTTAGTAAAAGTATACTGTGTTAATGTTTACAGCTTTATTTAAGTCAAGTTGAATAGTGTTCAATGTTCAGAAGATGTAAAATCTCTTTGCACTTCTGTTTCCTAGGGCAGATTTATAATTGCACTCTGTATGGAATCATCGGTTAATATCTACGAAAAACCAGTCATTGCTCTCACGAAAGTCAAGCTAATATTATAGATGGTTTTTTTTTTTCTGCAAATTTGTCATGGTAGACAACATTGTGGGAGTATAGATGAATTAGCCTAATCGATATACAGAGATACTTATCACAACAAATGCTACAGTGGCAGTAAAAGAAAACTGGCGATAATGGAAAATTGGGTATCCCGTTGGTCTGGAAACTAGTTCACAATCTGTTGGCGACTTCAGTCTCCTTAGTAGAGGAAGACGTCTTTGCAACGTCTCCGCGACGTCTCCCGTAATCTAAATGAGTCTCCGGGAGTCGCAGGAAAATCAAACGTGTTCGATTCTTTTTTTGGAGAATTTGTTCAGTCTCCAGCTAGTCTTGGAGACGTCTCCGCGACGTCTCCTTAGTCGCGGATAGGTCGCGGGGACTAAGTTTTGTTTGCTTGAGCTCAGAAGCGTCTCCATGACCTTGCGGAGACCTTGCGGAGACCTTGCCACCCATAGGAAACGTTGTGGAGACGACTCCGCGACTGAAAAGAATCCTCGGAGGTGTTGCAGCGACGGATCTGCGACTTGTAGGAGAATAATTTACCACCTTGTTTGAAGACGTATCGAAAGTTGCCCCGGAGTGCAAGCCATTAGGTCTTTCAAGTCGCAAGAGTCGCGGCGCCTTCTCCCCCAGAGAGTTGTATAGGCTCATAGGGCATACTATCTTAAGATTCCTAGACTAATCACAGCGAAATGATATTTTTTTTTCCAATTTGTCTCACCCCGAGTGTCCCTCTACTGCAACCACTGAAGATCACTTACCCAAAACATCGATGCGTCCATCTCTCTTCATGATCTCCTTGACAACCGAGACGATCTGCTCCTCCTCGTTGATGTCGAGCTTCAGGATGAAGAGTGTACTGTTGAGGGTGCTGCCCGCCGCCTTTTCCAGGTCCCCTTTCTTGGCAAGGTTCCGCATGGTGGCGTAGACCCGGAACGACTTGTTTGGATCCTTAGCCAGGTTGACCGCGGTGCTGAGGCCAATTCCGGATGAGCAGCCGGTAATGAGGGTCACTCTTGGGGATGCCATGCTGTTCTACCTGGTTCAGACGCAAATCTATTCTTTATACAAATAGAACACAGTTTGGAAAACGGTTATTCCAGATAAGCAATGAATATCCTGAAAAGATGAAGTTACGATTTTTTTAATATATGCAAATGTCATGATATTATCATTGTATTGTTTACTTTTGCCGGAAATGAAATGAAATATTGTCTAAGGATCTCTTTCTTGAAAAACAAGGACGTCTTGTGTAGATAGCTGTCAGTGGTAATCCGAGAGTTCAGTACGTCCGTAATGGCGGCTGTGCTTCACAGGAACTCAGATTCTTCCTCCACAAGAAGCTTCCACAGCAGCCACGTACAGCAGCCTCCCGAATCTTCAGCATGACAAGGTCACGTTGCTCCCTGACTGAAGCCGTTGACCACCACCGCTTGGTTGAGGTCCACCCCAACTAGACCCATATGACCTGTTTGAGTTGCACCAACCATTTGTTATGCTTTACCTTTACTTGGCCTCCTCCACTGCTATCTGAGCACGCCACCTTCTACCAGACTTCACACCTGGCTGATGATTCTAGAAGATCGGATCGTGAGACTCTCGGAGCATCATGAGAGAACTACAGCCTTTGTCACCTTGACTAGGACTAGGATGTTCAGCTTCGTCTTACTGCTATGGAGGGCAACGTAAGTCAGACAAGTTGGAACACCCGGCCACCTTTTGACATAGCCAATGATCGTTCCATAGCTTTCTCTACAACATATAGGAAACCCAACCTCATAGACAGATAATGGCCACATGATCCGTGTCATCAGACCTAATTGAAAACACGAGAGCTGCTGTATATTGCAAAAAAAAAAGTATTGACCCATATTGTGTATTGATATTGTGTGTGTGTGTATGTGTGTGTGTGTGTGTGTATGTGTGTGTTGTGCCTCGTCCTTCATACACAACTATTGGCCATGTCCGATGAAGTATAGCAATATAGGCTATACATACCATTCCCTTTATCTTTGCAGCGAACGGTTTGATAATGCATGGTTTTCCCATTCATTTTCTGACCTTCTCTCTCTCTATCTCTCTCTCTCTCTCCCTCTCTCTCTCGTATGATAACAGCAGGCTACACAAGCTAGAATGATAAACAGGAGCTAATATATATAATATGCCTATACCTAGGGCCTATTATTCAACATTGACAAGCCGACTGCTAAAATGTAAACATCGTGATGCATACAATATTATGTTTGTGTGTACATTTTGTTTTTCTGTATACATGGACTATGCATATGCCTCTGGAGCATAAGAAGCTGTGTGTGCGTGTGTGTGTACGTGTGAGTGGTAGCATGTGTCTGTTTTTGCACCAAAATAAATTTGCCAAGATTTTCAACGAAACTTGACGAAAATGAAATGCTTCATGACTATCTATTGCATGTCATATTGCCCATCAGTTAACTCGACCGAAGATTTTGATTTGTATAATTATGACAATGATGTTAGTACATTGACGAAAATGACTGAGACATTATGCAAATATGGTCGACCAAAGACGAAAATGAAAATGTGTATTGGTACAACTCGGGTTCGAGGGTCAGGATTAAAGTACATAATTTATAACAATGCATCAAACCGAATGGGGGAAAAAAGACTAAATTCGATGGAAAAACCTGTGTCGAATTCTTACCTTAGAGAGTAGAAAATTCCTTGCGAAATATGCCAGCTACAGCAATCAGCGATAGTCGGGAGAAGTCCGAATGGTATCTCAGCAGGTGTGATGGCGTTCGTTCTGTCCCTCAGCTTATAGCTGAAGTATGGCCAAGTCCATTCTCGCCAATATGCACGCACCGCTGCTCCCGTGCATATACTATTATAATTTCTTATTGACAGAGCAAACCAGCAAATTTTGCTTACTCACCGTGGACAAAATTCTCTACACAAAGGACTCACACATCCATCGATGCCCATCCCCCCCCCCATTAAAAAAAAAAAAAGAGAGAGAAAGAAATGCCTTGATGGAGCATGCTCGCTCACTGAATGAAGA
This sequence comes from Diadema antillarum, assembly GCF_040938485.1. Classification (NCBI taxonomy): domain Eukaryota; kingdom Metazoa; phylum Echinodermata; class Echinoidea; order Diadematoida; family Diadematidae; genus Diadema; species Diadema antillarum. The sequence continues at coordinate 2,799,973 of NW_027270942.1, forward strand.
GAGTTTGAGGTTGTGTGTCAGAAATACGAAACACCATGGAAACCAGAAGAAGGGTATATCGTATGGAGAGGCCATAATATAATTTGACGTGAGGCGAAGAATGAGCTGTCATTTATTATGACGTGGATATCGCCTCTTAATGTTGCTGTAGAACATTGCGGAGAGATGGTACAATGATTTTATGTATTGCGATGCATTTTTTTTTTCATATAAGGACAAATAAGAACGAAGCAGGACATATAGATACTTCAGCTAAAAAAAACACCAAACTAACAACAATCCAAAACAAACAAACCCAAATAACAAAACAAAACAAAACGTTTTTTCTCATCTGTCCTTTTCATGGCAATTTGAAAATTGAAATATAAATATATTGTGGATAATGTGAAGATAGAGACTATGTGTAAAATCCTGTTATTCAGGCTAGAATAGCCTGAGATTATTCAGATGAAAGGACGGTTCGCGTTGATTTCTTGTATATAGCCTTTCATCAGTAAGTGTTAGATCAGTCCGTATTTCATGAAATCATTCCCTATAGCGAGTTCAATAATTTTCCTCACTTAGAATTGTAAAGTAACAACTTAAATTACATTATACGCATTCACCGACTGACCTGAGAGTATCTTTTGCATCTAAATAATCACATAGTCAACGATCGGATGATTATATTTTCAACAAACATCAGTTTTGCAATGTCTGCATAAACAATGCCACTTCGTTCAGAAATTCTCAGAGTCCTTATAGTCTTGAATGAATTTAAGGTGTTTGTTCGTTTTCACGCAAACTAAAACTGTATTTGTTATCTGCACACAAAGAGACCTTGACTTTGATTGATTTCTTTTATCTGCCTTAACCTTAACTAATTGTATTAACTCAATAAACAGAATATTGACCTTATAAGAAGGTCGAGGATTACTAAAATCGCTTGCTTTCATATGTGTGTATGTGTGTATGTGTGTGTGTGTGTGTGTGTGTGTGCTTCAAAGAGCTGTGAAAATATCGTCTCTATCTCGTGGAGATTCAGTAAACTGAATATGAAAATAACCTTTTCTAAGAGTACTGATGATGGTCGAGACTGGAAATGAGCACGTAAATTAACCGTCAGCCACGTGATGCGGAGTGCGAGCCTTGCTTTTTTTACACCACTGAAAAATTTTTGCATTGTTAAGTTCATCATTCACTTATTCATTTTTATTAGACTTTATGTCTAACACCTCTGAAAATTGTCATCTACTGTTCATAAACATTATAATATGTCAAATGTATACTTTTTTATTATAATAATTATGTTATCTTCTGTTAGATGAAAATTAAGTATGATTGAATTGAACCTAATCAAATTTGAATATTGTTTTGTTTTGAGTCTCTGTGCGTGAATGAAAGTGTTGTTGAAGAATGCGTGGGTCCTATAACAACGTGCAGGATTCTTTACTTGTATGTGTAATGTGGTCATGTTTGTGTATGTATTCATGTGAATGTAGTGCATTTGTGTATATCTACATCTTTCTGTCATGCATTGGATGCGCTTACTATACGACGGGTTCTTACAAAATTTTGCCTCACGTCTTAATCATATAACCTGCTATTTCTGCACGTGCTCAGTTTGTGTAACGTTGTTTGAATGTAGATACGAAAATGAAACGAAGCCATTTTCCATACAAGCGTTACTCGTTTTCTTAATTCATGGTAAAGTAAAAATTACCATTCAATTTCACTCCTCATCTACCCCCGATAAGTCTCTATTCCGGGTAGATTGTGCGTTAGTTTTTTATCATTCGCCAAACGCCTAGATTTTATCTCTAGCGGACTAAAAACAACATTCAGTAACCAATCATCTATTGCTCAGAATTCAAGTTATCGTGTTCCTTTGTGAGATCCCTCCCTCTCATGAGATCTGATGAGTAGGCTAACATATAGTAACAACAAAATCCTCAAATAATTTCAGCCCTTGTGTGTAATCATGTCCTACTGCTAATGAAGAGAAAAAAAATATAGTGTAAGATCAACTATATTTTGAAAGTGCAAGAAATGATTGCAGTAAATAGTATTCCAAATTCTTTGAAACGTATGGTAACATTTGAAAAACAACCCATTGAGTTGGCGGATTTACAGACTTTGTATAGGGGCGCTGCCGCTTCATTTTAATTACCCCCCCCCCCCTTCATTTTTTGATATCGGACAAGGTCCGAATAAATCATTGTCCTAACCTGATAACATCATCAAGTCATTATCATGCCTTTGACCCTGTCCTGACTGGAGCAATAGGAAGTGTATAAGCAAACAACTGTTATGGAGGACATGCAGAAATTGTTGACACTATCCGACGAAATGACATTCAATTTAAAATCTTAGGAGGAAAATCCAAAAATGATGTCATAACAATTCGTGCATCGTTATGACACTTCACATAATGCACGTTACAATAGTAGTACGAGTGTGCATAAATATCTTATATCTTTTATGTTGTAACGAAGCTACACTTATCAACGTGATTAACGTGAATTGTCAATTGTAGGTTACGTGATAGTGAAAAACGACGTTCAAAGTCTAATTATTGCCAGTAAATTAGTGTTGCTCCATCCTCCAAGACCCCCCCCCCCCCAACTCATTCCACCACTGCTGCCAACACATTTGGTTGTCGTTTCACAGTCCAAGCTTTGGTATCAACCAGTGAACACCTAGGAAGCATACTTCTCGCTGCTGACAACGACTTCCCCAGGTATGACTTTTAAAACTTGATTCATGCATCGTCACGTAAGAGCTCACACGATATCACCCATCCTGTCACATTAATAATGACTAATGAGGGAGTTGTGGAGTGGGGATTTCCCAGGGAACAACCCAATCACGACCACTAATTATGTGCGCATCATGTTAAAAATGTAGTCTCGCCGCGTAAACAACCCAGCTAGCCGATCGGGAGAGAACGGCAAACGCGTATACAGCCATCGAAAGCATCGTAGCAGCAGCGTTTGGGGGACGGATATGGCGCGCCACTTGCCAAATAATCTACAAAATCTAGTAGTTTATTGCCGAAAAAGTATTCATCGAGTGATAAACTAAGTGTGCTTACCTAAACTCTGTTTATGAAAAAAAAAGAAAAAATCAGTTTATCAAGTGAAAAGCTAAGTTTATCTTGATAAACATGTTTTCTCGAAAAAAAAAACTCACCTTAGTTTATCGACTGATAAACTGAGTTTTTCGACGATAAACTCAATTTATCGCGATAAACTATCGCAATAAAATTTTTTGGTCGATAAACTTTGTTAATCGATAATCTGAGTAATTCAAGCTTTGTCAGTAGTGGGCGCTTTGAGCTTATAGCGTTGCCAGTGCTCGTGTGCCGTCTTACTTTGCCGCTTCTGACGTTAAACGACACTGATAGGGCCTACACTGTACTAACCAGTAGTTGCATTTCGGCAGTTGTCAAAAAAACAAATGACATAGTGTATTTCGCTTGGCCTACCGCAATTCGTCGATGAGACTGAGCCACAGTGTAGTAAAGATTTACTATACAACCAACATTTTGTAGGCCTGCACAGACAAAGTGCACTTTTGATTTCACATGGATGTTCGGCATTGCGACTAGTCGTAAGTCTGCAGTTAGCTGAGCTCTAGCAGGTCGTAATCCTCGTAACTCTGTACAAGCTTCCCCTTTCGGCAAAGCTTAAATAACCATGATTATCGTTAAACTTAGCTTTTCGCAGGATAAACAGAGTTTATCGTTAAACTGAGTTTTTCGATAAACTCTGTTTATAATGATAACAATAATAAGTGTCTATTTATAAAGCGCACAGGTCCACTTTTCAGTGCTCATGGCGCTTCAGAAATGAAAAGATATTTACATGCATATACATATTCAAACATTTCAACAAAGAAGAAAATGGTAAACAAAAACAAATATATACCAAATAAAGAATACAACATATACCAATTAAAAATACAATATTGATCCAACATTAATCACATACAGCAATTACAGTGAGTCCTCAGTATGAAAGGAACAGATAAGTTTTAAGGTTGGATTTGAATGACTCTGTAGATGACAGTTCCCTTAACTGAAGAGTCAACTGATTCCACAATTTTGGTCCCATAACGGAAAAAGCACGATCACCATACCCATGTTTAACTCTGGCTGTTTGGAGTATGAGTGTATCTGATGATGAACGTGGCCTTCGTGTGGGATTGTATTTTTGAACAGAATTCCTTATGTATACGGGGGAGAAAGAATGAACTGAATGATGTACTAACAACAGAATCTTGAAAATAATCCTTTTTTTTCTACAGGTAACCAATGCAAGGAACGGAGAACTATAGGTTTATCGAGGAAAACTCTGTTATTCGAGCGAAAAACTAAGTTTATCGATAAACCCTGTTTATCAAGTGCAAAGGTAAGTTTACCGACTGATAAACATAATTTTTTGCCGATAAATCAAATTTATTCGTGATAAACCCAGTTTAAAGGAATTATTGAGCAAATGGCGCGCCATAGACGGGGTTGGAGCGGGCATATTTTCAGGGCCCCGTTGCATAAAAGTTGCAATTATGGTAACTTTGCCATCCAATGGTAACTTCCATGGAATTCTTGATTTTGATTGGCTGTTGAGTATTGTTACCATGGTAGTTACCATTGGATGGCAGAGTTACCATAATTGTAACTTTTATGCAACGGGGCCCAGATCCGTGGGGAAGAAATTTTGAACCTGTTCAAAATTTCTTCCCGATCTTGATTAAAATTGACCTATTTTGAATCGTGAAGCAAGCGGGGAGATCGTGGTGACAGTGTAAAGGAACGACCACAGAATGGGTTTGCAATTAGGGGCATAACTTGAACAATAACCTTCAATCTTTTAAAGATAGTGCTAAACCGCCCTGTTTTGGGGTAAGACAGAGCATACGACAATTAGTCTACAATATGATAGTGTGCGAATTGGGCAGATAAAGCTATCAAGTAAGCGGAATTGTTATCACTTTTATTCGGTTGATATCAATCAGACATAAATTGCTTTATTCTGGACATTATTAGTGATACATAACTGTCCCTTGCGATCTCAACTCCATGCTATGACCCTTTGAGCAAGCTCATGGAGTCATTATACCATGGAGATGAGATCTCTCGGGGCTATAATGTCAACAATGCCCCGAAAAAATTTCTTATTTGTATTATATGTTGACACAACGCATTACACAAAGAAATATTGCATGATTCGTATGTGTGTGTGTGTATGTGTGTGTGTGTATTGTCTTGTCTGTCTGTCTACATGTCTCTGCAATGGTGCACTATAGATTACATGTACGATCGATTACAATGCAACTTCGCACACATGAACAAGTAGAGCCTACTCGCTATTGAAAAGAACTAGGTTACTGGATTTTTTTTTTATAAAGATCGCCCATTTCTTAATTCACTCTATGTGGTTAATTTTCAGACACTTGATTTTCACACATCTACAATAATATACTAACCATTATTCACGACTTGTTACTTTCTCATTTTATTTCATCTCTTTTTTTTTCTTTGTCTCTCTTTTTTTTTTGGGGGGGGGGGGAGGGGGGGCTGTGGTCCACATAATACATGCACTATGTTCTATGGATATGAGGGAAAGCACGGGCTGAAGTGTAGACTATTGTATGAACACCTACAGGTGCATGGTAGTTATTGTTATGCGACTGTATCGGATGTATCATACAGTAGGACTCACGTATGAGTACAGACTCATCTGATTAAATCTCCCCGCCATTCCTGTTTAATAAGCAGATCTTATTTTCTTGTGCGTGATATGAACAGTGTTTCTTTGCTGATGCTGCTGCTGCTTTGTATCATTTCTATTTTCTCGTGTTTTTTTTTTAAATTCTAGCCATCAAATGCACTTTGAAAAATGAAGGCAGGATATTCTTGTGAAAGATCAAGAGTTAGGAGCAAACATCCACAAAGTACACATGTAAATACAGGGCTATAGGTTGCAGAGTCACGTGGTCTTAATTTCCACGACCTTTGTGCATAATTATATTGTATGCATTGCACATGGGATCATAACAAAGTGGAACAGGTCTCGTGAAGCAGGTTGTAATGAGGGCAACATATTACGGTGTGACAGAAATTCCCGCGGTATTGCACCTGGGCGACAACAAATCAGCTATGTTCGAAGTGCCTTCTTTTAAAGTTATTTCCATGGAAAATTCGTGAAAATTTGATTAGCATATCTTGTACGATACACTCAAAGGTGTTTCAAAGAGTTGACCCTCTTAATCATAATGACCGCATTGATTGTATATACTGAAAAATAGAATATGGATTCATTATTCCAAAATGTAAAGAAAAATAATCTAACTCCAAAAAAAGAAAAAGAAAAAAGAAGGCTCCCATGGATCTCTAAATGGCTCTTTCCCTCAATTAATAGAAATAATAATCTACATTATAAATTTAAAATGGAACGAACTGAGCAATCAAAATTCAAATATACTATAGTTATGAAATATTCTGACAAAAATTGTACGTGTACAAAAAAAAAAATATATATATATATATACTAATCAGTTACAATTTCACAGGCATGATATTCAAAATACATGGAAAGTTTTAAAGCAAGCTATGAATGTATCAAATAATGAATCTAATATTACTAAAATTAGATTTCATGATGAAATTTTTGAAGATTCTCATCAAATATTCAATATTCTAAAGAATAATTTGTCTTCAACTGGGGAAGTTATATTCCTCCTTCAACAAAATATTTTTCTGAATGTCTAGGTCCATCAAATACTAGATCAATGTTTTTGGTCCAAAGTACAATCAGGATATAATAAACATTGTTTCTGATTTTAGTTCCAAAAAAGTTCTGGACATGATGACATCAGTAATTTTCTTCTGTAGGGGTTTATATCGTCAATTGCGGATACTTTAGCTCACATATTTAGTTTACCCCTATTTAACGGTATTGTCCCCAAAATATGAAAATAGCAAAAGTCATCCCTTTGTTTTAAAAAGGTTACAAATTAGATGTGAATAATTACCGACCAATTTCTTTGTTATGTACATTGTCAAAAACTCTTAAAACAATTATTTATAAAATGAACTAACGATTTCTTTAAAATCCAATTATTTATTTTCAAATTCTTAGTTTGGATTTAGGGAAAAACATAGTACTACACATGCACTATTAAGTTTTATAAAAAAAAGTGGCACATGCGATCGACATATCATCTTCTCATCTGATAGCTTTATTCCTGGACTTTTCCGAGGCCTTCGACACCATTAATCATGATATTTTACTTCAATTAAATTACATCATTACGGAGTGCGTGGGAAGGCCTTGGAGTGTTTCAAGAGCTACCTCATGAACAGGAAGCAATATGTGTCTCTAAATGGTTGTAACTCACAAAAGCTAAACATCAAATGTGGGGTTCTACTGGGAAGTTTATTAGGTCCGCTCTTGTTTATTGTCTACATAAATATGTTTTTTTTTCAGATCATCAGATGTTCTTTCCTTTATTCTCTTTACGGATGACTCAAATTTATGTTTGTTTGGGTTTTTTCGCACAATAATCCTTTTACCCTTGTAATTACAATAACCTCAGAATTAGAAAATGTCGCCCAATGGATAAAAGCAAATAAATTACCTCTAAATCTTCAAAAAACAAAATCTATGCTTTTTAGAGGCACTACCTGTTGACATTGTTTTTGATAATACTCCACTGGAAAATGTTTTCCATGTTATATTTCTTGGAATAACAGTCGACGATAAGCTTTCATGGAAATTTCATATTGATAGAATGTATGCGAAACTATTTCACGAAACATTGATATAATTAATAAGCTTTATTGTTGTCTTTTTTATCGTCCCTGCTTACATTATATTCATCTGTTATCTTGCTTTATTTGGATTATGGTATTCTCGCGTGGGGAAAAACACATTTAACACTCTTAGATTAAGCACTTGTATTACGTTTTCTTATGTATTTTCGGAGGATCCCATATCACACAAGATTTGCTTTTTAGTGTTACCCTCCGTTTCCATTCCCATCCTTATTTTTTTTTTGTATTAGGCATATGTATATATTCAAAAAATACAATTATGTTTTCTTCATTTTGTTACTCATTTTTGCATGCATTTTTGTTAATTTTTGCAATTATCATAAATATGTTCTGCTTATAAATTGTATATAATTTCTCTGTTTATGTGATGGAAATGGAAATGAATTTGAACTTTGAACTATTGTCATAACGATTCGTTGAGACGGCAACAACAACAGTACAAGAAAGATTAAGGTGGAGCGTTGATTATGCATAATTATCATGGAACTATACCAATGACTGGAATAAACTACAAGTGTAAGTGTACGCTGTGTATAGAAAGAACAGTGCGATATGTGAAGTGCATAATTCAATACACGTGTGATACATACATTGTGTGATTTTAGTACCGGGCAAAGTCTGATAAGGGAGCCCAAGTTAGTTGCAATATTTGCATTTTTCAGAAAATTAACGCGCAAACTGGACTCCACTGAATCGAGCAAATATTAGCGCTAACTTGACATTGCTTTCATAGGAGTCCCTTTATCATCACTTTTGTGTATATCGCCCTTGAAATTCTTCTTCTGTTAGAGGCTTTAAGTTACATCAAAGTTGATGGATGACGCTTTCAATACACAATATGAGTAAATCTTTTTAAATTCACATGATAGAGAAGAAATTTGTCCCGTTGCATTCCTAATTGATTTGTCATAACACACGTAATTGTAAATCACAAATTACATTTTCATATTACATTTACTGTCTCTTATCATTTGGACCCCATGTCACTGTCATGTTGAGCTAATGCCGGTGCCCTATAATTCTGTAATATCATCTTCACGATTGAAGTCTCATTCCCATTGAGAAACAAGGTAGCAATATGAGTGGCTACGTGTTATCTTAACCCTATATAGGTAAAGGTTCCAACTTAGGTATATCCCAAAGCAGTGATATATTACCAAATACCTATAGATTACCAAAGAACTAAAATGTAACCGTCAGCATGGTTAGTGATAACAGGTAAGTTCAGTAAAGCCCCTCATCTTACCCTGGTCGATCGCAGGGTAAGATTTCGCTGGAGGCTACCCTGTGGCTACCCCGAGGCGACCCCGAGGCTGTCCACTGTGCTGCGTCTAAACAGACACAATCTTCTCCTGGGAACAATCTTCGCCGAAGGCTACCCCGAAGCTACCCTGCGTTTTGTGGACTGTTAAGATGGGGCTTTGGAGTCAACATGGTTACAGTATGAAATTGAATGTGTCCAAGTGCATTCGAGAAAATGAACTGTCACAACCAAACGGGAACAAATGCCAAAAGGAAAAAGGAATTCCTTTAATATTGACAGCTGTTCTCGATTTTGTCGAATCAGCTCTAAGTCAAACATCTGTTTCTGTGACACAGCTGTCAGCAGGCCCATTCATATCAACGGTGACTCCCTGTGTATACACGTGCACCTAGATTATAGGCAGTGTTCCATATATAAACAGCTGTACTTTGTCTTCATTTCATTTCAGACAGCCTTAAACTCCAAAAGTATGGCACCTCTAATCACCCTCATCACCGGCTGCTCGTCGGGAATCGGTCTCGCCACGGCGGTCAAGCTGGCCCAGGACCCAAAGAAGTCGTACCTGGTCTACGCCACGATGAGGAACCTGTCCAAGAAAGATGCCCTGGAGAAGGAGGCAGAAAACGCCCTCAACGACACTCTCTTTGTCAAGGAGCTTGACGTCAACAAAGAGGACCAAATCGTCTCAACCGTGAAGGAAATTGTGGAAAAACACGGAAAACTCGATGTCTTAAGTGAGTATAGTCTTTAATTTCTCATTATCTTTTCCAATCTCGTAAACAAACTGTTTCACTGTCGCCATGTAACGGTCTTAGGGCCTACTCTGTTTTGTTAAAAATCTAATACGGCCTTCATGTCGTTTTGCTGTTGTTGGATTAAACAATAAAAACGAAGTATACCTGGATATTCTTTTTGTTGTGCTAAATTTTCAGTTAACAATGCCGCACTTGGCTACTTTGGGCTGTTTGAAGATATCAACATGGATGAAATGAGGTCTATATTGGAGACTAACATGATTGGGACTTTCCGCTTGACCCAGGAAGTGATTCCAATCATGAAGAAACAAATGTCTGGACGCATCGTCAACATCAGCAGTATTGGAGGATTTTTTGGTAAGCAGCGGGCAGATGATAGTGATTTGGTGTGATCATTTGTTGTTGTTGCCAGTTAATCATTTTAGAAGTAAATGTTTTATCAATGTCATTATCTATTTCTCTGTGGACTTTACGTGTGATATAGTTTGATAATATATATATAGTTTTAAAGTACTTAATATGTATGATTGCAATGTATTTTAGCCTTCGATCTACGAGTTTTCAAGTAGATTTTTTTTTAAAACCAGATATACCATTTTTAAAATAAAAATCAAAAAAAAAGGGAAAAAAGAAAACGATATGACAAAATCGATGGTGGTTAAGATCATGACTGTCTCTTTCTGTAAACCTTCGAAGCAGCTAATAATTATCACTATTCACACCAATACACACAGTCAGAATTTAAACACGCGGGGATACCATGCAATGCGAAGCCTGGCCCGCCGCGGATATATTCGGGAATTCTTTAACGATTATTGGGCACAGCTTTATCACTGATCTATATGTACAAACTCACACACCCGAAGAATCTCGGCTGGAGTCGAATATTACCGATGAGAGTACGCTTCGATGCACACGGGTAATTCTATTCTGGTAGGCCTGCGTTACTCGTTCATTGATTTTCTCGTTTCCCAGTCGATCTCAGCGAACATTTTACATGTTCTTATTTTTCATTTCTTTACAATCATGTACACTGTATGTGGGGTTGAGTCGTCCTCTTTTTAGTAAGTCCTTTCCTTGTATCCTATATTAATATATATACTTCCGAACATTTGACTGCGTTTTTCATGAAACTGACTGTTGCGCTGACCAATCAAATCCCAGGTTAATCTAAGTTCAGAAATTATTATCTCGTCCTAATGACATCGGCCTAATAACATAATCTATACTCCAAAAAAAATATATATATATTACTACAGACAATTTGCATCTACTAAGACTATTGAGTCTGCACAGACATAAAGTAAAAGTGTCAACTTGATACAGGAACACTGAAGTCAATCTTCTGAAATATGTTACCAACTTAAGGATAAAAAATCAACTTAGGAAGCCTTTTCATGAGTCTGCAACAGAAATAAACAATGGTATTTTACCAAAGTTGTGCTTAAATGAAAACAAGTTTTGTTTTATCCTAAAAATGCTGGAAATGATAGATAAGATTGCGACTAAAGGGTACTGCATCAAACTATACAGAAATAATTATGTATATGGGGACTTGATAGGCTAACGAGCAATTAAAATATTTGTCGTCTCTCTCACAGGAACCCCGTATAGTGCTGTTTATTGCGCTACAAAGTTTGCAATGGAAGGCTTAACGGAGGCTCTCTATCCAGAACTGAGGTGCTTTAAAGTTTGGTAAGCTTTCTAATTGTTCTATATGTTCCATCATGATCAATTCTAATCCCTAAAGGAAATTGAGAATCACGTTCAAACAATACGGGAACTCTGTACAAATGTACTAGAATTTTATCATGTATAGCTGGGTGATGATCATGACTACAAAGGTAAAGATTACTACAAGTGCTTTGAATATGATGAAATAATGATGATAACAGTGTGCTATATAGTCCCGTGATAGAAACAGTGCACTCCCATTATAACGAACACTATTACAACGAAATTCCGGTTACAACGAAGTGAAAATTCAGGCTGCAATACTATCCGCTTTATGTATTTCTATTGTTTATTTTCCGGTTATAACGAAATTTCGATATAACGAAAGAAAACTGCCTGTCCCTAGGACTAGGACGGGAGTCCACTGTATTCAAAAAGATAACTTAACGTAACTTATCAAAGGTTTATAATGAAGAAAAAAACAACAACAACAAGCAAGCAAAAAAAAAAAAAAAACCCAGATAAACAAAACAAAAGAAAATGAATCGCATTTGTAGCTTAAAGTTCATGTAAAAATATAACATACATTTTCAGGTGATAAGAAAATACACCAGCAACCAAATTCTGTAACATGTTTAAGAAGTAGTTTGATTGAGAAACATTATATTTCTATGGAAGGATCAATATAAAACCAAAGTTGTCATATCTATTACGGTCACCGCAAGATGCAATGATGGTGAACCACACCACAACAGAATGGAATCAAGCGAAGGTGTACACACTTCAGGAGGGCAAAATGTTAATAAAAAGCGAATGCCAATTTTGTTAATAGCTTGTCAAAATGCTACCAAATGTCTTATTTCGACATTTCCAGTCGGTCAGGTAATTATGACATTTCAAACGTTGTTATTACTCCATGTTTAGACTCTGTGATTTTCTAAAATGATCTCACTTTCTCACAGAAGGAAGGAAATAAAAAAAATCTAATTTTGACGAACTCCCTATCAATCAGCTTCCCACTGAATTAATGACATCGTCTGTGACTATCTGTATTCTACCCATCTTTCATGACTGTAATCTGCTGGAATCAGAAAGAAAAAGTGGTTTGGTGTGAATGTAGATTAAATAAGTTGTCATTTTCTGTTGTTGTTGCTGCTGTTATGTTTTTAATCAGAGAAGCCATTTACCCGCCACAGGGTGAAATTTAAAGTGATGAAGAGAACAATATATATATATCTACGCATGCAGCAATGTGTTTCCTGCGAAGGATATCACTGGTTTTCATGAAAACATCTTTATTTTGTCTACGGTGGCCTACAAACATATAGCAGGACTCAAATATTGAACTCATTGACTAGGCATTTAACATTAAGACATCACGTCGAGAAGAAAGCGCTGTGTTGGGTCTGTGATCCCCCCTTCCTTTCTCACTTTCTATCTCTCTCTTTCTCTCTCGTCTGGGTTTTGTTGTATTTTCTTACTTTTCGTTTTGTCTTTTCTTCTGATTTTTTTTTAATCACCGTTCGTTTCATCTTGAAGAGACACACGCATACATGTGTATCTCAAAGGGATAAGAAGTAGATATCATAAGCGACTAAGATTAGAAGGTACATCCCTACATTACGCGCAATTTTGAGGGGTTTTGGTCTGAGGCATAACATAAAGGCAATCATGTTGGCATTTATTTTTTTTTCATTACATCTTCGGATGGCAGGATCAGCAGCATTTGCCCCGGAGCAGTCACAACAAACTTTTTCAAGAACGTGGTATCGAACGAAGCTTCGAGCGAGTCCATATTTCGCGCGAACAACCCCGACTCCCCTTCGGGAAAGGTAGGCGTCTGATTTTAAATTTTACCCTCAATGATACGAGTACTGCAAACGAAATGTCTGACATAAATACACATACGCATAAGCCTATCTCTCTCACGCACACAGTCACACACAAACACACACACTCAGAAGAATATGCAAACAGGCATATGTTTACTCTTACATCGCAAGGAGCCCTTTATATGCAACTCCATCGTCGAATATCACATTTCAATCGAATAGTACGACAATGTGGATAAGCCCTTTACAATAATCATTTCAGTATCATCGACACTGCCATCAATGAAAAAACAAAATCTTGGTAGCTCTACGTCTACGTTCATAAGAAATAAAACGAGTGAAATGAAATGTAATGAAATAAAACAGCAATGTGAATATGCCTTTATTATAATTGCAAACCCTGGTGTAATGACGTAATTATGTCAACGTTGTCAAAGTATGTACGATGATAACAAACATGATAATCTTATGTAAATGTGGATTTTATAAACGTATATATCTATACCATGTAATTTTTATATATCTTCACAGACACACACATACACAAAAATTTATAGAAATATATAGGCAAACATACGCTTAGATTTTTTTTCACACTCATTTATGTATGTTGTGGATTTGAGAAGAAACAAGTGTAATGTATATGTCGTGGATGTATTTTTTGTTTTAGAAAGTAATGATTTCTGTGTTATTTATACAATGATTAAACAAATGTGTGTCATCACCTTTTGTATCTCATTTTGAAATGTGTGCTCTATATATGTATAACTGTGTATGTTGATTCATTAAGATTTCCAATGGAAAATAAATGAAATGAAATGATGAATCAATGATTTTAGTAATTACATTACCGTATATTCTCCTAACAGTTGATGAGATCCTTCGTGGAGATGGTTCCAAGCCACACGAAGAATTACGGTCAGGAAGCCCCCGACGTCGCCGATGTCGTGGTCGAGTGTCTGCAGGATGAACAACCGAAGATTCGTTACGGAACCAGCGACTATTCGCGACGCCGGATGTCGCAGAAGTACGCCGACGGAGTAGGCGGAGAGAGAGCTGAGGTGTGGTATCAACTGATGTCCAAGTTGTCGACGTAATTACGTCCGTTTGGGGGCTGCTGTTTGTCATTTCCGCCTCTACAGTTCTAACAGCCAAGTAATTGCAAATTGTACCAAATTTGTTAGAGTGTATCGTAAATTAATATATATATATATATATATATATATATATATATATATATATTAGTAAGATTTGTGACAGACCATTAATTTGAATTTTAGTATTCCTTATGGGGTATATCTATGTATGACCCTCGACCAGTATTCGTAGATGATACCAGTATGTTATATCCTACGGGACACCATTTCTTTTTGCCTTATCCTGAAGCAGTAATATTGGTACACAATGTTCATTAGGATTGTTACAGAAGAGTGGAAAATTGACTTTATTCAGGGACAACTCATAAGAAAGTTCACACACACACACACACACACACACACAATCCAGTATTAAATTCCAAAAATGTGGCTATTATCTTTTTAGTTGATATAATGACCAGTTTCCATATTCATGTACTATTAACAAGGTCTTTAAAGCAACATTATCAATTTGGTCATTTGACGTGTCGGTCTGAGTTTTGTCTAGACATGTTAAATATATTGATATGTTATACTTAACCTTATGGAATCGTATCGCTGAATCGCTGAATCTTTAAAGGTTGCAAAAGGACCGGAATGTACAGCTTTATTCTTTCTTTAAAAAATCACCAATCGATTATTGCTGAGCGACTCCAACCATCCATTAACTCTCGTTTTGTTATAGTCTTCTAACTTTTTATCTTCACACCACGTAGTCAGTTTTTTTTTCTCTCTCTCTCTTTTCTCTCTTTGACATTATTTTCCTTCTCTCTTACTGCATGACAGCAACATAGGGTATAAGGATTTGTCCAGGGTGTCCGTTTCAGGTTAGTTTAATAGGTTTCCATATTTTAGTTTCTTTTGTAATTCCGCTTCTTATGTACAAAAGTGTATCAATCATATGCCTTGTAAATTGTATTACGTATGTGTTTGTGTGTGTGTGTGTGGGGGGGGGGGGGGGATGAACCCTACAAGCACTGATTTTTAGCATTTCCGTATACTTACAATATTCCGAAGACTTATGTTTTATTATGCATTGTGATGTAGTTTATGTATTCATTTTCTGTAAAATACTTTTATGTTTCTGTTTGAAATGGAAAAGAAATAAATGAATGAATGAATGAATGAATGAGTGACGTATGGATTTATTTAGTTGCTATACAATATTTGAAACTGTAGCATACTACTATCGATAGCAAAGGATTAACGTTTACAAGTCATTTTCACCAATGTCTGGTGCCGTACCATGCTTACGATAACCCACCAATATCATACATTCAACTGTGTTGTATACTAGTCTACATGTATAGCTACTATTCTACAATTTCGCCTGCAAATTAGGCGTTGTTAAACATGAGTGATTATAAAATGACACAAAATGGTAATTGATATCTTTTTTTTCAATAATTTCATGACCATTTGCTTTTGGAAAAACCATTAACTCCTATCATTTTCCTTCAGTCCTTCATGTTATCCAGTGCATTCGTTTCCATTAATGCGCAAATCTAATGCCGTCTCAGACTTGAAATTAGTCAATTGCATGACGTGGATATTTGAATTGATTTTCAAATTGCCGACCACAACATGCAAGCAGGTATAGGCAAGGGGCTAAAGTAGTTTCAATATTGCTGACAACCATCATAAAAGCTAATTCGTACCCGCTCGGGTAGGTAGGCCTATAACTTTTATTTATTTTAGCAGGTCCTTTACTCATCTAAAACGTGATAGGAAAGTTTGAACGTTTGAGAGTTTATAATACTTAATAACCCATATGTTGGGTATCGGAGTCCCATGTAAACACGATTGTTTTCACATTATAAATTCAATTATACAAAATGAGTTTCAAATTACCTGAAAATATACAGAATAATTATAATAAAGTAAACAAGAGTGAAATACAATTGATGAAAAGGAAAAATGTAAAGAAAATACACGATAGTGAACAAAATCAAGGGAAGAAAAATACGACGAGAGAGAGAAATAGAGAGTGAGAGAGAGAGAGAGAGAGAGAGAGGGAGAGAGAGAGAGAGAGAAGAAATGGAGGGGAAGAAGGAAAAGTTAGAAATGAAGACCCACAAAACTGGATGACAAAGTATTTATACAAATTAAAAGTAATAAAAGAAATATGAGTGACATGACCGACAAATGAAAAAACGAAAATAAAAACAAAGAAAAACGCAAAGATGTATGGGATACGATAAGTGAATACAGAATGAGGGGAATATGGAGAAGAAAGCGAGATGAGAAAAGGAAAGGATTCACCAAACGCCTACATTCTACCTCAGAACGGACTATAAACATAATTCGATGACCGTTTCGTTTATTGCATACAGTTCAAGCTATTGTGTTCCTGTGTGAGATATCCCTCCCTATTATGAAATCTTACGAGTGGGCTAACTTATAGTTGTGCTGCGTAATGCTAAGGATGATAGCACAAAATCTTCAATATATACAGCCCTATACTTTACATAAAACAATTGAAAGGGTTGCAGTATATGTAATATATAAGTGCACTCCAGTTTAAACGCGGTTTTCACGAAATTCCGGTTACAACGAAATAAAAATTCAGGCCGCAACATTATCCTCCCTTTGGTTTTTTTTTAATTGTTTATTTACGATTTTGTTAGGTTATAACGAAATTTCGATATTACGGAGAAATCTGCTGGTCCCGGGGACTTCAGTATAACAGGAGTCCACTGTATTCGAAATTCTTTGTAGCGTAAAGTAACATTTGAAAAACAACCCATCGAGTTGACGGATTTACAGAGACTTTGTAGAGGGAGCTGCCGCTTCATTTTAATTTGCCCCCCTCCCCTTCATGACGGGTCTCGGACAAGGTCCGAACATGGAATTACTCCATGGTCCGAATTGTCCTGGGCCCCATTTTATTGAAAAAAAAAATGTGTGTATATATATATGCAACCCCCACACCCCTAATTGTCTCTAGGGGCCGACCAATGTTGTACAGAGGCGGATAAATTTTGGTCTGGTCTGTTAGCTTCTCTCTGTACTGGTCGGGGGTTAGCTTATCACATAGACACCAATCATCAACAAATTTCCAAAAGTCAGAAAGAGACTAATTATTGCTTCACAACAATAGTGAATATAAAATGCGGGAGAAGGGATAAAATTTACAGGGATAATGTCAATGCTGCTAACAGCATATTTATTCACCGACCTGCCTCCTCGTAGGTCTGAAATATAGATACTTGATTACAAACACCAATTACTTTCCTTACAACACAATTGAACACATCATTTATCACTTTACTCTTCTACACCTTTGGAGACCTTTACTTCTTTAACACTTCTTAAGGGAAGGGGAGGGGTTTTGTTAGTAGGGAGATAATGATGTTAATGGGTGTGGCCACTTATCTCGATGTCGGCATGGTCGCTAGATGAGGTTCTCGCCTGCATATCGAGCTCGTCCACGGGGCTGGGGCGTCTGTTAACCGGTCTGCTTTCACTGCTTCCTTAATCGATTCGTCACCATTGCTGTCCACGTTGTGGCAACCTGACAGGACGCTTCAACATCTCTAATGGCACGTACCAGTCGACTATTTGGAGTTCATTACACCCAAGATTGGTGTAAACCAAAGTTCTGTCTTGTCGTGGTATAAAGTTTCTCAACTTGTCGTTGTCAACCAGTTAACTCTTGGGCAGTTCAACCAAGATCCTCGTCACACTCACAGCGTTGATAGAGTTTAGTTCATTAATATGGAGGGGAGCATGATGGATAAGGAAAGGGGATCTCCTAACTCTATCTCAGATGTGGTCTCCAACTATTCCTGGCCCTTCTCTATCTGCCGGTCTCTCTAATCACGCAGCTCCTCTGTTGTGTCCCCTCTCTTCTATCAATAATCTAACTCTCCTCAAACATGGTCTTTTATAACAAATTTACTATTGGTATCCTTTCCCTAAAAGTATTTCATTGGCTAAATCTTATTTTGGGGTGTGATCTTCACTGGAAATTAATTTCTTATTGGTCAGATCTTCCATTAGCTCCTCCCATTCGTTTCTGTGGAACTCCGTTTTCTCTGATTCATCTCAATTTCTGATATATTCGCCCACTGTCTTTTAGTTTCTTTATTTCCTTCTTCTCTGTAACTACTGGTCAAGACTTTATTGTTTCTTGGATAACAAAATAATAAACCAAATGAATGTTAGTGTCCTTATGACGTCCAACGTCACCGTCATCGTTGTTCTGAGTTGTTGTCCCTGAATTTGTCTTTGGAATTCCTGTCTGACCTACTGCACTATAGGAAAGTACATCAAAATAAAGGAGAAGTTCTGGCTGGAGAACGACCTTCCAGCTGAGAGGGTCATTCATGTTTAGGGATCAGAGGGCAAAAACACGTCATTCCCGTAATTTGGACTGGGGCTTTGTGGATGGAGAGTGCGGAGAACTGACCACTAGCTGGAGAAAGTACACTGTAAAAACATCGGTGTTAGATTTAACACCACGGGTGTTAAATCTAACACCGATCAAACTTCAATAAAGGACCACACCCACAGGTGTTAAAAATGCACTGTGATGGTGTTGAAAAGTGTTCACCTGACACTTCGTGGTGTTAATTTGACACTGTACCTGGTGTTATTTTGACACTGTACTGGTGTTAATTCAAAAATGACACCACATGGTGTTGATTTGATATTTGTTGGTGTTAATATCAATGGTTTAACACCCGTCCAGCTTCAATAAGAGACCACACCAGCTGGTGTTACTTTGGTGTAAATTTATTTTCAAATTTTTTCAAAAATCTTTTATTTTAATGTAAAATTCTTGATCGTCTTGTTTGAATTAAAAATCAACAAGAAGTGCAGTTACTGAGAAACTCTTCAAAAGACAGTTTAAAATTTGGAAATGACACCCGGAGGTGTTAATTTAACACCATAAATGAGCACCGAAAATTTAACACCAGCTCGGTGTTCACTATTTAACACCGGACTTTTTGCAGTGTATAGCCAATGCCAAACTCATAAATTCCTAGGACCAATAACTTTTCTTGGGAGAGGAGAATTGACAAAACAAGGAAGTCTAGCTGGAAGCAAAATAAAGGGTCTCAAAAACTCCAAGAAGGGGAAAAGACTGATTCATACTGACGTCACAGGGTGACTTGGAAAACAACTGTAATGCTTCTGTTTTCTTTAACTTTCTATCCTTATTCTATTCTTTATTATATGTGCTAGTAGCCATCTGGGCTACATATATAATGTATATATATATATATATATAATCGATTATAAATTTCCTTACCACACAGGCTGCCACAGACTTATGATATGAATAAACTATAATCAAATATAAATCTTCATATAAAACATGGCCCTGACCTGATATCATATCAAGTCATTATCATGCCTTTGACCCTGTCCTGACTAAAGGAGCAGATAGGAAATATGAACAAACACCGGTAATGGAGGACATGCACAAATTGTTGACAATATCCAACGAAATGGCATTCTGAACAATAAAAAAAAAAGCCAAAATGACATCATAACAATTCGTGCATCATAATGACACTGAACATCATGTAGGTCCTACATTACAACAGTAGGTCATGGCATATCTTATCTCCTTTATGCTGTAACGAAGCAACACTTACTAACGTGATTAACGCGGGTTACTTGATATTGAGAACAACGTTCAAAGTCAATGGCCTGTAAATCAGTGTCGTTGAATCCCTAAATCCCCCCCCCCCCCCCGACACCACTGCCAGCTGCCTACACATATGGATGTCGTTGGTCGTTTCACAGTCCAAGCTTTGGTATCAACCAGTGAACACCAAGTAAGCTGACTGCTCACTGCTTCCCCAGGTAAGACTTTTAAATCTTGCTTCATGCATAGTCCGGTAAAGCTCACACGAAATCACCAATTTCTGTCACATTAATAGTACATACAGTATGTAGTTAATGACGGAGCTGGGGAGTGGGGATTTCCCGGGGGCCAACCCAATCACGACCACTTGTTACACACAATGTAGTTACGAGTACGTGCGTGTGTAATACTATGAATGTCATGTTCAAAATGTAGTCCCGCAGCGAGAACCGAGTTGCAAGGACTGTCTTTGCCCGTTTGTGTTGCTATCATGAGAACACATCCCGTGACCATGCTTTATGCTTGGTGAAACCTTACAAGTCCCTTTCTGTGCCCTATCCATTTTTTCCGGTACACGTACAACCGGTATAGGTAGCCTACAAATAAGTATTAGATCATGTGGATTGTATGTATAGTTTCACATGTCACCATTATTCTTTTTGCATGGCATTTAAACATTCTGTGTGTTATGTGACGTATGGGTATAGTAAACAGAACAGTATCGTAAATACTTACAAAATACATACTGGTACATGTATAGGCCTACATATAGGCTACCTACATGCATAATGTATAACATTACATGATGATACATGCTATAGTTTGTATGCTGCTTATACATAGGCTACATACATGAAATGAATATGCACATTTCTCATACGTAGGTGCATATATTGACAAGCCTATTTTTATCATTATACGATGCTCTTTCTGCCCCATCCAAAAATACTACAAGACTTATTGGTTACGTGATAAAAGTATAAGCGACAGCAAGAGCATAACACCGAAACAACGAAAGTGTGACTAATATAGGTTACACCTAATATTCGTATCATGCTTCACACTAAAGCGAAGCACCTATATAGTCGTAGCTAGGGAACATTATACTTGTATACCTCATTTACTGTTTGATGGCTCTTTGGTTCTGGTTGGTTGCAAATAGAGGAATAACTTCAATAATTGCCTTCAATCTTTTAAAGATCGTGCTAAACCACCCCAATAGTGTCCGTATTATGTCGGCGTCCCCTACTGCCTCATACAGTTGTATACTAGTAAGCAACAAAACGCCCTCTTTTGGGTTCGCAAAAGTTATGTTATACATTTTGCTGTGAACGCTTGGCTTCCAACTCTCGAGGTTACCCCTGTCCGATTCGATCGCAATGCGAAGGCAGAGCATAATATAAGACAATTAGTTTTACAATTATGAATGTGTGTAAATTGGCTAGCGCGATCGCTATCAACCAAGCAAAACTGTAAACACTTTTATTCTGTTTATATCAGTCAGACATGAATTGCTTTAATCTGGGCATTATTAGTGATACATAACTGTCCCTTGTTCACTCCACGCTATGACCCTCCGAGCAAGCTCCTCGGGTCATAGCATGGAGTTGAGATCCCTCAGGGCAACAATAATATCCCGGAAAAGAAAAAAAAATACAGTTCATATTTGTATCATAATGTTTACATTGGGTATTACACAAAGAAAGGTTGTATGCTTCTTCGGTGTGTGTGTGTGTGTGATGTGTGTGTGTGTGTGTGTGTGTGTGTGTGTGTGTGTATTGTCCATTATTCTCGTCTGTCTGTCCACATGTCTCTACTGTGGTGCATGATGATAATATTATGCACGCATGGTGACAATGCAACTTCGCACGCAATAATATTACCCGGTATTGAAAAAGCTAGGTTACTTGATTTTTTTTTTTTTTTTGATGAAGATCGGTGAATTCCTGATTCACTCCAGAAAGATAATTTTCAGGCACAGTTGATTTTTCACCCATCTGCAACATATGATGTATACCAACCACTATTCACGACTTATTTTCTATTCTTATTTCATATTTTCGGGGGGGGGGGGCGTGATGCATACATACACTACATACGAAGGAAAGCTCGGGCTGCGATGTAGACTAATTATTTACATCTAGGTGCATAGTAATTTTTGTTATATGATTTTATTAGATGTAGGGCACACGTATGAATACAGACTCGTCTGATTAATCCTCCCATCATTCCAATTCATAAAGCAGATCTTGATTTCTTGTGCGTGATATGAACCGTGTTTCTCTGCTGCTTTGCTGCTCATCATGTATATTTTCTCATATTTTTTCAATTCGCTAGTCGTCCATTGTTACTTGAGAAATGAAAGCAGGTTATTCTTGTGTAAGGTCAAGAGCTAGGAGCAATCATTGCCGAGTCCAAAGTACGCGTATGAATATAGGGCTATAGGTTGCAGAGTCACGTGGTCTTTCCATAACCTATGTGCCTTTATATATTGTGTCCATTGCATATGGGATTTTAACAAAATGGAACAAGTCTCATGAAGTAGGTTGTAATGAGAGCAACATATTACATGGACAGGAATTCCCTCGGTGTCGCACCTGGGTAATTGACAAACAAGTCAAGTACATTTTGTATATTATGGTCAACATTCCTTTTCAGTGATTTCCATGGAAAATTTGATTAGAGTATTTTGTATAATACACTCAGGGTCTTTCAAAAAGTTTACCCTATTAATTATCATAACCGCACTGAGATGTAGGCCTATAACTCGATTTGTTATTGTGAAATATTAAACATATATTATGATTCTTTATCATCATAACGATTCATGAAAACGGCAACAGCAGCAGCAACAACAACAACAGTAAAAGAAAGATTAGTGTGGAGCGCTGATTATGTATAATTTTATTGGACTATATCAACGGCTGACCATGATGGACAAAAAAACCCCCAAAGTATATAAAATGTACGCTATATAGATATACGATATACGATCTCATTAAGTGCATAACTTAATACATGCATTGTTAGATTCGGTACCGGGCGAAGTCTAATAATGGAGCCCCGTCGAGTTAATATTTGCACTCTCTTAAAAAAAAAAAAATAACGCGCAAGCTGCATGGATTCCACTGAAAATGAGCAAATATTGGTATTAACTTCACATGGCTTTCATAACAGTGCCTTCGCCATCACTTTTGTGTATATTTCCCTTTAAATTCTTCTTCTGCTAGAGGATAGTAGTTAGTTCATAAAAAAATGATCCAGATGACGCTTCCAGTGCACAATTTACAATTCTTTTTATGTTCACATGATCAGCAAGAAATTCATCCAATTTCGTTTCTCATATTCTAATTTGTCATAACACACGTAATTGTAAATAACAGATAACATTGTCATATTACATTTACTGTCTCTTTAGTTGGACTCCATGTTGCGTTAATGACGTTGTCTTTTTCTGTAAAATCACCTTTACGACTGAAGTCTCATTTTCATTGAGAAACAAACATGTCCCACAGCAATTATTATGATATAACCTGCAAACCTATCTAGGTAAAGGTTCCAACTTAGGTATGATATCGGGATGATGGATTATCAATTCCGATGACCAGAAATAGATGCACATATAAAATTTCCAGAGTCAAATTAATGATCTATGCGCAGATACCATGACATAATGCTATTTGTCCTTTGATGCGATTCCAAAAGCAGTGATATATTACTACTATAATACATGTATTAAAGAACTAAAAATGCAACGGTAAATGCGAACAGGTAAATTCAATGAGACTCAACATGGTTACAGTATGAAACTGAATGTGTCCGAGTACATTCGAGAGAATGAAGTATAACAACGCGGGAACACCCGCTGACAAAGGGAAACAGGAATTCCGTTAACTGTTATATCGCCTGACAGCTGTTATCGATTCTGTCGATTTCTCTGCCGAAGCAGTTCCATGTCAAACGTCTGTGTCTGAAGCTGTCTGATTCAGAACAACGGTAGCTCTCTGTGTAGTGCACGTGCGCATAGCTTGTAGGCAGTGCTCCATTCATAAATAGTTATATTTTGTCTTCATTCCATTTCAGCATACCCTGGTTTCACACAGCCTTAAATTCCAAAAGTATGGCACCTCTAATCACCCTTATCACCGGCTGCTCGTCAGGAATCGGTCTCTCCACTGCCGTCAAGCTGGCCCAGGACCCCAATAAGTCGTACCTGGTCTATGCCACCATGAGGAACCTGTCCAAGAAAGACGCCCTGGAGAAGGAAGCTGACAACGCCCTCAACGACACTCTCTTTGTCAGGGAGCTTGACATTAACAAAGGGGACCAAGTTGTCTCAACTGTGAAGGAAATTGTAGAAAAACACGGAAAACTCGATGTCTTAAGCGAGTATAGGTTTTACTTTCTTGTTATCTTCGTCGGTCTCGTATACAAATTGCAGTCTCACTGTCGACATAAAACCTGTCTTAGGGCCTAATCTGTTTTCTTTAAACTCTAATTCATCCTTTAATTTACTTCGTTATTGTTTCTTTTCCTTTATTGTTTGATTCGATGTAAAACACAGTGGATTTGACAAAATGCATATCTTGTAAGAAATATGCGTTGATCTACAAATTCCATGGTTGTTTTTTTTTCTTCCTGAAACAGTTAACAACGCTGCATTTGGCTACTTTGGGCTATTCGAAGAAATGAGCGAGGATGACATGAGGTCTATGTTGGAGACTAACATGATCGGGACTTACCGCTTGACCCAGGAAGTGATTCCAATTATGAAGAAACAAATGTCTGGACGCATCGTCAACATCAGCAGTATTGGAGGAGTTTGTGGTAAGCAACGACCCGTGTTCAGCAATATTCTGCCGTGTGCATTTCGTATCTTACACTCGAGATGCTTTTCTCATCTGTAGACACATTTTGTTTAACTGTGTTAAGTGTAAAAAGCCCTTAAATGGCTGTTGCGCTAACCAATCAAGTCCAAGGTTAATATAGGGTCAGGAATTACCATGTCGTCCTAACAATACCTACAATGACACCGGCAACTCTAAATTGTACCTCAGTAATCTATAATGCAAAAAGGAAAAGAAAAGAAAAATAAAGATTATTACCGACAATTTGCATCGATTGAGACGATTGAGTCTACACAGGAATAAAGCAAAAACAAAAAAAAGTATAAATTTCATACAGGAACACTAAAGTCAGTTATATAGAATATGTTGCCAATTTAAGGATAAAAATGAAATTAATGATTTCAAGCCTGTTCATGATTCTGCAACAGAATTAAAGAATGGTATTTATCATAGTAGTGCTTACACGACATAGATGTTTTTGTTTCACTGTAAGAATGCTGAAAATAATAAATAAAATTACAATTAAAGGATACAACATGAAAACATACAAAAATACGCATTTTGAAAATTGATAGGCCAATTTTGGATATCATATTTGTCATCTCTCATCCAGGATCCCCGTATAGTGCAGTTTATTGCGCTACAAAGTTTGCAATGGAAGGCTTAACGGAGGCTCTCTATCCAGAACTGAAGTGCTTTAAAGTTTGGTAAGCTTTCCGATTGATCAATGTGTTCCAAAATGATCAATCCTAATAAAAAAGCAAATAAGAAACCCACACAAACAATAAAGAAACCTTATAACCTCTCCCCCAAATAAGAAAGAAAAGAAAAAAAAAGTACGAGTTATTTGATTATGACACAAATAAATAATTCGTAGCTGATGATCATTGTATATCTAAGAATGAACGTAACGATTACTAAAAATGATAAGAATTTGATGAAAAAATGATGATAATTTAATAGTCGTTGCCAATCCAATGATATAAATGCAATAACATCTATACAGATATTTATCAAGGCTTGATAATGCAAAAAAGCAAGCAAGCACACAAACAAAAAGCAAAATGAATCGCACTTTTACCTTGTTATTCACGTAAAAAAAATAATGTACATTTTCAGGTGATATAAAAGAATATTTACCAATAAAGGAAGAGGAAATGTTCAACTAGAAATATTCAACCAAATTCTCGAAAAAGTGGTTTTATGGAAAAAACATATTTGTTTCTGAAAGGATTACTGTAATCTTATGTCACATTCATTGCGGTCACTTCAAGTTGCTATCACGGTGAACTACACTGCAATAGAATTGAATCGAACGAAGGTGTACCTAGTCCAAGAGGATAAATGTTAAAGGCATTATCTACCATTTGCAGATGAAACGAAACCCAGCTTTATTGCTTCAAAAGACTTCTAAAATATGACTTAGGGATAGAAGCAACCAATGTAAAAAATGTTAATCAATGTAAACAATGTTAAGTATTGCTAAATATACAGCATGTTAAATATAGCTACAATAAAATTGTTTCTAGAATAAACTGTTTATACAGTAACAATGGTTTATTGAGAAAATAGTCTTAGGATTATTTCTTTAATATGTTAGGCTTTATTGTGATTTTTTTACAATGTAGGGTGTTCTGTGACACAACTGACCTATAAACACATATGTCTAAAATGTGATAACTCGAACATAGTCTTAAATTACTGCTCCCAATGGCTAAAAAAGCCTGTAATGACGGAGACCCCCCCCCCCATAACAATTTTGTTAATGGTTTCTCCAAATGCTATCTACCATCTCATCTTGACTTTTCCAGTCGGTCAGACAATTGTTGCATTTCAATCGTTGTTAGTAGCTCGTGTTTAGATTCGGTGCCTCCCTAAAATGATCTCATTCTGTCACAGAGGAAGGAAATAAACGACAAACTGTCTAATTTTGACAAGCTACCTGACAGTTCGCTTCCTCCTGAATTATTAACATCATCTGACACTGTCTATGTTGTACTCTTGTTTCATTGATCTGCTGCAGTCAGGAAATGGTCTGATGTGGACGATGTGGATCAAATGAGTTGTCATATTCTGCTATTGTTATGTTTTCATTCAGAGAAGCTACTTTCCCGTCAAAAGATAAAATATCAAATTATGTATATAGAGAATATTATATTTACGCATGCAGCAGACTGTCTCCCTCGAAAGATATGTCAGTGGATTCCATTAAAACATCTTTATTCTGTCTACAAATATTACAAGCCAATAGCAGGACTCATTAAATAGGTATTTAATATTGAGGCATCAGACCGATAGAGGGCGCGATGATAAATCTATGAGCTCTCTTTCCCCTTCTCACTTTATCTATCTCTCTCTCTCTCTCCTCTCTCTCTCTCATTCTCTTGTTCGAAATATGTTGTCTAGCCTTGTTCTTGTTTTATATCACCGTTCATTTCATGTCGGAGAGAAACACACCTGTATACATGCGTATGGCAGAAGGATAAAACGTATTGAGGCATAAAAGACTAAACCTAGAAGGTACATTCCTGCTTGTGTGTAATCTAGAGGGATTTTAGTGTGAGGCACATCATCGAGGTTAACATTGTGGTTTTTTTTTTCTTTCATTACATCTTCCACCCGAAGGATCAGCAGCATTTGTCCGGGAGCAGTCACAACAAACTTTGTCAAGAACTTGTCATCGAACAAAGCTTCGGGCGAGTTCGCAGCTCGCGCCAACGACCCCGATTCCCATTCGGGAAAGGTAGGTGTCTGAATTCAAATCTTACCATCAGTGGTACAGTTTTGGTTTGGATGGGGCTGCAGGTTTCTAATTTTTGTCTGTGTGTGCTTGTGAGATAATAAAAAAAAAACCACATGTAATCCTTAAAGGAATTCAAATTTTATTTGATGAAAATTGGTCTTGAAATGGCTGGGATATCAAAAAAAAAAAAAAAAAAACGCGATCCCAATAAAATGTGACAGGCCATGACTTTTATCAGGATCTCTTTGTTGCTCCTTAGTTTTGGATATCTCAGTCACATTTCAAATCCGATTTCCATTAAATTAACTTTCAAGTCCCCTTAGAATTGTATGCTCTTTAACATTTCATAGAGTGGTTTCTAAATGAATATCTCACAAAACATTAAAAGTTGAATCATCACCCTATCCAATAATACACCATTCTTTTAAATGTCTAACATAATTACACATACACATATACCTCTACCGTCTTTCTCTCTCTTTCTTTCTCTCACAACACACACACACACACACACACACACACACACACACACACACACACACAAGCATATGCAAGAAAATCCTTCAAAAAGTCATAAAAGTTTCCGGGTCACTACCAAAATTTAATAATTTGTTCCTTGTCTGTTCCTGCAAGTTTCAACCAGATCCGTCCTCAAGTTTTGGATTTATTTTTGGCACAGACAAACGAACAAACAAACAAACTGACAAACAAACACCGATAAAAACATAACCTCCTTCCTTGGCAGAGGTCACTAGAAAGTCGCTATGAAAGCACCGCTCATCACCACCCATACACCCATGATGAAGATCGCCCAATTTCCAATACAGTGTGTAATAGAAGACTTGTGTTTACGTCATCAGCTTCCACCAGGTACGCGGCGCCACGCCCGAGCAGATCACACGCACTTATGAACTCCCAAGTCCACTTAACCTATATGCTAAAAGATTAGAAAAAAGTCCTTCAAAAATCCATAACAATTGCCGGATCACTACCAGAATTTAATCATCTTTTCCTTGTGTCATTATCGACCTTTCCTGCAAGTTTCATTCAAATCCATTCACAACCTTATTCAGCACCGAGACAAACAGACAAACGAATAAACCAACGTCGATGAAAACATAACCTCCTTCCTTGGCGGAGGTAATTATTGTCAACCTTGGTTTAACAACGTAATCATGTCAACATTGGCAACATTGTCAAATCAACTGTGATGATTATGAACATGATGATGATTCAATGACTCCAGTGATCACATTACCGTATATCTTCCCCTAATAGTTGATGAGCTCCTTCTTGGAGATGGTCCCAAGTCACATGAAGAATACCGCTCAGCAAGCCCCCGATGTCGCCGATGTCGTGGTCGAGTGTCTGCGGGAGGAACAACCAAAGATTCGTTATGGAACCAGCGACTACTCGCGAGGCCGGATGTCGCAGAAGTTCGCCGACGGAGTAGGCGGAGAAAGAGCTGAAGAGTGGTATCAGCTGATGTCTAAGTTGTCGACGTAATCATGTCTGGTATCCATGGGCTATTGTGTATAATTTCCGCCCATGCAGCTTTTACAGCCAACTAACTACAATTAGCATCGTAAAATGAAAAATTAATCGTAAGATTTGCGACAAGCCATATATCTGAATTATGAGTAATCATGATGTGGCATATATATATATATATATATATATATATCCCTGAACTAGTGTCAGTAGATGATTGTAAAACCTTTATGTTTCTTTCTAAGGGACACGGTTTCTTTTACCATATTCTTAAGTATTGGTTTCGTTGTTCATTTGAATTGTTACAGTGGAGTGGAAAATTAACTTTATTGAGTGACAACTCAGAATTTTAAAAAAAAAAACCCCGCAGTATTATATTCCTAAAATTTGGTTTCCACTTACGTAAGACGCGCTATTGTCTATTAAGGTGGTGTAGTGACTATCTTCCATATTCATGTACCATTAACAAGTTAAGCAACATTATCAATTTGACCACTTGACGTGAAGGTCAAAGAGATCTATAGATTTGTTTAGCTTCTCGACAATATTTGAAATTGTACCATGATATTATCGATAGAAAAGGATGAACGTTGACAATATCACCAATGCCAGGTGCCGTATGATGTATTAAAGGGTGTGTACAGTTCTGGTCGAGGTGAAGATTTAGCTTTTAACGTTTTGTGAGATATTCAGAAACCACTCTATGAGAATCACATGTCAAAGAGCATGCAGTTCTAAGGGGTATCAAAAGTTTATTCGATGAAAATCGGTTTTGAAATGGCTGAGATATCCAAAAACAAGGTGAAACAAAGAGATACTAATAAAGTTGGGGCATGTCGCCTTTTATTATTAGCACTTTTTTGGATATCTCAGCCATTTGAAAACCAATTTTCATCAAATAAACCTTGAATCCTTCTTAAAATTACATGCTCTTTCAAATTTCATAAGAGGCTTTTCATTATCTCACTTAGGAATGTTCAAAACATGAATCCCTACCTCAACCAGTACTGTACAGTCCCTTTAAGATAACCCATCACATATACATTCCATTGTGTTGCATACGAGTCTACAATTTCAGTCTGCAAATGGGACGTTGTTGAACATGAGTGATCATGAAATGACTCAAAATGGTATTTGACATATCCAAAAAAAAAAAAATAATGATAATAAATGCGCAAATACCGAAGAAGACTTGAAATTGGTCAATTGCATAACGTGGATATTTGAATTGATTGTCAAACTGCCGGACAGAGCATTTTATCAGATCGGCAAGAAGATAAAGTACTTTCAGTCTTGTTGACAACCATCATAACGTTGATATACTTGCTTGGGTAGGCAGGCCTATAACTTGTACTTATTTTAGTACGCAGAAATCGTTATTGAGAAAAAGAAAAACACTCAACCTTTTCGCATTTGATAGGTTGACTTGAGATTCGATTTGATAATGTTGATTTTGATTTTGATTTATTGGAATATCAATGTGTTGCACTGCATTCTTTAATCCTTTCGCAGTGTAAATGCCATAATAATTTTAAGAATATTAATAAAAAATTCCCATTCTCCAAGGATCAACACATTGATACTGCACATTCCTTGGCGTTGATTCAAAGTTATCAATATCCTTTGTCGTGTTTGTGCTATTGTAGCTTTGTTGTTGTTCTTTTATTTGCTTTCTCCTCACCATCGCTGTGGCATAGTGGATAAGACTCCCGACTCCCGAACGGAGGACCGTGAGTTCGAATCCCGCCCAGTGCTTACATCCTTGGACAAGATGTTTTTACCCACAATGTCCCTCTCGACCCAGGTGTATAAATGGGTACCTGGCAACGCTAGGGTAATAATAATAGCAGGGCCCTCTGGTAGAGCAGTGGCAACACTGAAGAGGCTACCCTGGGTAAATAAGACCTTGTTATTATTATATTATTATCACGTACGGTCGATCCCGACCACTAAAGCACTGCTAACTTCAGTACATAGGCCGGTTATTAACCTTGATGAAAGAATCATGATAATCTAACAACAACGTCATATAGGTGTTGCACAAAAATATGGGACATAATGTCGCACGAAGTTCACCTTTACCTTTGAGTGCTCTTTTTTATAACATTTTCATTTACTTAGGCATGAAGCATGTAGAATATTCAAAAGTAATGTATTAGAGTGTTATTTTGGAATGATTCGTGATGCATACTACATTGTTGATAATTATTATTGATTGCTGCAACCGTCATAACCTAGAAGTCATCCCAACAAGCTGAAGGTTAAAGATGTTATCATGATACTATAACTTAATCAACTTCACCTGAATTTGAGAACCAAACGTGCTCGTATTAAATTTCGAATGGTTGAAAATACGATAGAGAGAGTAAGATATCATAATAAAGCTAAATACAGATATTAGACAGAGAACGTTGGAAACGAGTACCTCGACATTTAATCCAGTTTGGTTCAATTCAATTAATTCAGTCGAAGTATACCTTATACATTCAACCAAATGTAATACATAACACAACGTATACATTTTTCAAATCATATTGTTCAACAATCTGTAAAAAGTGAGAGTCACAAAAGTATGATACAGAATTAGAATGTACGAATGAACCTACGATGAAAGAAACAATGTTTACTTTGCAAGGACGACAAAAGTAAAACAGCGATGGGCACGAGTGATCTATAGTGAAGAGCAGAGCTTGTAAGATTCATTTCGTTTGATAAACAATATGCAAATAAAGTATATATCCGAAAATGGATTATATGCATGACTAGAGCATTTGATAACTGATTATGTACTGTACGTATATAATGTAAAAGTATATCAGAAACAGTACTTGTTTCACAGTACAGGGAAATGAAAATAAGATATCAATATTACGGCATTGCAACACTACGAAAAACAAGGTATCGATCCGGGTCAGAGAACATGAACTGAAATGCCGTGTGTGTGTGTCTGTGTGTGTGTCTGTGTGGAGGGTGATACCCTTGTGATACTTTGATCTATATCATTGAGCAAAAATCAACAACCGTGTATTATTTCGAGGAGTTTTATAGATTGCCTTTTTGGTTTTAAGTGGGTTTGAATCTGTTTACATGATCAATACAACAGAAGAGCAGTCATAAACATTGCACTTTACTCTGAAAAATGCACGTGATAACATACGTTGTCATGGTTGTGTCCGTTTGTTTACTCATCGACTTGAGATCGAAATTTCATCACCCATCACACATTGCCATGTGAACAGGGACCTGCATCATGTTTAGAAATTTGTGCTCGCCAGAAAAAGACGAGTTCTGAAAATGATGTAAAAACAAAAGAAGAAAAGAATTTAGAATTATGAAATGAACGACAAGATCTTGATTACTCTACACGCCTACTTGATCTGATGGGGAACATCATGGTACAGTGTACAATAGTTAAAGGCTCTAACCACGTAATTCCGATGTCGAAGTCCGATATGGAACCCCCCCCCCCCCCAAAAAAAAAAAATACCACACATTAAAGAAGAATAAGT
This sequence comes from Diadema antillarum, assembly GCF_040938485.1. Taxonomy (NCBI): domain Eukaryota; kingdom Metazoa; phylum Echinodermata; class Echinoidea; order Diadematoida; family Diadematidae; genus Diadema; species Diadema antillarum. Next base: position 2,832,639 of record NW_027270942.1, read on the forward strand.
AAGAACTATATAAACATAATTTATTGCGAAACAGTTGACAATAAATTTCTTGCATCTAATTTCTGTGTGAACTGCTCTCTCATCAAATGGGAGTGTGTTCAGGTTCAGAAGGGGAAAAAGATCAGGTTTGAATGATTTCTTGCTTATACTATCAACACTGTAGCGGCTACTGTAGCAGCCCGGTGTACACCTTTACGCTCCTCACAGGTAAGGTTGCTGCGAAAATACACCGTTACTATGACATGTATGATATTGCTATCAATTGAATAGATGCACAAATGGTCATTTAAGAATACTTTGCGTTCGTTGAATGGTGGACCTCCAGACATTTCTGATTTAGAATAATGCTTCTCATGGATCTCATGACAATTAAAGAAAAGTGAAACCCGAATGTTTGTTTATTCCATGTTTATTCCAGGTATGAATCATTTATCCCATTTTGAAAGCTGCCAATGGACTAGATCTGGATTGGATTATTTTGACTCGATGAATAATGATGTATGCATAGTTCGTTACTCGGAAGATGCTCTTTTGGGGAAAGGGGGGAAGAGAATGTTCGTTGGTATACGGACCTCTTCCCCCCACTTCGGATTAACGAACCCTGAGATATTTCATTTTCTGACTATTAAACCTTCAGAATAACTTATCTTATGTGATTTTCTGATTAACAAAGATCTAGGTATACCTGTAGGCCTAAAGGGAATTTGTGTACTTCAGAACAACGAAAATCGTCAACTGCCGTCATTATGAAACCATATTATCCTTTACATATTCTATTCAACGAATGCCCAATAATGACATTCAACATCAATAAGTTGATACTGTTTATGACAGCAGCGACTTCTCTTGGTTGTTTCAAAGGTTCGTTAGTCTGATAACGAAGTGAGGTTCGCTATTCCGATGGTTTGTTAATCCCAAAATGAAATAAGGTTTGGTAGTCCAAAACTGGCAGGAAGATGCTTAAGAACCTTCGGATTTACGAATCTTCCGAATTAAACGAATCTTATTTCATCTTCGGAATAACGAACATTTTTTTTTCCGGATTAACGAGCCTTCGGAATAACAAAGCTTCGGATTAATGAACTGTAATCATGCATGCGGACAGTATTGGCAGACAACAAATTAATTACAATTGTAATTAAGCGGTATAGCTTTTATATCACTTGACAGAATATCTTGAACAATATTTTCTTTTTCATCCAAAGTCTATACTCTACACCTATAATACATTCTTCATTATTAGCCAATCATAGAAAAGTGATAATAATTGTAAAAATGTAAGTGATTTGTTTTCCAGGAATGATGTTAGTGTCAAGAAAGACCTTCATTCAGGGCATTATTATTCAAACCCGTTGTTCATGATCGTGTGCCAACTGGCGCACATTAAAATGCTGTATTCTTTCCCACTCTTCTCAGACATAGAGGAGAAATGAAAAGGGTGCTGACAGAACTGCATGGTTATACAGTTTTCCAAATTAACCGAGATCGGGGCAGTATATAGGTTAATAATGAGGGTATGATGGGCTTGCAGTTGTGCCATATCCATTCACTGATTTTCATTGTTTGTCGTTTGCGGGCTCATACTGAACTCTTCGGAATTATCAAGGAATGTGACATACGACTGTATAGTAGTAGAGAGTAAAAAGAAAGGCACCACAAAAGTAAAAAGTAGCACTCTGAAAGTGGGTTCAGTTTTGATTCCCTACTGAAAAGTCCCTACGTATTGTCTACATTATTCAAAATTCGCTGGATGAATAAAGTATCAAAGTTTGGATGAGATTTTTTCTCCCTTCTTTTCTCTAAAAGCAAAGAAAGGGAAATGGTCAAAATTGCTCTGATTTGCTTTCCAAAATATTTGGAGACATTTTTTTTTTACAGATGAAGCAAATTGTTGTAAATAACGATTTAACACACAGTCTGGTGTTGTATAATTAGCTGTTTATGTCTGCATTGCATCGAGTACCGTTAACTATTGTAAAGGAATGAGACTGGCAATGGTTATGTAGCACATCTGTATAGTATGCCAACATATTTCTACTACGATGTGACTTGATTTTATTGTATAGTTCCACATCTCAAAAAAATTACATGATACAATCGATTCAACATACGACTGGACATAACGTCGTAAGTATAAAGAATACAAGAGAAGACAACTTTTACAAACATGAAATGTGGGGGACCTACTAAAAAGCGGAGCTTGTAATGTATAGGTCCCTATATAGATGAAAATGTTAGTCCTGTTAAACCACCAACCTATGAAAGGAAAGAAAGAGACGTAAAGGAAAAGAGACCCAAAAATAAAAGCAAGAGAAACAAATAAGATACATCAGAGTAAAGCGAAATAGCCACCTCGACACCCGAGCAACATAGTTACGTAACTAAGAGCGCGCATAAAAGGACATTACATAATGATTCATGAATTCAGGAATTGCCTTGACATGAACGACTCAGTAAAGAGAACGAAAAACAAATCCAGAATACCTAATAAACAACGCATCTGATAGGGAAGAGGAAGTTCGAATAAAATTGCATGTTTTATGAGATAAACATAAGCCCGCACGAGGATTTTTTTTTTTTGTTTGCGTTTAAAACAATTCAGTGAAAACGATTCAGTGATGTTAAAGTCAAGGCTATTCCAGAATGTCGGACCTGTGTGTACTATTGTTTTAAGCGCAAATGCAGTTCTTACTGGGGAAAAGTGGTATGAGTTTTCCTGTCTTGTAGGGTAGGAATGTATAACTTTATTTTTTACAAACATGGGAGTAAAAGCATAAGGTTATTCGTCTTTAGTTAACTGGTACATGAATATCCCAAGGGAGTAAGAAAATATATCAAAAATCTTTAGTAAGGTTGTTACTATCGAAAAGTGGGCTTGTCGGTGCTAACAAATGTGTACAATTGATAATCCTTATAGGTCGCTTTTGTATTCTGAAGATAGACTCCATGCGCACTTTGGAACAATTCCCCCCTAGGCCAGTATGCTATATAATGCAGATACGGAAGTAATAAAGTCGAATATGAACTACGATATATATGTGACTCTGCACCTCAAAACAAACAAAAAGTCGCTAGACATGAATTTTTAGTTAAGACCATATCCTGAAAGAGCAGACTTTAAGCTTTAAAATGGTGTATAACTCAAATCAAATGGACTCTCCTAACCTATCTAAATATTGGAAAGAAAGCAGAAACTCAGGAAAAGTGTGAACTGAGAAAAGAGGCTCTGAAGTACAGTGTCTATTCAAGCGCTTAATCTTTACCAAACCGTGCTGGCTGTGCGATGATTGGGAACAAAAACAGGAAGTAAACCACCAGAGTAACAACAATGAAGAGATTATCAGATTAAACTGAAATTAAGCATGCCTCATTAACACATTCTGCCCATAATAAATGCCAACTTTCAAAGCAGTAGCACTATCTTTTCAAAAGTTATTAGAGTTGAAAGTGAAGAGTGTGGATAAGGTTTTTCAGAAATGAAAAAGGGATTCTAAAGACACACATAATCACACCATTCTACCAAAAATGTTCGAGATAAACTGCTAAAAAAACACAATTTCCTGCCCGTTTTATGATACCAAATTTTAGGATAATGTAAAAGAAGACCCGCTCTTTCAGAAAATATGAAAATGTCAAGTTCGGCTAGGTTGACCCATTTCACTTATTTTCAGTCCTCACGCAAAGTCAGTGTGTGCGACTTTATGTTCGTTTTGAGGTGCACAGTCACATATATATATATATATATATATATATATATATATATATGAGTATATGAATATAAGAACGACCCAAGTCCAATTTTTGGCCAAATTTAGTTTGACATTGGAAATTGTAGCTTATGCATGGACTCATCTTGTGTGTAAATGATAAATCCTAATTACCCCCGGAAGTGCCTGAAATGAATGAGTTAAATCTTATATTAATGTAAGAATGAAGGACTTGGGTCATTCTTACATTCATATAATAGCGCCCTCTCTCATCCTTCTCCCATCTCTATAGCAGAATATCATGTATATGAATCAAAGAACGACCCAAGTCCACCACACAAAATGGCCTCTCCACAATTAATGTAAATGTTAATTGTCATAATAATATATGTTCTAATTTGTATATACAATGTTGCCTTCCCATCACAGTTAAATAGAATATTATTGGACAAATAAAAAAGATATGAAGTTTTTTTTAGTTTACTCGAAATGATCTTCCATGGACTTGGGTCGTTCTTATATTCATATACTCATATATATATATATATATATATATATGGGAAAAACATGCTTAAGCTTCTGTTTAACACCCAAATTTCTTGACAGTGACTTGCATAAATGATTTGTTTGTTCCTGTCAAGATAAGTTACAATCAATTAAAAGGCCAAGAAATTTAACTGAGTTTGTCTGTTCTAAGTTAACCCCTTTGATTGAAATTGAGCCAGGTAAACAAGTAATTGTATTACTAAACACCATAAAATTAGTTTTGTTTAGATTTAGGGATAATTTGCTGCCTTGAATCCAATCATTGCGACTCAACTCAGAATTAAGCATATCAAGTAACTCAGTAGGATTTTGGTGCGTGAAAAAAAGAAAGAAAGACTTGGAACGTCCGCTAACAAGAGGAGCGGACGACCTGGGCAAATCATATATGTACTCAATAAAAAGAAGTATTCCGAAAGGAAACTTTGTGGAACACCACATTTCATATTTGCTGTGCTTGAATTGGAATCATTAATGTATACAAATTGTGATCGATTTGTGAGGTAATCTCTGAACCACTCCAAGGCGCTGCCATGAATCCCGTAATGAGACAGTGTTTACAGTAATATTTCATTATCAATTGTGTCAAACGCCTTGGAGTGGTCCAGAAAAACTCCAACAGTGTGTGGTTTAGCTACGAAAGCTTGAACAACTTTGTCTATTAACAACAAAACGGCGTGAGTAGTCGAGCGTTTTTTCCCGAAAACCAAATTGAGTGTCTACTAGGATATTATGATCATTTAAAACTTGATATTTCGGGCGTAGACAACATTTCAAGTATAACTTTGGAAAATGATGATAAAAGAGATATAAGTCTGTAATTGCACAGGTCGTCCTGACTGCCCTTCTTAAAAACAGAAATAATCTTGGCCACTTTCATGTTACTTGGAAAAACACCAGTAATTAAAATCAAACTAAATGCATGGGTCAAAGGAGCGGCTACTTCATAAATAATTTGTTTGATAAGAAACATTGACATGCCGTCATAATCTGAGTTTTTTTTTTAGCTTTAAAATCTTTTTACAATATTAATAGCATCCAATTCATTTATGGGCATAAAAAACATAGAACTAGGATTGGGATTCACTAAAAATCAATACTTTTTTCCCTTTACTGGAATATTTCTGGTCAAATTAAACCAATATTTACAAAATACGTGTTGAAAGCTTCAGCAATTCAATGGGAGTAAACAATTATTATCATTCCATTTTGTATTATTTTATCAATTCCTAGTTTCTTTCCATCATTCTTTTTTAATACATCATGTATAATTTTCAAAGTAGACTTAATGTCATTTTTTGTGGATTTGAAAGAGTCGCAAGAGTTCGCAGAGGCAACCGCAGACGATCGAAAGGTTTTGAACATCTTCAAAATTTGATAGCAACCGCAAGGAGGTCGCAAGGCTTGCAGACGCCTCCAAGTCGCGAGAAGTCGCATGCGGTCGAGAACCGCGTGCGACTTCTCGAAACCGCAAGCAGTCGCAAGAAAAAACCGCATAGTGTGAGGCCACAGTGTTGTGTGGTTTTTACAAAGAGTTCACAATGTAGTGTTCTGTTTCACACAGTGAATTGGTGATAAACAATTATTAACAATGTTAAAACGCTTGAATTTAACAGTGTGAATACACCGTAGTTTCACATTGTGTTTCACACTTTAAAATACTGTGTTCTTTCCAGCAATGAAGCAGTATTGAGTTAAATGAATCTGCTATGGATTGATGGGAGGTGCATTCTATGCATTTTCTGCACAAAAGCAATCTGCAAACGTGCTTTTGGTGGCAGGAATAAAATAATGCCTGTATTGTAAAGTATACTGATGTCATAATAGTGTATCTGTAAGTAGCAACCCACAAAGCATACTTCTTACATTCACTTTAAAGGCAGCTTTGTACGTAGGCCTACGTGTGTTAAGCCTCGGTTACACAGGAACCGAATAAGCTGCGAATCCACCCAAAGACACGTATTCGGGAAGATTCGGGAGCATTTCGTTCTCCTCCCCCGAATGGGTTCGGGAGGGATTCTGAAACATTCGTGTAGGGATTCGGCTGGTTTTGAACATTTCAATTGGTTGGAATGATGTTTGAAACAAACGTTTTGAAAACTAAGGAACAACAACGTAAAGCAATGCTGCTTTAGGACATTACACTGTATTTTACCTTATAAATAACCTTTTCAAAATGACAATTGTAAGTGATAATTTGTGTACATTTTGTTCTAAAATAGAATTGTTTAGTCATGTTTTCTTGGGTGTCCTAAAGTGACTATGTTTTGGGAAAATGTCACTAATCTTATTCAATTCGATTGTATTAAATGAGAGTGGAATCAAAGAGTCCAAATGAAACGAATGTAAAAAAAAGATAAATGCCCAGTATCCAATCTGTAAAGCGTAGGGCCTGCATAATGCATGTTTTATTTGAAGGACATTCATACAATGGTTTGAAAATATGGATTAGCTTAAGAAATGAAATACTGTCAGACAATGTTTCTGAGATTATATCAAACATGCGGAGATCATTTTAACCAGTGGAGATTGTGTATTTTTCTGAATATATATCCATTCAATAAATTGTTAGGAAAGTTCGTTCGATGAAGTTTTCAAAAAGAATAATAAAAGTACCTCTGTAGGGAGAGCGAAAGATAGAAATCTCTCAAGGTAAAAAAAAAAAATAGATAAAAAATGTTTAGTATTTTTGTTAATTTCATCTGATTTAACAAAAATCAATAGATCCTAAAAAAACCCGAATCAATAATGATTGTTTAAAATGTAACCCAAATGAAATATCCTAAAATTATAATCTAATATCAGGTATAATTACAATCAATCTAGTGTGTGCATTCAAACAATAAACAATTTTTTGTAGTAGTTACCCTGAGCCTTAGATAAATTCCGTCGATGATGCATTTCTTTTTTGAGGCGGCAGTGAATTCCACAGAGCAAAAGCAAAAGGGAAACGTGCAAAATAAACTTAATTTTCCAATAACCCGAGAATGGATTATCAGATTTTAACCAAACATGCAGGGTGTTTTCAAGGTGAAGTAGGAAATAAACTATTTAATTTGGGGGTCACGAGGTCAAAAGTCACATGCCTATAGAGGACATGAATCTCCTAATCTCCTAATAACTCAAGAACGGATGATCAGATTTTCACCCAAATTGCAGGGTATGTTAATAATGAAGTCATAAAGAACACTTTGCTTTGGGGGATCGTAGGTCAAAGGTCACAGAGATCGTAAACGATATAAGCTTAATTTCTCCAATAACTCAAGAACGAATGATTGGATTTTCACCAAACTTGCTCTACGTGATTATGACAGAGTGAGAAAGAAACTATAAATATAGCATGTAGTAGGGTCACGAGGTCAAAGATCAATCTTTTTTTTGTGTGTGCTGAAGATACACTGATACTGCCTACGAAGTGGTCATAATTTAGGCACACCTGCTTGACAGAGGTCTGCTCTCTCGGTCTTTATGTTTTTTTTTAACGATAGGGTCCCGAGTAGTACTATTGCACCACTTTACGAGGAGTAACCTTGTAGATAACGTGCTACATGAAAGCATCATCGTGATTTCAATTAATGATCATGCCCTTCCTCGAATAATTAATAAGTTGAATCAATTTCGAGACATACTTTCCGCTGGTCGTCAGGGAAACTCAGTTATTTTCACGTTAGCAAATCAAACCCAAATATTTTGTTTCCATTGGTTACGTTTATGTCTGATGATGTTTAGAAGTGATGATCACCAAATACACACTTTTATTACAGTGCGCTCCTGTTACAAATGATAGGTTTACTTTGATTATAACAAACATTTGTAACAACGAAGTAAAATTACAGGTCACAAAATCATCGTCAATAAAGACTATGGTGCAACATTTGCTAACAACGAGCGCGGTTATAGCAAAATTCTCGTTATAACAAATTAATTTCCAAGCGCTACTAATAAAGAAATACAAAAAGAATGTAAAATATTTTCACGAAATGCTGCTCGCTTACGAAATTATATAGCAGAACAAACATTGAAACAGTGTCTTTGCGTGGGCGAACGCTTTGCATTTCTGTGTTTTAATACAATTTGCTACACATCGTTTCCGAGGAGACCTTGTGTTATTACACGTGTCACGACTCAACCCAATCACCACATCATGACAATCAAAATGTTCCGCTCCATTCCTGGCAGATCGCACCCAAACCATCACAACAATGTTGCAAAAGACCACGATTGGGAAGCCATGTCTTGATCTGAGAGCGATAACTTGCTGCGGACCTCTTTATTGGTATTAGCCTTGTTCAAGGCGCATCACATCTCCCCCCTTAAGATGGGAAGTTATGGAAGAACTTTCCAGTCAAACTGCAAACAGTCGTTACAAACATGTTCCGAAACACAATACATAAAAATGCACAATTGTGTGTTCATACACTAAAGTGGATTCTTCACATAAACAAGCTCAGACTTATGAGCCTTATCAAAACCTGTCTTGAGCGTAGGCTAACTGTCTAAATATAGACCCACTACCGGCTCGGAACAAGCATGTGCGTATACGCGCAAAACTTTACAACCACAACATTCCTTGTTTTCTTTTCTTCTTTTTTTTTCTCTGCTTAGTCATAAATCATGAAGCATATATTCTCTTTAGCTTTCCTGAAATGCTTATGAGTATCAAATGGCCAAACATTTCAACACCTAGTCGAAGTCTAAGAAATGCTGCTGGTTCAAAACAAAATACACTGTACTTATATCATGAACCAATATACCATAAGTATGGACATATCAAACTTCTATCTTAGCTTGATGTGCATATGCTTGAAAAAAGACCACTACACATATCACTGACTAACCTGCATACACTGACAATCATGCAGTTTGGATAATGAACTTTATATGGTTTTGTTGTTGTATATGTCACCAATAACAGAAATAATCTTCCATTCACTATACTTAGTAACCATTTTTACATGGTGAGCTTATAGCAATCTGACCTTTGATGAAAACTGACATAACAATGCGTTCAGCTCAACTGTTTGGTCTGACAAACATCTCTACATTTCTAATTTCTTGGCACTTCTGTTCAAGTACTGTAAAGCCTTGTTCGTCAAGACAATAAATGCATGTACAGTGACTAGAGTATAGCAAAACAATGCAATTATGAACACCTATTACTGTATACGCTATAATTTTCGCGTACATAAATTTTCGCGAATTGTCGCTGTCACACATTTTCGCGAGTGGTTAAATTCGCGATTGGGGGACCAGAGAAAATATGAAGTGGCAAAGAAAGTGTGAATTTTCAACTTACTAGCAAATAAGAATGATACTAGTTATACACTGCATGAAAAAGACTTGCCAAACTCTGTGAACTAGTAAGTTAGAATTCAACATTTTTGAAGTGGTTAAGTCCATCGCGCTAGATTTCTGACGAGTAGACCCCTTGCGATAATGGATTGGCTCTCTACAGTATTCGTAAGTAGACGTGGACGTGCCTAAACAAGCTATAGCCAGTATGGTCTGTTCGGTAAGCCGTGACATGGTATACTAGTACTGAAATGTTCGTATCATCAAGGCAAGGGATTCATTTTGGAAGGTAATATTTTCGCGTGTTGTTAATTTCGCGAATAGCTCCCGACTCGCGAAATTCGCGAAAATAAAACCCCCGCGAAATATATAGCATATACAGTATACTCTCTCTGTTTCTGAAACAAGATATCACATGAATATAACCTGGTTATGACTGTATACCAGTATGGTCTCATGAACCTTACACATTCACAATATTATGAATATCATAATGTCATAATTTCACTCAATCGATATCTATGCTATGGAAAATGTGTATACTTGGTCAACTCTGTGATACCATAAATATTCCAAACTCTTGCAAATTAAGCATTTGAAGAGATGCAACAACAGCTTTTGTGTGTTTGTGTGTGCTTTCTGCAAACAGCAATGCAACTTAATTTGCAGTTCCAATTAATACAATGTCTACATTATACACTGTATCAAAATATGCTGTATTACTGAAAACCCCTTTCTTCAGCATATAAAGCATAAAACATAGCAAAACTCATGCTATATCACTGGAAATGATTTTGCCCTGTTTTGGTGCAAAAATCATGACAATTTGGAAAACATGCTGTCTTTTCCCATTCAGACAAGAACAACATGGATACAAATTAAAACAGTGTACACAATGTTTGTGTCATCATTTCAAAACAAGAACACTCCTTCTTTGACATGAGAAATATCCTTCTCTTACAATAACATGGAAACACATTTCTTTTGTCTGGTATTGTTCGTGCTTCCAACTCATCACCAGTCTGTTATCTCTGGACATTAAGCACATCTGTGTCCTTTTGTCCTATCTGTGGAAATACGCGTACTTCTATCTTATCCACGGGACAAAGCGTCTGCAATGACATTGTCTTTTCCGCGTACGTGCTGTATCACGAGGTTGTACTCCTGTAGCACTAGCGCCCATCTGGTTAGGCGTCCATTTTTGTTCCTCATTCGCGACAGGAACACAAGCGGATTGTGGTCTGTGTACACCAGCACTGGATACTTTGTAGTGTTCAGGTACACGTCAAAATGACGAAGAGCCATGACGAGCGCTAACGTCTCCTTCTCGACAGTGGAGTACCGTCGCTGATGTTTGTTGAATTTTCTGGACATGTACGCGACGGGATGGTCAACTCCGTTGTCGTCCTTCTGCATCAGGGCTCCTCCTCCTCCTGTGTCACTCGCGTCCACCATAAGAATGAACTGCTTGTCGAAGTTCGGTGCTGCAAGAACTGGAGAACTCGCTAGCATTGCCTTCAGCCGGTTGAAAGCGACTTGACAGTCATCTGACCAGTCGAACTGCGAGTCTTTCCGCAACATGTTGGTGAGCGGTGTTGCAGCATCAGCGAAATTATGGCAGAACTTCCGATAATAGCCAGTCATGCCTAGAAATCGTCTCAGCTCTCGCTTACTCTGTGGGCGGGGAAAGTTCAGGATCGTCTCCACCTTTGCTTCAACAGGCTTGACGGAACCATGTCCCACAATGTGACCCAGGAACACGACTTTTGCTCGGGCGAACTCACATTTCCTCAAGTTCACCGTAAGGTTGGCACTGGTCAAGCGGTCAAACAGTGCTCTGACTCTCAGAAGGTGGTCCTCCCATGTATGGCTGTACACTATGATGTCGTCGAGATACGCCTCGCATCCCACCAAGCCAGACGTGACGGTGTTGATGAGTCTCTGGAATGTAGCGGGCGCGTTCTTCATCCCGAACGGCATCACTTTGTATTGGAAGAATCCGTCAGGAGTCACGAATGCAGACAGTTCTTTCGCTCTTTCACTGAGGGGAACCTGCCAGTACCCCTTCAAAAGGTCAAACTTACTGACGTATTTGGCATTCCCTACGCGATCAATACAATCATCGATGCGGGGCAAAGGGTACGAGTCTGACTTTGTTTTCGAATTGAGCAACCTGTAATCCGTACAGAAACGCAAAGAACCATCCTGCTTTGGAACCAACACACAGGGAGAACTCCATCCACTCTTACTGGGCTCAATAAGGTCATGTTCAAGCATATATTGAACTTCCTTCCTCAGAACATCCATTTTCAATGGATTCACACGATATGGGTGTTGCTTGACAGGGGAGGAGTCCCCCACATCAACATCATGCACCACCACACTAGTACGACCTGGTACATCACTGAAGAGGTGTTCATACTCATGGACTACATCCATCACCTGAGCTCTCTCTACTCCTGGAAGATGAGATAATGTGTCAGATAGATTTGCTAACACCTCAGAATTCTTCAACATCAACTGCGGAATTTCCACATCATCACTCTCACTGTCTTCACCATCCACTTCACAACCGATTCCAACTGTGGCAACAGGCTTTTCTTTAGCCTCTTCAACATTTTCAACATACTCCTTTAGCATATTGACATGACAGAGTCTTCTCCTCTTCCTCCTATCAGGTGTCAGGATGATGTAATTGACATCACTCACTCTTTTCTCAACCACATACGGCCCTGCATATCTAGCCTTCAAGGCATCTCCTTGAAGAGGGAGCAACACAAGAACCTTAGAACCAGGCTCGAAATGCCTTTCTTTCACCTTCCGATCAAACAGTCTCTTCATGTTAGACTGAGCTGCCTTCAGATGACCTGCAGCTAATTCACGAGTACAAGAAAGTCTATCCTTGAACTGACACACATAGTCCAATAGGTTGGACTCTGGCTCAACCAAGATCTTTTCTTGCAAGATCTTCAAGGGACCACGAACTGAGTGCCCAAAGACCAGCTCGAAAGGACTGAATCCAAGAGATTCCTGGACCGATTCTCGAACTGCAAACAAGAGGAGAGGAATACCCTCATCCCACTCTTTCTCATGCTCACTGCAGTACACACGCATCATATTCTTCAAGGTTTGGTGAAAGCGTTCAAGAGCTCCCTGGCTCTGTGGATGGTAAGCACTTGAGTTCCTACATTCTACACCTAACTCACTCATCACCTGTTGGAAGATTTTGGATGTGAAATTAGACCCTTGGTCTGACTGCACACACTTTGGAAGTCCTACCATTGTGAAGAACTTCACAAGAGCTTTACTGACATTCTTGGCAGTAATTGTCCGTAATGGAATTGCCTCGGGGAAGCGGGTAGATGCACACATCATCGTCAGCAAATACTGATTACCCAACTTTGTCCTTGGAAGAGGACCGACACAATCCACAATGACCCGACTAAACGGTTCTTCGAAGGCCGGAATTGGCCTTAAAGGGGCAGGGGGAATCTTCTGGTTTGGCTTGCCAACTACCTGACACACATGGCAAGACCGACAAAACTCTGCGACGTCATGTCGCAAACCTGGCCAGAAGAAATATCGAAGCACCTTCTCTTGGGTTTTGTTGATCCCCAAATGACCTGCCAATGGTGCTTCATGGGCAAGAGATATAATCTCCTTCCGGTACATCTTTGGTACCACTACTTGATGAACATCTCGAAAATCCTCATCACTTGTGGCATCAGGAGGGCGCCACCTCCTCATCAAGATACCATCCCTCTTGTAAAACTTCACTGTTTCATTCACTTCCTCATCCTCAGGTACAAGTGACTGTGCAAGACGCACTATTTCAGGGTCTTTGCCCTGCAATTCAACCAGACTCTGACGAGAAATCTCTGACATTTGACCATGGTCCATATGTGCATCATCACTGTTGCTAGACTCTTCAAGTCTAGAGAAGAAAGTATCAGCCAAGATATCCTCTTGCTCCTCTTTCTCCAGTTCACGAGCCATTGACCTGGTAACAGCACATGAGGGAAACACATCAGGCATATCCTGAACCAATTTCTCTGTGGCTTCGTCAACCACGGGTGTCTTACTTGGGAGAAAGTGAGGCAAAACCTTCTCTCCAGCGATATCATTGCCGAGCAATAAGGTGACACCTTCGACTGGCAATGTAGGCAAAATACCTACTACAACTGAGCCACTGACAAGATCGCTCTTCAATTCGATATTATGAAGAGGCACTCGGACACTCCCACCTTCAACTCCCCTCACAAACACTTCTGAATCCACAGAAGATTCAACCGAAAATGGCAATGTATTTGCACACACGAGACTCTGTGATGCTCCTGTATCCCTCAAAATGTGAACCTGAACCTGCTCACTATCAGGCGTCAAACTAACATACCCTGAAGATATGAAAGGTTTGTAATTCTCTGCCACCCGTTCAAACGATGGCAGATGCTCTGTGCGAGTGATAGCTAAAGCATCTGGCAATGCTTTGGGGTTGCTAATCCCCTCTTTTTCTCGCTTCTTCTTCAACTTCCAGCAAGCTGACATCACATGTCCATCCTTCTTGCAATAGAAGCAAGCCTTGTTCGGCTTTTGATCAAGATCGGGCTTGGGAATGCTCGGAGCAACAGCTCCTTTTCTTGGCACACCCTGGCCTCCTTTCTTGCTTGAAGAAAGTTTGAAAGTACCCTTGTGGGTAAGCACATACTCATCAAGGAGGACAGCAGCTCTCCTGGCACCATGCGCTTCCCTTTCCTCCAGGTACTGCCGCTGATCTGGCTGAACACACCTCTTCACCTCCTCTAACAATACCAACTCTTTCAGTTTGTGGAAATCATCAACACCAGACGACCTTAACCAGTGTTCAAAATGGGTCTGTTTGTGTTGCACAAAATCAACAAATGTCTGATCATCCCTTCTCCTATAATTCCGAAACAGTTGCCTGTGGGCTTCCGGCACCAACTCGTACGCCCTTAACACGGAACTCTTCAAATTCTCATAGTTAGAACACTCTTGGATAGTAAGAGACGCATAGACCTCTTGGGCCTTCCCTACCAGCGAGCTCTGTATCAATGTCGGCCACACTTCCTTGGGCCATTCTAAACTCACAGCCACTTTTTCAAAGTGCTGGAAAAACTCTTCTACCCGGTCTTCACGAAATTTCGGCACCAATTGAGATTGCCTTAATGCATCAAATTTTGATGACTTAGCTGAACTGCCGGAAGAAGGTTCATTCGATTTTGCATCGATTGACTTGATTTCGAGTTCTATTTTCTTTGCCTCGACTTCCAGCTGCTTCATCCGAAGCTGGATCTCAATTTTCTTCAATTCACTTTCTGCAGGGGTTACCAAAGGTGTGATAATTTCACCATCATCTGTCCCTGCTTCATCCTCTGACAAAGATGCAGGCCAAATACCAGTATTGGTAAAAAACTCCGAAATTGTGTCCTTGATCTCTGCTTTTCGATCCGATGTTTTGATCGGGATTTCTAAAATTTGAGCAACTTCCACCAGTTCTGCCTTCCTCAGGTTATTAAAACCTTCCTGAGTGGGTTCATCAACAAAGCTCTGCACGACATCAGCCATTGTGGGAATATCAAAATCAAAACTTGCAAGAAGTCACAAATCCTCACAAAACTACAAAGCCTTAACAAAAGAAATGCACTGCATATGAGTACACATGTACGCATGAACCCAGTCACATGCGCAGAACAGGCAAAAATTTTCTACGATAAGCAGAAAACATCAAAATCCCTAAGCCTTCGAATCAGGCATACAATCAGAACACTACGGCATCACATTAGCATGTGATCTAAGGACATAGAATGAATATACACACTCACTACAAACGATTACATAGCACGATTGTGCAAACCAAGGAAAATATATCAAAGCCTTTAACCGAGGCTAATCTTCCTGAAAATTCGGCGTGACCCGTAGCCAATGTGTACGCAAGCCCCCACACATACACATCCAGCATACGCACACTCACAAACTGCACTAGCCCTACACACGACGCGCTAGACCGACCGTCTGCGACTACAAAACACGTGCGAGCCCAATGCGCAATACCCACGCTATGCACTATACTGCTCGAGTATACGCACACAACTGAACGTGAGAATCCTCACCAAAATCTGCACTAGGCCTTCACACAAAATGTAGTCTGAAAACTACAAACACAGTCAATGACTGCCAAAGCCTACGCAGCATAAATGTTATACACAACGTGCACAACCAAACGTGAAAATCTTCACCAAAACGCATGTGGCCTGTCAAAACCAACATGCAAACAATGCAGGCCCAATACATAAGCCTGTCATCGACGCTATACACTTGTCTACATACTAAAAACAAACGTGTACAGCCAAACGTGAGAATCCTCACCAAAACGCATGAGGCCTATCAGAACCTACATGCAAGCAGGTACATAGGCCCGATACGACATGAGCCTATGACACCATCGACGCTATACACTACGTACTTACAGCACACGTGTACAACCAGACGTGAGAGTCCTCACCACAATCCGCATGGAACATGCGAAAGAAAACGGCTTGTCTGTTCATTTTTCCGGACAAGGTCCCAATTTGTCACGACTCAACCCAATCACCACATCATGACAATCAAAATGTTCCGCTCCATTCCTGGCAGATCGCACCCAAACCATCACAACAATGTTGCAAAAGACCACGATTGGGAAGCCATGTCTTGATCTGAGAGCGATAACTTGCTGCGGACCTCTTTATTGGTATTAGCCTTGTTCAAGGCGCATCACACACGTTACGACTAGAAAACACACTTGGAATCCTATAGGATGATTTTCGTTATTCAGAAGGTGCATTGTTCCCAAGATGACATAATGTTCGTTATTCCGAAACACGCGAATTTACTTATATAGATGTTCGTTAAGCCAGAAATGAAGCTTTCGTCATCACGAATTAAATTTTGTGGCGTTATCCCGAAGGTTCGTTAAATGACAGGAATCGGTTCGATAGTCCAAAAATAAACAATGCTAGTTCATCCTAAATTTTAAAAAAATGTGAATACTAACAAACGTTCAGAATTACAAACCACTTTTCGTTTTCAGATCAACAAACCTTCAGAATATTGGAACGAAGTACTTTTCATTTTTGGAATAACTGACCTTATTTCTTTTTGATCGATTGATTGATTGATTGATCTGATTTTATTTCTGAATTTCTTTTTCATTCTTAAAAGAAATACAAAGTCAATAGAACGAACTAATTGAGGACAGTATAAATTGAATCTGACAGTTAAAACAAATGACTGATTAATTCAAATCTCCAACTTTTTTTTCTCTAACACAAAGCAAAATGAAAACAAACGGGCATTAGTTTGGGGTCATCCCACGAGTCCGACACCCACGAGTCATATGGTCCACGAGACCAACATAAAAAATATGTCCGTGAGTCATACAGCCCATGAGTTCGACACTACACACAAAAGGCTCACGAGACCGACACTGAAGCTACGATCACAAAGCTTCGTACGAACGATGCGTTCGTACGAATGTAACTGTTCGTACGAATTCTGGAGTTCGTATAGAGATTCGTAGAGATGGGGCACAGATTCTTACGGCCTTCTTACAAATTTCGTACGAACGCTGTTTAATTCGCAAGAACAACTAAAGACCTCTTAGAGAAACACAATGATTTTCAGTTATACAATGGCCGTAGAATTCGTACGTTTTTCGTAAGAATGCCTTGAGTTAAGGCTCGGTCAAAAATGCCTTTACGAACTGCTACGAACGCCGTACGAACGATTTTTAAACGATTTCGTAAGATCTTCTTAAGAAGGCCGTACGAAACCAGCGTTCGTAGACCATTCGTAGACCGTTCGTAAGTTCGTAGCCCGGTCGATGGTCTTGTCCAAGATTTTTTTTTAACTTCGTACGAAACCCTCTCTTCGTAAGACGGCCGTATGAACGGCGTGCGAACATTGTAAGAACTACGCAAGATTTTTTAGGATCGAGAGACAATTCTAGAAGCCTTAAAATAATAATAATAATAATAATAATTGCATTTATATGGCGCTTCATACTGACGTTTCTAAGCGCACTTTGCTACTCATACAAATAGACTAGAAAACACAATAACATTAACAACATTAACGTTAACAGTAACAAAAGAAGAAGAAAGAAAAGAAAATAAAATACATGTGATACAATGGTACAATAATTGATAACTGTGTGCGCCTCCAGAAAAAAAAATATTACAGCTGATTAAACAGGTGAGTTTTAAGAAGAATTTTAAATGATTCGACAGATGAGGCATTCTGAATATAAAGAGGAAGTTTATTCCAAAGAGTGGGAGCAATGGAAGAGAAGGCTCGGTCACCATAACGGGTTTTTGTACGTGGGCCATGAAGTAATTGGAGAGAGGAAGATGAACGGAGGGGTCTGGCAGAAGAGGAGGAGCGGAGAGAGACTAGGTTTTGAAGATATATGGGTGCAAGATTACGTGTGATTTTGTACGTCAGAAGTAGGATCTTGAAAGTAATACGGGAATGTACTGGAAGCCAATGGAGTGAGCGGAGAACAGGAGATATATGGTCATGTCTCCTACTAAGGGAGACTAATCTAGCGGCTGAATTTTGGATACGTTGGAGAGGGGATATGTGAGAAAGAGGGAGGCCGGCAAGGAGGGAGTTGCAGTAGTCCAGATAGGAGGAGACGAAGGCATGGACGAGCCGCTCAGCTGATGATTGATCAAGCAGACGCCTGATCTTCCCTATTTTGAAAATACCCCATGATGCAGACTTACAAATGTTTGTGATATGGTGTTTAAGAGTTAAGTGTTTGTCCAAAGTAAAGCCAAGGTCTCTAACACAGTCAGAGACCTTAATAATCCCATCCCGAGTAGTTAGATCTGGTAGAGGAACTGTGCTCCTAAACTGTGAAGAGAAATGGATGAGTTCAGACTTGTCTTCGTTCAGACGGAGTCTGTTGGCAGTGGACCAGGTTTTGATGTCGTTGAGACATTCTCTCAGTGAATTAACAGCAGCAATCCTGTCGCCAGGTGACATAGTTATGTAAATTTGAGTGTCATCAGCATACATAGCGTAGTTGACTCCATGATGACAATTGATGATTCTGGTGAGTGGACCTGTATAGAGGAGAAAAAGAAGGGGGCCGGCAACGGATCCTTGCGGAACTCCGCAGCTGATAGGACTAGGACGTGACCAGGTCCCATTGATTATCACCCTCTGTCTGCGATCTTGAAGATATGACTTGATCCATTGGAAGGCAGTGCCTGTGATGGAATAGTCATTACTAAGTCGTTGTAGTAGCAACGTGTGGTCGAGCGTGTCAAACGCAGCCGAATAGTCAAGAAGAAGAAGAGCAGCCTCATTGCCCTTGTCGACAGCAAGAAGGAGATCGTTGAGCACTTTCAACAAGGCAGTTTCTGTTGAGTGGAGGTTGCGGTATGCTGACTGGTTTGTAGGAAGCAGATGATTACAGATACAAAAAATAGTGAAATCTTCTTACGAATGACTTAAGAGTGCCGTGAGTTGCAGGTACGACCAATTTACGACAAAAAGAAATCATAAGATGCCCGTAGGTCTGACGAAAGAATAACTCAAGGCATTCTTACGAATAACTTACGAATTCTACGGCCATTGTATAACTGAAAATCATTTCGTTTCTCTAAAAGGTCTTAAGTTGTTCTTGCGAATTAAAAAGCGTTCGTACGAAATTCGTAAGAAGGCCTAAAGAATCTGTGTCCGATGTACGAATCTCTAAGAATTCCAGAATTCGTAAGAACAGTAACATTCGCATCGTTCGTACAAAGCTTTGTGACCGTAGCTTTATACTTTCGTTAGACTTACGGCCATCTTACGAAAGACGTAAGAGCCCTCTATGAACAACTTAAGACGTTCTTACAATCATCGTAAGAATGCTTCTAGAATTGTCTCTCGATCCTACAAAATCTTGCGTAGTTCTTACAATGATCGTACGACGTTCCTACTCCCGCCTTACGAAGAGAGGGTTTCGTACGAAGTTAAAATAAAATCTTGGACAAGACCATCGACCAGGCTACGAACTTACGAACGGTCTACGAACCGTCTACGAACGCTGGTTTCGTACGGCCTTCTTAAGAAGATCTTAAGAAATTTTCTAAAAATCGTTCGTATGGCGTTCGTAGCAGTTCGTAAAGGTATTTGTGACCGAGCCTTGAGCAAAGAAAGTCCACGAGACCGACACTACACAATTAAGGCTCATGAGACCGACAGTACGCAAAAGAGGCTCACGAGACCGACACTAGGAAAAGAAAGCCCACGAGACCGACACTAGGCACAGAAGGCTCACGAGACCGACGCTAGGCAAAGAAGGCTCACGAGACCGACAGGATGAACAGCGCCATCTACATGTCAATTACAAATATGTACCTGTACAGGGTGTTCCATGAAGGGGAAAATTACAAACTGGCGGGTGCAATTTCGTCACGCTGTCAAGCGAGAGATTGTAACTAATTGAACTGCACCATCTGCATATCAACGACATTAAGTATGTATCTCTACACGTGTGGCTTTTATGGGGCAGCTCTGTCACGCTTCGGGGAGCGACATTGTGACCAATTTTTCTTTTTTTAAAATAAAATTGTCCTCATCATGGGACCCCCCCCCAAAAAAAAAGGAAAGAAAGAAAAGTATGAAAAATAATAGAGGACAAGAACGATGTGTGGTTTAATTTTAGATGCCATCGTGCTATTTTCAATAGGCTTTCCTAATTTCTAGCTAAACGTGTGGACAGGATTTTTTCACTCTTTTCTTTCTTGCTTCAAAAGTTAAGTAGGCCTTATTTGATATCCTATCCGCCTGCTTATACCCGCCTGCTTAGAGTAATACATTTGTGATTTTCTATGTAACTATAATGTGTGAAATTCAACGGATGAAAACGTTTTATATCGCAGCGATTGACCTCGGTTTGTGACTTGTCTTTGTAAAATTATTCTCAAAACGGTACATTTTTCAGGAAATAGAATAGTTGTTTTAATGGATGCATCCTCTTTTTCCGAATTCTTAATAAAACTACCATAATAGACGATTACATTATTTTATGTGAATTTATGCTAAATCAACACCTTTGCAGATGACTCCCCCCCCCCCCCCATAGTGTAAAGCAGGTGTGCACTGCAACATTGACCATTTTGTGAGTAAGTTTCTTGTAGTGAACTTCATTTCATACCTGGGTATTTTTCTAGTTGTTTGATCTGAATGTCCACACCCTTTTATTATATTTCTTTTCTAAGTACAGTTTGTAGGTGTATACCGGTATTGGCTTTGCGGAAAAGGAAACGAACGTGTTTTGGCATTTTCGAAATTAATGTTGAAACATCTTTTGCACTTTTACTGAATTTTGTGTATTTCTCACAAACACTCACATACACAAACACAATCAAAGAACCGTCGAGGGGGTGAAAGGGGGCAATTGACGTTGTAATACCCTAACAACTCTCCTTTTACATCTCTTATATCTTCCCTATGCCATTATCTGGACACCCTAAACAATTAATTGGTCCATAGGTGGCGCTGTTCATCCTGTCGGTCTCGTGGGCTTTCTTTGCTTAGTGTCGGTCTCGTGAGCCTCTTTTGCCTAGTGTCGGTCTCGTGAGCCTTTTGTGCGTAGTGTCGAACTCATGGGCTGTATAACTCGTGGGCTTATTTTACTTGATGTCGAACTCGTGGGCTTTATTTACTCAGTGTCGAACCCGTGGACTGTATAACTAGTGGGCTGTATGACTTGTGAGCTGTATGACTCGTGGGCTGTATGACTTGTGAGCTGTATGACTTGTGGGCTGTATGACTCATGGGTGTCGGTCTCGTGACGTGCACCCATCGAATCCCGTCGACACAAGAACAACCGGTAAGGAGCCTATCAAGTCGGTGGTACACTGAAGAATCGAAGGTCACAGGAGGAATTCAGGTGACAGAGTAGTAGATGGGCAAAGGTCTGCAGGGTAATTGATAAGTGTGGTCTCCCGGGTAAACTTAAACTCTAATGACTTCAGTTTGGTTGGATGTCATTCACTTGGTTTGAGGCCAGACATCAATTGGCCGTTGACTGTCTATAATGTTGGGTTATCCTATGTTGAACCTATGAAACGGAAGATCAATGACTGTGCCAAGAGGTTGCTCAGCGTTCCCAGTTGCCTGACTGATGTTGCCCCCTTGGTTGAAGAGGTCAATGTGGCCAAGGCTAGATCGTCCATTATCTACAATAGGCCTATATCATAAAGAATTATCAGCCACAGTTGAAATCATGCAGAAATGACGTGCTCAGATAGCTGTCGAGGAGAGCGAGTGAAGCCAAACAAGCATAAAATATGGTGATTAAAAAAACCTCGCAAAAACAAATACTGTAGGTCGTTAGGGTCTGGGATGAACCTCAACCATTATTGGTGGGCAACAGCTACAGTCCAGGAGCAACACGATCTTGTGGTTCGGGAGGCTGAGGAGGAGAAGAGATTTGCCACAGCAGTAGGCCGGGCTCAACTGGCTGCCTTAACTATGAGATAAGGAATAGAATACAGACAATTGGCATCGTCAGTATAATAGTCTGGGTGCCAAAGCCACTTTTTGGGTCTAACCTTGTTTTACCGTCCACCCAATGTTTTTTGATGGTTTTACCCTATTTCGGGGGTGCTGAATCCGAATCTGGATGATGCAACTCTTGCATCCTTGAGGGTTTTGAGATATTCAAGATGGCCGCCAAAATGGCGCCAAAACCGGAAATTCCCACATATTTCCTTATAAGTGGTGAGATATTGAAAACAATTGATGGATTTACCCTATTTCGAGGGTGCTGAATCCGAATCTGAATGATGCAACTCTTGCATTCTTGAGGATTTTGAGATATTCAAGATGGCCGCCTAAATAGCCGCCAAAACCGGAAATTCCCACGTATTTCCTTCTAGAAGGTGAGATATTGAAAACAATTGATGGTTTCACCCTATTTCGAGGGTGCTGAATCCGAATCTGGATAATGCAACTCCTGCATCCTTGAGGATTTTGAGATATTCAAGATGGCCGCCCAAATGGCCGCCAAAACCGGAAATTCCCACGTATTTCCTTCTAAAAGGTGAGATTTTGAAAACAATTGATGGTTTTACCCTATTTCGAGGGTGCTGAATCCGAATCTGGATGATGCAACTCTTGCATCCTTGAGGGTTTTGAGATATTCAAGATGGCCGCCAAAATGGCCGCCCAAACCGGAAATTCCCACGTATTTCCTTCTAAGTGGTGAGATATTGAAAACAATTGATGGATTTACCCTATTTCGAGGGTGCTGAATCCGAATCTGGATGATGCAACTCTTGCATCCTTGAGGATTTTGAGATATTCAAGATGGCCGCCTAAATGGCCGCCAAAACCGGAAATTCTCACGTATTTCCTTCAGTGCTTAGAAACATCGTAATAAGCGCTTTATAAATGATATTTATTATTATTATTATTATTATTTAAAAGGCGAGATATTGAAAACAATTGATGGTTTTACCCTATTTCGAGGGTGCTGAATCCGAATCTGAATGATGCAACTCTTGCATCCTTGAGGATTTTGAGATATTCAAGATGGCCGCCAAAATAGCCGCCAAAACCGGAAATTCCCACGTATTTCCTTCTAAAAGGTGAGATATTGAAAACAATTGATGGTTTTACCCTATTTCGAGGGTGCTGAATCCGAATCTGGATAATGCAACTCTTGCATCCTTGAGGATTTTGAGATATTCAAGATGGCCGCCAAAATGGCCGCCAAAACCGAAAATTCCCACGTATTTCCTTCTAAATGGTGTGAAATTGGAAATAATTGATGATTCTCCCTATTTGGAAGGTGCTGAATCCTAATCTGGATGAGGCAACTCATGCATCCATGAAGTTTTTGAGATATGCAAGATGGCCGCCAAAATGGCTGTCAAAATGGCCGCCAATTAAAACCGGAAATTCCCATGTATTTCCTTCTGAATGGTGAGAAATTGAAAACAATTGATGGATCTACCCTATTTCTATGGTGTTGAATCCGAGTCTGGATGATGCAAACCTTGCATCCTTGAGGGTATTGAGATATTCAAGATGGCCGCCAAAATGGCCGCCAAAATGGCCGCCAATCAAAACCGGAAATTTTTATGTATTAGCTTTTAAATGGTGAGAAATAGAAAACAGTTGATGGTTTTACCCTATTTCGAGGGTGCTGAATCCGAATCTGGATGATGCAAGATGGCCGCCAAAATGGCCGCCGAAACGGAAACTCCAATGTATTTCCTTCTTATAAATGGTGAGAAATTGATAACAATTGATGGTTTTCGTCAATGGCACAGTTTGATCTTGCTGTATATACAGTGAAACCAGCTCTACTGGATATCTTTGAGTTGGTACGATACAAGTGTGCCAGCAATTAAACCTTCCAGACTACAGATGCGGTTGAACAATTGCAAGATTACACTGTTTCCTGTAATGGATTAGTTTTGAACACTATCAATTAATGGACAAGACATGTTCATTAAATCATATTGTGATAGTGATGTAGAGAAGTGTACTGAAATTACCCAACATTACCTGCCTTTATCCATGAGCAGTTTTAATCTCTTTATGCATGAACACTCAAATTGGTTATTTGGTTTATATTGGTGGTCTTGATGACATTGTTGAAGACACGAGTGGGACATTTTTATTGTTATGCTTCAATTTTTTCTTCAATATGATGTAACATTATGTATGTGTATATGTATATATATATGTACACTGTATATATAATCTATTACAAACACACACAAGGGGACGGACAAATCACAGGTAACGCGCCGTGAAAAAAAAAAAAAACTAAATAAAAATCAAACGACAACATGGAAGGTAATCTGTTGATAATCCAGTACTTACGAATATCATAATCGCGCAGAGTGCTTTTGATATTACACTTATTGATATCTACTATAGTGGTCATGGATGCATCCATTTCCAATGACCTAATCAGAATATGCGACAAGTTTCACAAGAATACGAGGCGAGACTCGTCAGAATACAAGAAAAGTTTCAACACCAAATACCAACATGCCATAATTTAATTTTACTCTATTGATAGCCGAAAAGGATTAACTTTACATCTATGGAGCCATATTATTGGCGGCCACAAGCATTATTTCATAACAATTATGCATAAAGACATTTTCAGTCGTATCTTTCTTTGCGTTTGTACGTTTCAGTATGATGTCAATATCACTTCTTTTTTTTTCCAGAACGTATTAAAGTTCCGTTTGAGACATATCGGAATATCTCAGTATATTACAATACCATTGTGACAGTCATTTTGACTGTCAATAAATGTTGGCTGATTTGACAAATTCGCTCAACTGCGTTGAATTCAAGAATACGAATTATTGCTTTTCACCCTGCATGGGTTTAATCTCCCGCTTCGCGTTGGAGCACAATACTTCACCATTTCAGTATAAGAACATGTTAAGGAGTTTCCGTTCATACAGGACATTTATAGATGTCCGAAAACCTTCAAAGACCTTCAGCACCCTCGAAATAGGGCAAGACCATCAATTCATTTTAAAATTTTTAACATTAAGAAAAAATATATTAACATTGGCATTTCTGCCACTTATTTTGGCTGTCATCTTGGACGTCTAAAAACCCTAAAGAATGGACGAATTTCAACAACCAAGTTTCGAGGGTGCTGAATAGGGCCTAAAATTTACCAATTTTTGACAGTTATTTTGGCGGTCATCTTGGACATCTCAAAACCCTTAAAAAAGAGCACGAAAGTTGCGTCAACCAGATTCGGATTCAGCACCCTCGAAATAGAGTAAAACCGCCAATTGTTTTCAATTTTACACCATTTAGAAGGTAATATAGGGCTTACATAGAAATTTTCGTTTTTGACGGCCATTTAGGAGCCATTCTGGCGGCCATCTTTATTATCTCAAAACCCTCAAGGAAGTAAGAGCTGTATACTGGAGCTTCAAATTCAGCAAACTCAAAATAGTGTAAAATCACCAACTGTTTTATATTTTACACCATTTAGAAGGAAATAGGGGATCTACATATGAATTTCCGTTTTTCGCGGTCATTTTTGACGACCATCTTTATCATCTCAAAACCCCTAAAGGTGCAAGAGTTGTATCCTGAGCTTCGGATTCAGCACACTCAAAATAAGATAAAAACCACCAATTGCTTTCAAATTGTCAACATTTAGAAGGAAATACATGGGAACTTCCGTTTTGGGCAGCCATTTTAACGGCCATATTGAATATCTCAAAATCTCCAACAATGCAGGAGTTGCACCATCTAGCTTCTGATTCAGCACCCTCGAAATAGGGTAAAACCATCAATTGTTTTCAATTTCTCACCATTTGGAAGGAAATACGTGGGAATTTTCGGTTTTGGGGGCCATTTTGGCAGCCATATTAAATATCTCAAAATCTTCAAGGATGCAAAAGTTGCATCATCCAGATTCGGATTCAGCACCCTCGAAATAGGGTAAAACCATCAATTGTTTTCAACGTCCTACCATTTAGAAGGAAATACGTGGGAATTTCCGGTTTTAATTCGCGGCCATTTTGGCGGCCATCTTGAATATTTCTAAAACTTCATGGATGCAAGAGTTGCATCATTCAGATTCGGATTCAGCACCCTCGAAATAGGGTAAAACCATCAATTATTTTTAATTTCTCAACATTTAAAAGGAAATAAGTGAGAATTTCCGGTTTTAATTGGCGGCCATTTTGGCGGCCATCTTGAATATCTCTAAAACTTCATGGATGCAAGAGTTGCAACATCCAGATTCGGATTCAGCACCCTCGAAATAGGGTAAAACCATCAATTGTTTTTAATTTCTCAACATTTAGAAGGAAATACATGGGAATTTCCGGTTTTAATTGGCGGCCATTTTGGCGGCCATCTTAAATATCTCAAAAACTTCATGGATGCAAGAGTTGCATCATCCAGATTCGGATTCAGCACCTTCCAAACAGGGAGAATCATCAATTCTTTTCAATTTCACACCATTTGGAAAGAAATACGTGGGAAATTTCGGATTTGGCGGCCATTTTGGCAGCCATCTTGAATATCTTAACACCCTCAAGGATGCAAGAGTTGCATCATCCAGATTCGGATTCAGCACCCTCGACATAGGGTAAAACCATCACTTGTTTTGAATATCTCACCATTTAGAAGGAAATACGTGGGAATTTCCGGTTTTGGCGGCCATCTTGGCGACCATCTTGAATATCTCAAAACCCTCAAGGATGCAAGAGTTGCATCATCCGGATTCGGATTCAGCACCCCCGAAATAGAGTAAAACCGTCAAAAAACATTGGGTGGACGGTAAAACAAGGTTCAGCCTCTGGCACCCAGACTAGTCTGGGTGCCAAAGCCACTTTTTGGGTCTAACCTTGTTTTACCGTCCACCCAATGTTTTTTGATGGTTTTACCCTATTTCGGGGGTGCTGAATCCGAATCTGGATGATGCAACTCTTGCATCCTTGAGGGTTTTGAGATATTCAAGATGGCCGCCAAAATGGCGCCAAAACCGGAAATTCCCACATATTTCCTTATAAGTGGTGAGATATTGAAAACAATTGATGGATTTACCCTATTTCGAGGGTGCTGAATCCGAATCTGAATGATGCAACTCTTGCATTCTTGAGGATTTTGAGATATTCAAGATGGCCGCCTAAATAGCCGCCAAAACCGGAAATTCCCACGTATTTCCTTCTAGAAGGTGAGATATTGAAAACAATTGATGGTTTCACCCTATTTCGAGGGTGCTGAATCCGAATCTGGATAATGCAACTCCTGCATCCTTGAGGATTTTGAGATATTCAAGATGGCCGCCCAAATGGCCGCCAAAACCGGAAATTCCCACGTATTTCCTTCTAAAAGGTGAGATTTTGAAAACAATTGATGGTTTTACCCTATTTCGAGGGTGCTGAATCCGAATCTGGATGATGCAACTCTTGCATCCTTGAGGGTTTTGAGATATTCAAGATGGCCGCCAAAATGGCCGCCCAAACCGGAAATTCCCACGTATTTCCTTCTAAGTGGTGAGATATTGAAAACAATTGATGGATTTACCCTATTTCGAGGGTGCTGAATCCGAATCTGGATGATGCAACTCTTGCATCCTTGAGGATTTTGAGATATTCAAGATGGCCGCCTAAATGGCCGCCAAAACCGGAAATTCTCACGTATTTCCTTCAGTGCTTAGAAACATCGTAATAAGCGCTTTATAAATGATATTTATTATTATTATTATTATTATTTAAAAGGCGAGATATTGAAAACAATTGATGGTTTTACCCTATTTCGAGGGTGCTGAATCCGAATCTGAATGATGCAACTCTTGCATCCTTGAGGATTTTGAGATATTCAAGATGGCCGCCAAAATAGCCGCCAAAACCGGAAATTCCCACGTATTTCCTTCTAAAAGGTGAGATATTGAAAACAATTGATGGTTTTACCCTATTTCGAGGGTGCTGAATCCGAATCTGGATAATGCAACTCTTGCATCCTTGAGGATTTTGAGATATTCAAGATGGCCGCCAAAATGGCCGCCAAAACCGAAAATTCCCACGTATTTCCTTCTAAATGGTGTGAAATTGGAAATAATTGATGATTCTCCCTATTTGGAAGGTGCTGAATCCTAATCTGGATGAGGCAACTCATGCATCCATGAAGTTTTTGAGATATGCAAGATGGCCGCCAAAATGGCTGTCAAAATGGCCGCCAATTAAAACCGGAAATTCCCATGTATTTCCTTCTGAATGGTGAGAAATTGAAAACAATTGATGGATCTACCCTATTTCTATGGTGTTGAATCCGAGTCTGGATGATGCAAACCTTGCATCCTTGAGGGTATTGAGATATTCAAGATGGCCGCCAAAATGGCCGCCAAAATGGCCGCCAATCAAAACCGGAAATTTTTATGTATTAGCTTTTAAATGGTGAGAAATAGAAAACAGTTGATGGTTTTACCCTATTTCGAGGGTGCTGAATCCGAATCTGGATGATGCAAGATGGCCGCCAAAATGGCCGCCGAAACGGAAACTCCAATGTATTTCCTTCTTATAAATGGTGAGAAATTGATAACAATTGATGGTTTTCGTCAATGGCACAGTTTGATCTTGCTGTATATACAGTGAAACCAGCTCTACTGGATATCTTTGAGTTGGTACGATACAAGTGTGCCAGCAATTAAACCTTCAAGACTACAGATGCGGTTGAACAATTGCAAGATTACACTGTTTCCTGTAATGGATTAGTTTTGAACACTATCAATTAATGGACAAGACATGTTCATTAAATCATATTGTGATAGTGATGTAGAGAAGTGTACTGAAATTACCCAACATTACCTGCCTTTATCCATGAGCAGTTTTAATCTCTTTATGCATGAACACTCAAATTGGTTATTTGGTTTATATTGGTGGTCTTGATGACATTGTTGAAGACACGAGTGGGACATTTTTATTGTTATGCTTCAATTTTTTCTTCAATATGATGTAACATTATGTATGTGTATATGTATATATATATGTACACTGTATATATAATCTATTACAAACACACACAAGGGGACGGACAAATCACAGGTAACGCGCCGTGAAAAAAAAAAAAAACTAAATAAAAATCAAACGACAACATGGAAGGTAATCTGTTGATAATCCAGTACTTACGAATATCATAATCGCGCAGAGTGCTTTTGATATTACACTTATTGATATCTACTATAGTGGTCATGGATGCATCCATTTCCAATGACCTAATCAGAATATGCGACAAGTTTCACAAGAATACGAGGCGAGACTCGTCAGAATACAAGAAAAGTTTCAACACCAAATACCAACATGCCATAATTTAATTTTACTCTATTGATAGCCGAAAAGGATTAACTTTACATCTATGGAGCCATATTATTGGCGGCCACAAGCATTATTTCATAACAATTATGCATAAAGACATTTTCAGTCGTATCTTTCTTTGCGTTTGTACGTTTCAGTATGATGTCAATATCACTTCTTTTTTTTCCAGAACGTATTAAAGTTCCGTTTGAGACATATCGGAATATCTCAGTATATTACAATACCATTGTGACAGTCATTTTGACTGTCAATAAATGTTGGCTGATTTGACAAATTCGCTCAACTGCGTTGAATTCAAGAATACGAATTATTGCTTTTCACCCTGCATGGGTTTAATCTCCCGCTTCGCGTTGGAGCACAATACTTCACCATTTCAGTATAAGAACATGTTAAGGAGTTTCCGTTCATACAGGACATTTATAGATGTCCGAAAACCTTCAAAGACCTTCAGCACCCTCGAAATAGGGCAAGACCATCAATTCATTTTAAAATTTTTAACATTAAGAAAAAATATATTAACATTGGCATTTCTGCCACTTATTTTGGCTGTCATCTTGGACGTCTAAAAACCCTAAAGAATGGACGAATTTCAACAACCAAGTTTCGAGGGTGCTGAATAGGGCCTAAAATTTACCAATTTTTGACAGTTATTTTGGCGGTCATCTTGGACATCTCAAAACCCTTAAAAAAGAGCACGAAAGTTGCGTCAACCAGATTCGGATTCAGCACCCTCGAAATAGAGTAAAACCGCCAATTGTTTTCAATTTTACACCATTTAGAAGGTAATATAGGGCTTACATAGAAATTTTCGTTTTTGACGGCCATTTAGGAGCCATTCTGGCGGCCATCTTTATTATCTCAAAACCCTCAAGGAAGTAAGAGCTGTATACTGGAGCTTCAAATTCAGCAAACTCAAAATAGTGTAAAATCACCAACTGTTTTATATTTTACACCATTTAGAAGGAAATAGGGGATCTACATATGAATTTCCGTTTTTCGCGGTCATTTTTGACGACCATCTTTATCATCTCAAAACCCCTAAGGGTGCAAGAGTTGTATCCTGAGCTTCGGATTCAGCACACTCAAAATAAGATAAAAACCACCAATTGCTTTCAAATTGTCAACATTTAGAAGGAAATACATGGGAACTTCCGTTTTGGGCAGCCATTTTAACGGCCATATTGAATATCTCAAAATCTCCAACAATGCAGGAGTTGCACCATCTAGCTTCTGATTCAGCACCCTCGAAATAGGGTAAAACCATCAATTGTTTTCAATTTCTCACCATTTGGAAGGAAATACGTGGGAATTTTCGGTTTTGGGGGCCATTTTGGCAGCCATATTAAATATCTCAAAATCTTCAAGGATGCAAAAGTTGCATCATCCAGATTCGGATTCAGCACCCTCGAAATAGGGTAAAACCATCAATTGTTTTCAACGTCCTACCATTTAGAAGGAAATACGTGGGAATTTCCGGTTTTAATTCGCGGCCATTTTGGCGGCCATCTTGAATATTTCTAAAACTTCATGGATGCAAGAGTTGCATCATTCAGATTCGGATTCAGCACCCTCGAAATAGGGTAAAACCATCAATTATTTTTAATTTCTCAACATTTAAAAGGAAATAAGTGAGAATTTCCGGTTTTAATTGGCGGCCATTTTGGCGGCCATCTTGAATATCTCTAAAACTTCATGGATGCAAGAGTTGCATCATCCAGATTCGGATTCAGCACCCTCGAAATAGGGTAAAACCATCAATTGTTTTTAATTTCTCAACATTTAGAAGGAAATACATGGGAATTTCCGGTTTTAATTGGCGGCCATTTTGGCGGCCATCTTAAATATCTCAAAAACTTCATGGATGCAAGAGTTGCATCATCCAGATTCGGATTCAGCACCTTCCAAACAGGGAGAATCATCAATTCTTTTCAATTTCACACCATTTGGAAAGAAATACGTGGGAAATTTCGGATTTGGCGGCCATTTTGGCAGCCATCTTGAATATCTTAACACCCTCAAG
Source organism: Diadema antillarum (assembly GCF_040938485.1). NCBI lineage: Eukaryota > Metazoa > Echinodermata > Echinoidea > Diadematoida > Diadematidae > Diadema > Diadema antillarum. Next base: position 2,864,081 of record NW_027270942.1, read on the forward strand.
GATGCAAGAGTTGCATCATCCAGATTCGGATTCAGCACCCTCGACATAGGGTAAAACCATCACTTGTTTTGAATATCTCACCATTTAGAAGGAAATACGTGGGAATTTCCGGTTTTGGCGGCCATCTTGGCGACCATCTTGAATATCTCAAAACCCTCAAGGATGCAAGAGTTGCATCATCCGGATTCGGATTCAGCACCCCCGAAATAGAGTAAAACCGTCAAAAAACATTGGGTGGACGGTAAAACAAGGTTCAGCCTCTGGCACCCAGACTATAATGGCAAATGGAGCCACTAATGTGACCGACCACCTTATGCCCTTTTGCCCACTCCTGCTAACCTGAACAAGTGGTATAATGAGCCTAACAGATTTGTTGTTTGTGGATGTATCTAGGAACCCCGGATTATTCTGAGTGCTTGTGAGGTCGGTCTTGGATGCGGAATGTACACACGGACGCACAAACAAGTCTTGAAGGTTATTAGACGCTCTGGAGAAGAGAGTGACTTTCCTCAATTCAATGAGTGGTACCTCTGGTGTTGATAGGCTCGAGATAGATTTTCTTAAGCAGGGAGCAAAGTTAAGACTGATGCCAAGCAACACTCGGCCCTAGCATCCTGTCATAAGTTCGCGACTTGCAGGTCGAGGTTGATGTGGACGGAAAGAGTAGTTTCCTACAGAGTGTGGTGCTCACAAAATCTGCGTCTAGATATAGTATTATGGCTTGACTCGGTCGAGGAGGTCATCTTTAGAGAACTCTTCCTCCTCTTCATTCTGGTTCTACTTTCTCTTCTTATGATTTTTCTTCATTCACATTAATCTTCTTCAGATCTTTTATTCCTGTTATATTCCTTCTCATCTTGTTTTCTGTATCATTTTGTGCAATGTCATGTTCTCTATAACTGCTTAGCTTTCAATAAACTTGTCTACTTCCACTTCGAATATTTCGTCGAGAGTATCCACATATTATTACCTGATTAATACAGTATCTACGTTTTTCTTATGTAAATGACCGGTATTATCACATGCATACGATGATTTCAGTCAACATTTTCTAATTATCAAAGATAGGATTCTCGACATTTACGAATGCTGACACATATTGTTCAGTTAATGTAGCAGAGAGGGGGAAATCTTTCTGTACATAGCATTATAAGAGATTGATAATGTTTTGACATAAATAAGCAATCGTCGCCTAGGACACCTTTTGTGAAGAAGTTATAGGATCCGAGATGTATACCCAGGGCAATGCTGGCGAGCATTTTCCTTGAAGGGAATGGCTATTAATAAATAATGGGTTATATTGTACAGATTTCCCAGGCTTCCTTTGCTGGTACTTGGGTGGTAACATTGAGCCCACTTTGAGATCACTTTACATTGTTACGACGTGGAATTAAGGGGGTATCTCACCGTGCTTGAAACTAGTTCGCGACTAGTTCGCGACTCCAGATTTTGCTAGTTGCAGAGACGTCTCCTGAAAATTACAGAGTCTCCGATTAGTCGCAAGAAATTTAAACATGTTCGATTTTTCGCGAAGTCTCCGCGACATCTCCATCAGTTGCGGAGACGTCGCGGAGACTAATCATATCCGCGACTGCTGAGACGTCTCCGCGACGTCTCCGAGATGTCTCCGAGACGTCTCCGAGACGTCGCCGAGACCTGCTGGAGACCAGAAAAACTAGTGAGAGGTCTCGGAGACGTCTCCGCGACTCTATTTGACGCTGTTTGACCTACTTTAGAAACCACGTGACCCATCTGCGTGCTGACATCCTGCCTAAATCAAGTCAGGTGATCCTGCAACGGCTCCCTCATATTTGAAATTTTTTGACACCTGCCATAACTCATCTCAGAGACGTCTCCTTGGTGAGACCGCAAGACATTTTTGTGTTGGAGACGTCTCCGCGAGTGCTGCGATTGATAATTTGGAGACGTCGCGGAAACGTCTCCGTTGGTGAGATACTAGCTTTACCTGACAAACGCATCAACTCGCTTTAAAGGGGGTAAGTTTTGTTTTGTTTCATTTTTGCGTTTTTCCAGTATTTCAATTACAAAAAATATCATTGGGAATTAATTTTCAGTATTGCTGACAACAGAATATACAATGCAAACAGAAATTGCAAGTTTATCACCGACGACGACGCATCAATATCAGATAAAAGAACTATTCGTGAAGGAGGAAATTGCAACAGACCGCACAACGTAAGCCTATGCTTGAATGATGGTGGTTTTAGAATATTGGTAGTGAACTTAGGGGCAACGAAAAATGAAGTGGAAAATATTGTGCCTAAAATCGTGCAAGGTGCATCTTGCTGTGTGTGAATGTGCATCGACCTCACACTAATACTTAATTTTCAGAAGAAAATACAAATGTTTAGTATTATTTCTTATTTAATCTGATTCAACTAATATCATTAAGGATTAATAATGATGAAACACAATCAGCTATGATTGTTTAAAAACCTAACGCAAATGAAATATCTTAAAATCAAATTCTAATGTCAGACATAATTATCATCAATTCAGCGTGTGCATTCAAACAGCAAATATTTTTTTTTTAGTAGTTACCTTGAGTGTTAAATAAACTCCGTCGATGATACATTTCTTATGTGAGGTGGCACTGAATTCCGCAGAGCAAAGGCAAAAAGGCAAACGTGCAAAATAAGCTTAATCTTCCAATAATTCGAGAAGGGATGACCAGATTTTTTACCAAACTTGCCAGGTGTATTTATAATGAAGTAAGAAAGAGACTATTTAATTTAGGGGTCATGAGGTCAAAGGTTACATGCTCATAGAGGACATAAAACAACCTTAATCTCTAAAAACTCAAAGACGGATTATAGGATTTTCACCCAAATTCCAGGATCTGTTTGTAATGAAGTGAGAAAGAATACTTGATTTAGGGCCAAAGGTCATAGATGTAATAAAGGATATGAGATTAATCTCCCAATTACTCCAGAACAAATGATTAGATTCTCACCAAACTTGCAGGATGTGTTCATGATAAAGTGAGAAAGAAACCATCAGTATTAAATTTGAGGTCAAAGATCAAAGGTCAAAGGCCATGGTATCATAAAGAACATAACATAAGCTTAATCCCCCAGTAATTCAACAATTATTGATGCTAAGATTTTCTCCAAATGTATCGTGTAGATGTACCTATACCTCTAATGTATTGAATGTATAAACTGCGTACGAAATGGCGATAACTTTAGCATGCTTAGCGGAGGTCTGGTCTTTCGGAACGCTCTTGGTTCTTTATGTCTTGTTACGATAGGATCTCGAGTGGTACTATTGCACCACTATACGAAGAATAGCCTTATAAATAATGTAATGTACTGCATGTAAACAATATCGTGAAGTCAACTGATGATCATGCCCTTCCTCGAACAGTTAGTAAGTTGAAGCAATTTGCAGGCCTATCTGTCCGGGAAACTCAGTAATTTTCACGTTAGCAAATGAAGCCAAATATTTCGTTTTCATTGGTCATGTTTGTGTCTGAAAATATATAGAAGTGATGATCACACAATACACACTTTTACTACAGTGCACTCCCAATACAACAAAGTAAAAATATGCATGTCCAAAAAATCATCCTCAGTAAAGTTTATGCTGCAAAGTTTGCTTACAAGGAACGCGGTTGTAGCAAAATTCTCATTATAACAAAGTCATTTCCATGCGCTCATAATGAAGAAAAATAAGAGAAACGTACTCTATTTTAACGAACTGCAGATCAATTATGAAATTATATAGCATAAAAACATTGACAGAACGTCTATGCATGGACGGACGCTTTGCATTTCAGCGTGTTTTTATAGAATTTGCCACACACCGATTCCGAGGAAACGTTGTGTGATTACATGACACGACAAGAAAACACACGTGGAATTCTATAGGGTGATGTTCGTTATTTCGAAGGTTTATTAATCCGAAGATGAAATACTGTTCGTTAATCCGAAACACGAGAATTCCGTAAATTTAGAAGTTCGTTAATCCGAAAATGAATTAGCTTTCTTCATCATGAACATTTATTCCCCAAGGTTTCGTTTACCCGAAAATGACAGGAAATGTTTCGACAGTCTGAAGATAAAATAAGGTTCCTTATTCTTAAACTGGAAAAGAAAATATGCGTACTAATAAATCTTCAGAATTGCAAACCATTTCCGTGTTCGGCTCAGCAAACCTTCTGAATATTAAACGAATCACCTTTCATTTTCGGAATAATTTACCATTTTTTTCTTTTTCAGAGTAACGCCTTCGGAATAACAATTCTTATTTCACTTTCTGAATGATAAACTTTTGGAACAGTAAACCTTCGGAATAGGAACCTTATTTTTCTTTCTCGGATTAGCAAATCTTCGGAAAACTGTGGACATTAATTCCTTTCTGAATTAATGAACCTTAGGAATATTACGAATTCTATTTTGATCATTTCGATATTACGAACATTCAGAATAAAAAATTCCCGGGAATAGCAAATCCTCGAGATAAACGAGCCTTCGGAAGAAAGGCACTTTGAATAACGAACCTGTGGAATAACGAACTGTAACCATACACTGCCCTAAACCACCACAATTCATCCATTCATTCGTTTTCAAACTAATCATTAAAGTACACCAAAGTTTATGTTCTCTCTTAAAGGTAAAATTTTGATGAAATTTTTGGGATACCATTGCTTTTCAGCGTATGACGAATATTCAATAAGCATGGCAATAAGCAATGCCATGGCAACCATAAACTGACAACCATGTTCGTCAGATTTTGTGTATTTTTCTGTTCCAATTCCAATTAACAATATCATAATGGTAACTTGCTAATTTGCTGAAGAAGCAAAATGTGAAGTAATTATGGCACTGAAATGTTTTTCCTATTATTTCCTTTGTTTTTCTGTAACAACGGCATAAAACAGAGATACTTGAAAATAACAGTATTTTCCAAAGATTGCCGTTCTATTTTGTGTCATTTTGATTCCTTCACCCAAGTTATACCTCTAATATCATTTGTTTATCACATTATCAATTTGCAAACTTAAAATTCCAATATTATGGGAATATGAAATATGTTAACTATATATGCATGTACCAATCCCAAACAATACATTACAGGTCTCATAACGTATTTCTTTATTTTGTTATGAATAGCGCCCCCGTGTGGTGGCCTTGAGAAATTTCAACCATAACAAATACTAAGTAATGAGCTTCGACTTGCACATCATTTGTGGCAAATATGAAAAACATTGGTCTATGATAAGACATATATACTGGGGATAAATAAATTATACAGGAAAATCATGTTTTTAGCATATTTCCTATGTATTTCTTTACATTTTGGTAAATAACGTCCTCCATGAGTGACCTCGAAAACCATTTAAGTATGCGGTCATGTAAAGTATGAATTGCCCTACCCATGTGCCACATATGACGATGAAACATGAAACAATAGCAAAGTTATATGGGGGGGGGGGCAAGGATTTATGAGGGCTTAACACAATTGAAGCCAAAATGATTAATGTTAATCGCAGTCACACACTATGCAATCAGAAAAGACGATGATGCCATCACGTTACCACTCTCTCATTGGTTTGTCATCAAACTGTCATTAAAAGAAAAAAAAAAGTTTTTAGTTCAAAAGTTAGCAACCCTGACCCACTACAAGAGTCATAGTTTCTCAGTGGGCATTCACTGGTCTCCTGGTGCTCATTTGTTTGATCGAGTCTTATGTTTCGTGATAACGTCCTTTTCTCCAACAGAGAGACACCCTGTGACTTAAGACAGAGAGAGAGAGAAGGAAAAAGACAGCGATGTCGGCGAAGATCGCATTGTGCATGGTGTTGGTCGGAGTCGGGCTTCTCTTGGTCGGTATCATAATGTTAGCCGTGGGCTCAGTGGTGGTCGGCATACTGATGACACTGTCGGGTGTGATCTGCGAAGTAATCGGTTGCCGGATCGCTTGCGGTGAGCCGTCAGAAGTCGCACCAGAAGTCACCGTCATGACTACGACCCAGGTGTCAACTACAACGGCATTAAGGCGCTGAGACGAAAGAGGTGACACGCAGGATCGGGGGGCGATAGACGGTGCCTTGACCAAGGTGAAGAATGAAGTAAAATTTTTACGCATTTGGCCGTAATTTAGACATCCAAGCTATCGTCTGATCAAAACAATCCTTAATTCATAAAATGATCCATTTACAATACTGATCTACACATGTCTTGTGCGCATGGGTATATAGGACAGATAACAATGAGGGCAGCAGACATGTGATGTTGGTGAAGTTTGCTCATTTTTAATGTAGCATAGTTGAGAAAATCCAGGTTAGATAAAAAAGAGCAATCATTCAATACACTGAGGTAACTGAAGATGACATCTTGGGATAAGTTTGTATAATTTCTTATTTCTAAATTGGTATGTATGCATTGTTTCCTATTTCTGGATTCATAGCGGTGAAAATTTAATGAACTCATCCAATTTCTTTTGTGTTCGATGTATTGTGAAAAAAAAGACCCTATGCTACTTCTCTAGACCATACTCAATTCACAGAGAATATAAAGATAACTAACTGTATGTCTCTCGAACATCGTCACCTGGAATATGACATGCATCTCCTGCAATTTGCTTCTCTAATCCCGCCGTTATCATTTGATAACACTCATTGTGGAAAATGAGAAGACAAAATTCAATATTCGGAACTGAAATCTAACTTCAATCCCTGCTGTAAGCTCCATGACTACTGTCTCACAGTCAATCAAATAGGCCTACTGATGTAAATGAAGCGGCAACTTCAGATTAGTAAATTCAAACTGTTATTATATACGCATTATTTCAAAATATCTGGTATAATCCTGAATATATGTAATTTTACAAGTGACTTACGATCGACCGTAATGGACTATGTGCGCAATGATGACAGCTGGTTTTCGGGTTTTCAACACTCTTGTTTTGTTTCCTTTTCATGAAGAGTAATGGACCAGCGATCACCCATTGAAACTTCTACGCCCGTGACTAGCGCCCAACGAATGCTCAATGTCCCCATCTCGGTCCAAGATTCGCGGATTCATGTGACGACCCTGCCGAACCATACTTTGCCTACCATCACTTGATCAAAAACTATTGCTCCTACTCCATCTTCACTTGACCCACTCGCCTCGGTGGGTCGGACTATTAGTATTCATCACCAATTTTGTTTGAAAACCGGTAAAAGCAACACATGGTTACCTTTATGCTTCTTGTGTGAAATATGTAAATTTTAGCTTTTCTTGGATGTTAATTCAATCTTTTTTTCTGGTTCTCAAAGCTGGGCTTTAGCGCTGTACCGTAATGTGCTATGCTGCTAATATTCTTGTAAAATTTGTTCATCGCTGTACGCCACTTCAAATATCAATTTCTGACATAGACTGCTTAACTAGAATTATTAGACCAACTAAACTGACAAACGTGTTACCTCCACACTTGACCTTGTTGCACTGCAATCACGATTCTAACCAGCACGTTGGTTCTCTCTTGCAATAAAAATGTATGGTATTATAGGGTATCCACTTTTAAAATGATTCTTTTTTCAAGCGCAATGTATGACTTAACGCGTTCTCAAAGCAATGTAATCTATAGTCATCCCACGAGACCGACACCCACGAGTCACGCAGTCCACGACTTCGACTCTGAAAAAAAAGTCCATGTGTCATATTGTCCATGAGTTCTACAATAGGCTAACTTGGCCTACGAGTTTGACACCAGGTAAAAACAGCCCACGAGTTTGACATTACAGCACTGGGCTGTGTCGGTCTCAAGGGCCCTGGTGGTTATAATGTTGAACTTATGGGCTGTATGACTCGATGGCTGTATAACTCGTGGGCTATATGGCTTATAGGCTGTGTGACTTGTGGGTTGTATGACTCATGAGTGTCAGTCTCGTGATGATGTAAAAAAAAGGTATTAGGATCCTCCAACAAGACTGACAGCCACGAGTCATACGGTCCACGAGACCGACATAAAAAAGGTCCACGAGTCATACGGTCCACGAGTTATTCAGTTCACGAGTCATACAGCCCATGAGCAACAACAACAAAAAATAGTTAAAACAGCAAAAAAGATGAAAGAGAGAGAGAGAGAGAGAGACGAAAGTGTTTAAAAGAATTGGCAAAAAAGAAATGGTAATGGGTAAAGAAATGGAAGCCCACAAAGAGTCAGACAAAAAAAAAAAGAAGGAAAAGATACATAAAGACAGCACAAACATATAAACAGACATAAAAAGACACTGGGACAGCAACGACGCTGGTTAAGTGGAAAAGACAGACCACGACAGGAAGCAAGAATAGCACAACAGATATAACGATATCTGTTGTGTTGGGCAGTGGTTGGTTGTTGGTTGATGGTGTCCTGGTAGTATCACTCTCCTGAAATTTGTGATTTTATCTTTGGATTATGCCTAATTGGACGTAATTACCGGACAAATCAGAACTTTTGAGGTGAGCAAACTTTCTGGGCTGTGTTTCTAAGAATTTTTTTTGCACACTAACCAATAAACATAATTTAGGCCTTTAGGTTTGAATCTCCCGCCTTTTCGCGGCGCGGCAAGCCAATATGGCTGCCAAGGCCCCCCGGACCCATTCATGGATTCGGAGACCGGGGCAGTAGGCTTAGACCTAGAACATGAAGCCACACCAGACGACGATTTCCGGACGGTCACGTCTGGCAGACAAGTTCGCCGAAAAAAAAAAAAACGAAAAATACGTGAAGGAAGCCTTGGCGTTGAAGATCTCACGTCGAGGGCGGACTCGTCGTCGGATGGTGAGCTTCATGATACTCATGTCTTTAGCACCCCATACACTAAACCCCCCGAATTGAAGGCTTATATAAGCCCGACAGACAGGAAAAAGTTGTGGCTCTCCCCCTGAATTTATCAAACCCACCAGAGTTGGATTCATGGTCAAATGCAAAAACGAAAAACAATTCGAAAGCTCAAGGAACTACAAACTGTCGGAAACACGCCTGTCAAAGTTCAGGAACAGATGTACACCCTGAAAGGGGTCATTCTGGTATCCCCACAGAAATGACGGATGTGACAATTCAAAATGAACTAAAAAGACAAAATGTCGTCCACGCGAAAAGGATAATGAGGAAACCCACACAAGGGAAAGCAATGGAAAATGATCTGAGTGAAAGAAGGGCAAAATCTATCCCAACTAGAAGTGTAATTCTATGTTTTGAAGGTATAATGGCCCTGCCACAGGAAATAGTTTTGTGTTTCCAAAAATTCCAAGTGAAACAGTTTGTTCCATCAATTATCAGGTGTTACCATTGTCAAAGATTTGGCCACACAACAGAGAAATGCAGGGCCAGTATGAGATATGTCCGCTGTGGTGAGCCACGTACTTTTGAAGAGTGTCCACAAAAAGACACGCCAAAATGCGTAAATTGTGGAGGTAAACACTCAGCAGCATACAATGGGTGTGAAGCAGTAAAGAAAGTAAAGGAAATCCAGAAGATAAAGGTTGGAAAGAATCTGTCCTATGCTCAGGCCATTCGTAAGTGGCAAGACAATGTCACATCTGCAAAGCCAGCCGCACGTCCAGTCACTGAACATCAATTGGTGCAAAATAGGGCAAAAGTCGATCCTGACGAGAATCTGAGCAACCCCCAGATAGAGAAAATCACGAACAACCCTCCACCCCCTTCGCAACCAACACGATCACTCCTCTCAAGTCAAAACCAGATTCAGAAGGAAATACCGGTCTTTCCTACAGAAAACCATCCTTTCAGAGGTACCCAAGAAGAAATTTGCACCGGGGAAAATTTCCTGGTAAAAGCATCAGATGAGGAAGTGACAAAACTTATATGTTCCTTGATTTTGAATCTTACCCAGGACAAATCTGAAGAGGACATTCGCCTTTTAATAAAGGCAGTCGTAGCCAGCGTATTTAAAGATGGCGAATAAGAACACACTTGATTACATAATGTCTGTCTTCCTCGTCCTTCAGTGGAATGCACAGGGGATGAGTGGGCATGGACATGAATTGATTCAGTATATAAGTAAATGTGATCGTATTTTTCATTTAATATGTGTTCAAGAAACATGGTTTAATGATTATAATTTTGTAAATATACCAAATTATTTTTGTATTAGTAAGAACAGAGACTCCCAAAATAGAGGAGGATGTGCTATCTATATACATGATTCTATATATCATGATTATACAATTTGTCAAGCTAAGGATATAGAGTTGCAAACCGTTTATATTCCATTGGGAGATATCTCATTAAATGTGGTCAATTTTTATAATCCATGTAAAGGATTGAACCGGGAAATACTGGATTTACTCGTGACCAACATAAAAGACCCTTCCAAGCTTTTGATAGTGGGAGATTTTAATTCACACAACCGAATTTGGGGTAGTTGTAAAACAGACAAAAACGGAAAGTTAATCGAAGATTTTGTCTTACAACATGATTTGGTCATTTCACATGACGGGTCAGGTACAAGACTAGACCCTCATTCAGGAAAAACCTCATGTTTAGATTTATCGATTGTTTCCTCGTCGTTAAGAGGCTACTGCAACTGGAAGGTTCTGCCAGACAGATTTGGCAGCGATCATTTCCCTGTACTCATTGAGCTACACATGGGAGATAACTTCATACATAGAGAAGTTGATCAAAATGTCACATGGAATATGAAAAACATGAATTGGAATATGTTTAAGATGGAGTGTGAAAACCACACTAACATCTACGAAGATGGTATGAGTGTTGCAGATTTTTATGAATCTTTTCTTAAGAATCTTAGAATTATACTTGATAGGACAGAAGGAGTGAAACAAAATAGAAAGTCTTGGCGAAAGCCAGTCCCGTGGTGGACAAAGGAGTGCTCCCACATAATAAAAGAGAGAAACAGACTGAAGAATAAACTTCTGAAATTGTGGTCTCAGTCAAATTTAGTTAATTATAAAAAGAAAAAAGCAGAAGCTCAACGTGTGATTCGACAGGCAAAGAATGATTATTTGCAATATTTTATTCAAAGATGAATCGGTCAACGTCTATATCTTTCATGTGGAAATAAATAAATTAGAAATGTTAACGGAATCCCAAATAATACCCCAAATACTCCGATTTTAAAAGTGGAAGGAAAGGAAATTATTACTGGCAATGATAAAGCCAATGAATTTGGTAAATTTTTCTCATTAATCGCTAAAGCGAAAGAAGATTGTAAGCAAAATCAAGGGATAGAAGAAGTGTTTATGAAATCCTATTTTGGGGATGAGAAAATATGCCCTTTGGTAATAAACGATCTTTTTCAGATGAAAGAACTTGCAAAAGTTTTACATGTCAAAAAAAGAATCATCTCCTCGTGGAGATGGAATAGGCTATGATGTCTAAAAAAACTTACCTACATCTTTGAAAGAATTATTACTCAAATTATTCAACTTAATGTGGGAAACAGGTGAGATCCCAAATCCTCGCAAACAGTCGATTTTGGTTCCACTTCTGAAATATGGTAAAGACCCATATGAAGTGTCTTCTTACCGTCCAATAGCTCTCACATCCTGTTTTCTGAAGATAATGGAATCATTAGTGGAAAAATAGACTACAGGAGTTCATCGAAAAACATAATCTCTAGGCAAATTTTCAACATGGCTTTAGAAAAAGTAGAGGAACTCTTGACAATATAGTTCATTTGGAAAATGACATTCTAAAAAATCTTGAAACAGGTGTAAAATCCCTCGTAATATTTATTGACCTAGAAAGAGCTTATGATACCCTGTGGACTATTAGTCTCGTTGTGAAATTAAGAAGGTTAGGTTTACGAGGAAACATTTTACACTTCATTAGAAACTTCATTAGTTTCTTCATTCTACACTTCATTAGAAACTAACCTTCATCTACGAGGGGCCAAAGTATTGGAACTCACTTCCCAACGACATAATAACAGCACAAACTTTGAATTCTTTTAAGAACAAGTTAAAACTCTTTCTGTTGAAATCTTATGATATACAATCAAATTAGGCTCGGTTTCATTGTCTCAATCAAGTCGTTTATTTGTTTGTTTGTTTTACAAGTATTAAGATATCACACAGAAATCATCTTTTAAGGAAAACAATCTGTCTAACATAAGTTTACCTCAGATATTTCTTTTATTGTACCAGTAACAGTGAGTCTATTCTCTTTCTCTTTTTTATATCCGTTCCTATGCATTCATACCGGCATATGCACCCAATCAATCGCAATTTCAAACCAGGGAGCGTTGTATTGTTTTGTTATTGCATTTTCATCATGAAGTGCAGTATGCTTGTGTCCACGATGGCGTGTGTTGTACCATAGTCTCATTTCCCCCTTTTTTGTTCTTTTTCTTTCTTTTTTTTGTTCTTTTTCTTCTTTTCTTTTCCCTTCCTAAGTTAATTTCATGTCAGTTGACATTGGTTTCTTTGACTTTGTGTACGTATTTTTTGAGGGTCCCATATTCTACAAGCTTTCCTTTTTAAGTGGGACCCTCCATTTCCATTCTAATCTTTGTATTAGGTATATACCTTAGAAACGAAATTCTGTTGTTACTCGTGACCACTTGTACGTTTTCTTTGAAATTGTTATAAATTTGTTCTGTAAATGTATTGTATATATTTTTTCTGTTTATTCAATGGAAATGGAAATGGAAATAAAATAAAATTGAATTGAATTGAATTTTTAGACCATCGGTCATTTCAAGTGAAATTAGGACATGACAAATCTGATCCATTTTACTCTGAAAGCGGACTTCCTCAAGGAAGTATATTAAGTCCGATGTTATTTAATTTGATGTTATATGATGTACCCTTGTGGATTTCAAATAATATTCAGAATCTTTTATATGCCGATGACTGTGCCATTTGGACGTCAGGAAATGACCTCCGAGAAATGAACCTCGAAATCCAGTCTTATTTGAATGTTCTGAATACGTGATGGCTTACTTCATGGGGGCTCAAAATCTCCCATCAGAAAACAACACCTGTTCTGTTCTCCCGTGGAGTGAAAGATGATAATTTCAGTTTGTATTTAGAAGGCACCAAACTCAAACCTGTTGATCAGTATCGATATTTGGGGTCATATTCGACAAGAGATTGACGTGGAGGCCCCACCTACAGGATGTAGCCTTCAGATGTAAAAAGAGGTTTAATATTCTAAAAGTTTTAGCATATTCAAAGTTTGGTAAAACTATACATGATTTGTTACGAGTTTACAGAACGTTAATACGACCAATTATGGATTATGCATATGAAGCGTTTGACTCGGCTTCCATCAGTGTCAAGAATATCTTAAACTCAGTGCAATATCAGGCACTTGTAATTTGTATCCGTTCGAAACCAGGTACCTCCCTCGCAACTTTGCAGGTTGAATATGGTGAAATGCCTCTTGACATTCGAAGAGACATGCTCTCTGTTAGGTTACGTCAGCGCATTGATGACACTCCAAACCATCCCTTAAAAAAGGCATAGTACAATGATGGCAGTTTGATTTCTGCAAGAATACAAATTCTAGAGAACCTTTCGGATTAAGGACCCAAAGCCTTCCAAAGGATTTAAATGTCGAAACAAATTTATGTGTACAACCTCCCATGGTACCTACCTGGAAGTGGCAATCACCTTATGTATCTATAGAATTAATTTAAATCATAACAAAGAAAGAAAATCAAGAGTTTCTGAGACAAAGTAGCTTAGAATTGATATATACCAAATGGAATAATCACCTACATATTTATACAGATGGATCTAAAACGAAAGAAAATGGTAAAGTAGCTACCTCTTTTTATGTTCCAGATTATAGATACACCGAATCAAAAAGAATACAAGACTTTACTGCAATCTATAGAGCGGAATTGGCAGCCATTATTTTAGCCTTCTATTGAATCGCAGAAAGATGAACAATTTGTTACAGAGATAATGATTTTATGTACAAATTTATGTTTTAAAGGAATCCAAGTAAGTTTGGAATGGATCCCAGGTCACTGTGATATAATGGGAAATGAGATAGCTGATAAAGCAGCTAAAAATGCTGTAACAAAAGGAGTTTATAGAAATAAAGAACAAGCTAAATAAGAAAGAATATAATAATTATATCAAAGAGTATATTTATGGAAAATGGCAAATTAGATAGGATAAGTCAAACTCCCCTCTCAAGATAATCCAAAAAAGTGTGAAAAATACATATCGATGTGTGCTAAGCAAGCCAAAACTGGCATCCATTTGCATTGTCTTAGAATGAACAACCTGGGCCTAAATGATGATTTACATAAACTTAATAGACATGACACAGGATTTTGTGAAGTTTGTGCTGTTCCTGAGACGGTTGAACACTTCTTACTTGTTTGCCCGAAGTTTATTATAGCAAGAGCTATGTTAGCAGCAGAAACAGAAACAAAGGCAGAAGACATTCTTCACCTTCTGACGTCAACAGATTTATCTCAACAAAAAGCACTGGTGAATTTTGTTATAAGATCACAAAGATTTTCAGCACCCTTTGAACGTGAGTGATTGAGTCTATGCATGTGTATGAGTGCGTGCGCGCGCGCGCGCACGTGTCTCTCGGTTTTCGTCATGGTTTACGTATACACATCCCAATTCGAGGTCCAAGGAATATGAAAGAAGTGGATACCAAAGAGTATACTAGTATACCTCATGCTGATTGCACTTTTGCACCACTCTGCACTTATCTTATTCTATAATGAGCACGTTTAAACGCCCAGAAAGTTTGCAGGTTAAATGTATTTTGTAATGATATTTTGTTTTTGAATTTTGGATAAATTTGTGAGGCCTTTTTGTTCTCTTTGGAGAGCGTTGGACCCTTTGCTAGGTAGATTTTGTTCTGCTGAGAAGACTGCTCGACGCACAGAACCGGTCTGGCCAGAAGGTATCTTGTCAGCAAACAAACAGTGGACCAATAGCCATCAAAGCATACAACCTTATTATTACCTTTCTTGAATTACGGAATATTAGCTTGGGGGAATTGCTCAAAGACTAAAATTGATTCGTTATTTTTGGTTCACAAAAGGCCTTACGGATTATAAATCGAACACAATTTTTTGATCACACTGATGAATTGTTTGTTTCAAGTAAATTGTTAAAAATTTCTGATTTGTATTTGTATCATGTTGGAATTTTCATGTATAAGTTGAATACTGGTGACCTTCCTAGTATATTTTCCTCAATGTTTGTGAAAAAACAGTGATATTCATACTTACCCTACAAGACACAGTGAATCCTATCATTTTTCCCCAGTCCGTACAGCTTTAGCCCTTAAAGGGGATGACTAGTAACTGATCAGTGGGAATCAGTGGGAATGCAGAGGGTCCAGGTGAAGCGTCCCTGGTCAGTGACGGGTCATTAATCTGCACATTAAAACCAAAACAACAACAACAACGATACACGGAGGTTCGACGATAAAAAAGAAAACACACACACACACATAAAAAACAAACAAGACAAAGCGGACAGAACTCTCTTATATTTCAAGCGTCTAGAGTGCGGACCTCGAAGAAAAACACATCAGCTGCGGGACCAGCTTATATAAAAATCTCACTCACAAAATTGACTGTAGTCAGCCAGCACGAGAGACAATGTGTAAGCGACTATGCAGATTTTACTAAAGGGATATCAAAATTTAATTTGTAAACTAATCTGATTCATAATTGTAAAATTGTCAAAGAAAAAAAAATTTAAATGAATATAAAGAAGGAGCCTGTTTTTATGTCGTGGTTCAAAAACAGCAGAAAAATCATTCATATTATGTTATAAATAACAACGTTCCTGAAAGACTTCCCTATGGAACGCCACACTTGATATCTCTTATAACTGAATTATTATCTTTAATAGTAATAAACTGTTTCTTATTACCAAAATAACTCGTAAACCATTCCAAGGTCTTCTCACGTATTTCATAATGCGATAACTTATGAAGTAAGATGTTATGATTAATTGTATTGTAGGCCTTGGAGAAGTCCAAAAATACTAATTAAATGAAAGGGGTTGTCAATTGCGTTAACCACGTTATCAACGAAATGAAGAATTGCATGAGTAGTGCTATGTTTTTCTCGAAATCCAAACTGAGAATTTGTAAATTTATGCAAATCAACCAATAATGATTCTAATATGAATTATTTTTTCTAATATTTTAGACAATGAGATAATGACATCCAGTTTGTCGCCCTTCTGAAATATTGGTATTACTGGCAGATTCATTTTATCAGGAAATAATGATGATTATACCATGGATTATACCATGAGAAATTGATAAATTATAACGCCTTTAACATGGCCGGCGGAAGTTTGTCAGCTGAAGAAACCCGAAAGTGGAAGTGGCACCAGAAGTTGCGCTGAAGCCAGCTAAAGGCCTTTTTTTTTTTTGCATGTTAGCTCACGAAACCCGGAAGTAGCCCCCTCCCCCACCGTTTGAAAACGCTCCGCCGGCCCTATTTAGCCAGAACTTCACTAATTTTCAATAGAAGAAACTCGCTTGAAGACTGATCATTTCATGATTTCAGCAAATCAATATTGGGAAAACTGTTTTTTTTTTGCCAAATCTGAGATATGAGTAAAAAAGTCCAAAATATTTGAATTGGGAGGTCTGTTTATAATACCGACTAGCACTTTCCTACATCCTGGAATATTAAGTGCAATGAAAAGAGATTCGACAGTGTTATCCATTCTCCTGATATCGCTGTGACCAACACACTTAAAAGAACTTGACACATATAAAATGCAAACGCCACCGCCATGACTCGTAGGTGTTGATCTCGTGATGTGCACCGAATGTATTGAAGTTGTATGTTATTTCTGAAAATGTGTCATCGGTATAAGCAAACAGATTTGGCTGCTTATGACTATCATCATACTAGCTGTCTACAAAAATTTCAAAACGTATATATTTATCGATTATTTTGCAGTCAACCTGCAGTACTGTGGATTGGATTGGACAGTACTTTGCTTCCCTTTTTTCCTTGTTCGACTAATAATTATCATTATGTCGTTCATAATATGCCGGATAGCATCATAAAAGCATTATATTTTGTAGGCTTTTAATTCTGTGAACATTTCGCTGATTTGAAAGACACGTGTATCCAAGGTTTAAAAAGTGAAGGATCATGGAATGGGAAATCTCTAACAATTTCGGATGAATTTGACAGCCTGGTGAGCAGACGATAAGTTAAGCTCAGCGTGGAACTGTATACAGTCGTAGCTCGATGTACCCTTTGTCAACGTCTCTTTACTTTGAGAGACATTATCTTTTATGAGCGATTGATACACATTGCTGATCTTGTATACTCTTAAAATCAAACGAAAATGAGAACATTGCACCCTCTGGGTATTACCTGTACCGTGCAGTGCTCATGTTCATGCATGTGCACGTAGAATTAACCAACACCGACACGGATTCTTGTATAGACTTTTACTCAAGTACAGACAAAAGTCTCGTATCACAGAGGTGAATGTTTACAGAAAAAGACCTAATTTACTGAGCTTTAGCTACTTAATGATTGAACTCAATTAACTTACTTTCATAAATATACATTTACAGTGTGTGCAAAATGAAATCGATTAACCAAGCCCTGACGTTCCTTGTCAATATGAAATGTGTTTATCTAACTTATTTCGCTGCAAATCTTATCATTTCTGTTTACATTGGCTAGCTATTAAAGCACTTTTCTATATATATTGGCTATATGGGCTAATGAACTGTGGTCGAAATTGTAAGCATTACTGATACCTGTCTGCATTTGCGAATATCGGTTCAACTCATGATGAGAAATATTTTTGTTTGTTATTTCATTTGTGTAAAGTTCATAATTATGGCAAAGATGACTTGCCAACTATTACGTGCTTCATTAAGTTTTTTACTTCTGTGTGTTCGTAACAAAATTCTCCAAAGGTGTGTATAATAAATGGCACTGTGATCGCAATCTGAACTGCATTTTCTTTTCCAGCATCACTATGATTCTATTAATATTTGGTTGTTTGTTTGTTTGTTTTCTTTGTGCGTGCGTGCGTGCGTGTGTGTGTGAGTGTGTGTGTCTGTGTGTGTGTCTGTGTGTGTTTAATGATGACCCAAGCTTGCTGATATCCTGTTCGAGGGTCTCTTTAGTGTGACAAATTAGAAATCGGGTGTGGAGAAAGTTTTTTTTTTTTTTTTAGACAATAAAGAAACAAAGAAGAGAGGTTTGCGGTAACACCACGTGTAGACCTGCGTAGTCCTTGCACTGACTGTTGCTTGACAGAAGAAGAGCTTCGAAGGAGGAGAGTTGAGGAGGGAAGCGACAAAGGGAGAGTGTAAGGAAGGCAAATAGTGACAATCGAGGGGCAGCGTTGAGCTGGAAGTTAAAGTTGCACAATGTCATATAGTGGAAATTGAAAAAAAAAAAATAGAGAGAGTTGAAAGGAAGGTTGAAAAATCATGGAGATAAGAGCGGGAAGTGAAATATATGTGAAATTCCGACAGATGTTTCAAAAAACTAAGGAATAGAGACGAAGTCACTCAGCGACGCTAAATACGGAACGCGGAATCAAAACGATGAAAATAAGGAAATAAAAGAGGATCTAAGGAGGTAAGTCGTGGAGAGATGAGACTCTACCGCGCCAGTTGGAAAAAAAAAACCCATGATTTTTAAATTGTCTTGTTTGAAGTATGAATATCTAATCACGGGTTTCATGATATAGCTTGTGCGTGTGTAGATATATACAAGCGTATATATGGTTGTACATATATATATATATCAAGAGTAAAAACTTAGGAGTAAAAAAAAAAACACCGAAGGAGCGAATTTCTTTGTTGTTGTTTTTTTTTGGCTCCTGCGGTGTTTTTATTTTACTCCTAAACTTTTACTCTTGATATGTATTTCTTACACAGAGACGCACAACTGCCATATTTTGATATAATATATCTGTGTGTGTGCGTGTGTTGTCGTTGTGTGCACATAAGTGATAAATTCTGTCAAAATTTGTTTTAGTCTTCACACAGCCACTTGCCGCGAGTGAGATTTTGCAGTCGTCTAAAGATTATCTGTTCTTCAGTCATGCATGCAAAGATCCAAACGAAAAGGATACCCGATAATGCTGGGAGGACAACTCTACCAGGTCATACAGTATATGAAACCCATGATTAATGTTCGTACTCCAAACAAGACGATTTCAAAATGGTGTGATTTTTTTTTTCTGACTCATGCTATAGTGCAAGGGAAAGTCAAGGGGGGGGGGGGGTAGGGTGAGAGTAATAATGTAAAGTTAAGTCCTTGAGAGAGTTCCTGTGGAAGAAGGAAATGGGAGAGAATAAAGTTAAAATATCTTGAAGAAAGAAAGGACTGAAAAATGACTCCTGTTAAAGGAAAAAAAAGTGTTTGTAGAATGATAAAGTGGAAATGCAAAAAAGGACCGTTGGGTTGTAATTTTATTTTATTCTATTTATTTATTTCATTCTTTCTTTCTTTTCGGCAAACATAACACGAAATGAATCAGAGGATATATCATAGGCATGTATTCCACTTTACATGGTAGATTATGGTCAACAAACACAAAATTATACATGTATATCGGCAAAAATACAAAGTTAAGTCTGGAAAAAAAAAGAAGAAGAAAGAATTGAAAGGTCCACTGAAAAGCATGCTTGTAAATTGTGAACCACTCAAAGGATTCTTGTGAACATATTGTTTACAAAGACAGGACAGAACAAGACAGGAGAATCACACGACGTTACATGACTTGACATAAGGGTATTACCATTGAAAGTCATAAAGCACAAAAGAATAATGGAAAGAAAGGAAAAAAAGAAAAAAGGAAATGAAAGGAAAAGCCAACACGCTGAACATCGGGATCGAAAGAGGGAATTGAGGTGCTTCAGATAAAACTGTATCGCTTAGGTGTCTCTTTATCTAAAAACAAAGTTGATACTGCACTTATTGACATATTATCGCCCTTGTGGAGCCGGGAAATGTGCAAACGCCGGGAAATGTGAAAACACCGGGAAATGTGCAAACGTCTCGACGGGAATTGTGCAAACACCGGGAAATGTGCAAACGTCTTGCCGGGAAATGTGCAAATGTCTCGCCGGGAAATGTGCAAATTTCATCGACGGGAAATGTGCAAATATACGCCGGGAAATGTGCAAAAGTTCAATTTTGCCGGGAAATGTGCAAGTTTGGCGTGCATGTTTCGGTATTTGTCTAGTCCTCGTACTTCCAGGGTGTGTCCGAATTGGAGTTCCTCAGCGGTTTCCTTCACCAATATTCACATTTTCATCAATGATCCTGACATAATCCTCCTTTTTTCATGATTCCTTGGACCTTGAAGAGGTTTCCTGTGCCCCTGGAAGAGAAACATCCCCTAAATCATAATCTTCCACCACCATGCTTGATGGTGAGCACAGTACTCTTTGGGAGCGGGTTCCCTGTGCCAATGGAAGAGAGCAACTCCAAAGCATGTTTCCACCACTGTGCTTGATGGTGGGCACAGAATTCTTTGGCTCATATGCTTCTCGTTTCTTCCTCCAGACGTTCCTCCTTACTGTGCGACAAAGCATACACCATTATGGAACTTATGGAACTGAGTGAAAAAATGCATTCTTATCAACCTATTGGTACGCACAAAAATTACACTTTATTCAAGGTATTGCAATGCCATGGGTATCTTATCAAACATATGAACTCACGTTTTGGTCCAATTATAGTTGCGGTGACATCAGAAACAGTTGACTCTCCACAAACTATTTGTGAAGACCGAGAGTGTCGAGTGTCGTTTCGTAAAATCCGATTTCTCGCCTATCGCCGATTTGTAACCAAACGTCATTTCTGATGAGTGTCATAACTTTCTTATTTTTGAGGCCTATGATTTTACATGAAGTGAGAATACGGCAACACAATCCAGAATATGGTAAAATATTGATTTCGCATATCTACATGCAAAACGCTGTCGCGTGCCGTTTCGTAATGTGAACAGCAATCTCAGAGCGGACTAGAAGCCCAATATTCAGTATCCGTTTCATTTTATTACCTGGAGTTCAAGCAATCGTCTTCCTTCTTGAGATCCCTCCCTATTATGAGATCTTATGAGTATAGGCTTACTTATTTGTGCCGCGCTAATGATAATGATACAAAATCCTCAATATTTTCAGCGTCATAGTTTACTTTGTGGCGTGCAATCATGTCATACTCCTGATGAAGAAAAATTATCAATAAAAAATTAGATATTTTCTTCAAATGCAAAGATAGAATCAGTTGAAAGAAGTGTTTGTGCATCATTTTCATTGGGCTATACCAATGACTGGAATAAAAGACAATTTAGTGTAAGTGTACATTTTGTATAGAAAGAACAGTGTGATAACAGGAAGTGCAAAATTCAATACAGGCATTGTGTGATTTAGTTCAAGTTCAAGTTGATCAAGTTCAAGATGAACTTGTATTTTCCGAAAATAACGCGCAAGCTAGATTATATGCCACTGAAAATTTGCAAATATTGGGCTTAACTTGGCATTTGCCTTCGTATCAGTCCCTTCATCATCACCTTTTTCTTCGCCCTTGAAATACCTCTTCTGTTGGAGGCTTAGATTTATATATCATAATAAGTGATGGAAGTCGCTTTTAGTACACAGTGTGAGTAATTCTTTTTATATTCACATGATAAGTGATTTTTCCCGTTGCATTCTCCATATTAAGTCATAACACACTTACCTTTAGATCACAAATTACATTGTCATATAACATTAACTATCTTTTATCATTGTACCCCATGCTGACGTTTTCGTTTTCTGTAATGTTATCTTTACGATTGGAGCCTCATTCTCATTGAGAAACAAGAAAAAAAATATCCCATAGCAATTATTGCTAAGTGTTATATTCAAATTATTAAGGTAAAGGTTCCAACTTGTCAGGTTGATGGATCATCAATTCTGATGAATAGAATGAATTGATATAGAGTTTCCAGCGTCAAAATAATGATCTATGCGCAGATTCCATGACATTCTAATGCTATCTTTCCTTTGATGCAATCAATTGAGAAAGATGGAGTAACACAGACATTACTGCTACAGAGTATAATTTCCAAAAGCCGTGATACATTATTACTATAGCATTAAAGAACTAAAAATACAACGGTAGGTGCTAACAGGTAAGTTCAATTGACGGTCAGCATGGTTACAGTATGGAATTGAATGTGTCCGGGTGCATTCGAGAGAATGAAGTATAACAACGCGGGAACACCCGATGACAAAGGGAAACAGGAATTCCGTTAATTGTTATATCGCCTGATAGCTGTTATCGATTCTGTCGATTTCTCTGCCGAAGAAGTTCCACGTAAAACGTCTGTGTCTGAAGCCGTCAACAGGTCGATTCAGAACAACGGTAGCTCTCTGTGTAGTGTACGTGCTCATAGCTTGTAGGCAGTTCTCCATTCATAAGCAGTTATATTTTGTCTTCGTTTCGTTTCAGACAGCCTTAAACTCCAAAAGTATAGCACCTCTAATCACCCTCATGACGGGCTGCTTGTCAGGAATCGGTCTCTCCACGGCGGTCAAGCTGGCCCAGGACCCAAAGAAGTCGTACCTGGTCTACGCCACCATGAGGAACCTGTCCAAGAAAGATATCCTGGAGAAGGAGACAGACAACGCCCTCAACGACACTCTCTTTGTCAAGGAGCTTGACATCAACAAAAAGGACCAAGTCGTCTCAACCGATGTCTTAAGTGAGTACAATCTTTAATTTATCATTTCTTTCCTGATCTCGTCGATAGACTGTCTGACTGTCGACATTTAAACGGTTTTAGAGCCTTATCTGTTCTTTTTTTCTTTTGAAATTCTAATTCACCCTCCATTTCGTTATTTTTTTTTTCTGTTTCTTCGTTGGATTTTATATTGATATAAAACAGTAGATTTGGCAGATGTATTTCTTGTTAGAAGTAGTTATTGTGCTAAGTTCTATGTTTCTTCTTTCCTTCCTAAAAGAGTTAACAACGCTGCATTTGGCTACTTTGGCCTGTTCGAAGAAATGAGCATGGATGACATGAGGTCTATGTTGGAGACTATTACATGATCGGGACGCGTGTTTTTTTTTAGACGGCACAGATTGGGGACCCTAACCGTAACATTGGGGACCCTAACCCTAAACCTAACCCTAATCCTAATCCTAACCCTAACCATCAAACCCTAACCCTAACCCTAACCCTAACCCCAACCCTAACCCTAACCCTGACCCTAACCCTAACACTAAACCCTAATCCAACGTTTTTCCCATAGGTTTAATACGCGCCATGCCCCAATCTGTGCCGTCTTAAAAAAAAAAAACCGCGATCGGGACTTACCGCTTGACTCAGGAAGTGATTCCAATCATTAAAAAAAAAAAAAACAGGAGTCGGGACGCATCGTCAACATCATCAGTATTGGAGGATTTTTTGGTAAGCAACGAGAAGACCCCGTGTATAAGAATTTTCCACCGATTGCATTTCGTATCTTACAGTCTAGATACCTTTACTTACCTGTAGACATCTTGTTTGATTTGATTGTATTTCTGTATTTCTTTGTTTTTGTTAATTCAAGTAATGCAGAAAATTTACACAAAGTCTGAAAAAGGGGACAAGGATACAAATTTATATATAGGAATTTTCAATACCATTATCTAATCCTCCTTGGATGTCACGATAGCTCAATTTGTTCTACTTTGTTTGGAGGTATTTGATAGCAATGTATTTTAACCTTCGGGCTACAATTTTGCACGTTGCGTGTTTTTTTTTTTTTATAATCAAATAAACCAGTCTAATAATAACAATAATAATAATGAATAATTAATGATAAGACAAATCAATGGCGGTTATGTATTCTGAACACTTAACAGTGTTTTTCAAGAAACTAAATGCCTGTTGCGCTGACCAATCTAGTCCGAGGTTAATTTAGGCTCGGGAATTATCATGTCGTCCTAATGACATCGGCAACTCTAAATTATATTGCAGTAAATAGGTAGCCTATATTGTAAAAAAAGATGAAATGAAAAATGGTACAGACAATTTGCATCGATTGAGGCGATTGAGTCTGCACAGGAATAAACTAAAAACAAGAATGAATTTCATACAGGAACAGTAAGGTCAATTATATAGAATGTGTTGCCAATCTTAGGATAAAAACAAATTTAGTGATTTCAAGTCTGTTCATGATTCTGCAACAGAAATAAACAATGGTATTTACCAAACTAGTGTTTATACGACAAAGATGTTGTGTCACTCTAAGAATGCTTAAAATAATGAATAAAATTACAATTGAAGGATACAACATCAAAATATAGAGAAATATGTATTTTGGGAATTGATACGTCAATTTCCGATATCATACTTGTCATCTCTCATCCAGGATCTCCGTATAGTGCTGTTTATTGCGCTACCAAGTTTGCAATGGAAGGCTTAACGTAGGCTCTCTATCTAGAACTGAAATGCTTTAAAGTTTGGTAAGCCTACCGATAGCTCTAGGTGTTCCAAAATGATCAATCCTAATCAGCAGAGGGAAATTAGAAACCAATTCAATGAATAGGGGACCCAATAATCCTTCCCCCCCCCCAAAAAAAAGGGAAAAAAAGAGAAAATGTACAAGTATATAGCTCACTGATGATCGTCCCTATAACATTGTATAAAGGTTATGATTACTACAAGTGCTATGAACATGATGAAATGATGAAATTTTGATAATAGTCGCTACTAGTCCAATGAAAGAAAAATTATAAAACATCTGTAAGATAATAACGTAAACTATCAAGCGTTTAATTAAAAAAACCGAGCAAACAAACAAACAAAAACAAAACAAAACTAAATGAATTGTAATTATACCTTATATTTCCTTTTAAAAATGCATTTTCAGGTGATAACAATATATACAACAGAAAAGAGGATATGTTCCGCCAGAGAGATTCAACCAAATTCCCCAAGGAGTGGTTATACGGAGAAACATTTTTGTTTCTATGAAGGAGTAATATCGAACCAAAGTTGACATATTCATTGAGGTCACCTCAAGATACGATGATAGTGAACTAACCGAATGATATCGAACAAAGGTGTACCCGGTCCAGGAGGTAAACGTTAATGGCGGAGAAAAAGCGAATATGCTATCATCCGTCTCATTCTGACATTTCCAGTCGGCCAGGCAGTTATTGCATTTCAAACGTTGTAATTACTCCGTGTTTAGATTCTGTGCCTCTCTAAAATGATCTCATTCTGTCACAGGAGGGGGAAGGAAATGAAAAAACGTCTAATTTTGACAAACTCCCTGATAGTTAACATCATCTGTCACTCTCTGCGTACTTCTTGTCTTTCAATAATTGCCTCTTATCAGAAAGAAGTGGTCTGATGTGGACGATGTGGATTAAATGAGTTTTCATCTTCTGTTGCTATGTTTTTTATTCAGAGAAGATACTTTCCCGTCAATAGATAAAATATTCAGTGATATAGAGAATATTGTATTTACGCATGCAACAGACTGTCTCGAAAGATGTCAGTGGAGTCCATTAAAGCACCTTTATTCCGTCTACAAACATTATAGGCCAATAGCAGGACTCATTAAATAGGCATTTAACATTGAGGCATCAGACCGATAGAGGGCGCGATGATGAATCTATGAGCTCTCTTTCCCCTTCTCACTTATCTCTCTCTCTCTCTCTCTCTCTCTCTCTCTTCTCTCTCTCTTTCCTCTTGTTTGGGAAATGTTTAATTTGCCTAGCCTTGTTCTTGTTTTATATCAACGTTCATTTCATGTCGAAGAGAAACACACCTGTATACATGCGTATGGCAGAAGGATAAGAAGTATTGAGACAAAAAAAAAGACTAAGCCTAGAAGGTACATTCCTGCTTGTGTGTAATCTAGAGGGATTTTAATGTGAGGCCCATAATCGAGGTAAGCATTTTTTTTTTCTTTCATTGCATCTTCCACTGGAAGGATCAGCAGCATTTGTCCGGGAGCAGTCACAACAAACTTTGTCACTAACTTGTCATCGAACAAAGCTTCGGGCGAGTTCGCAGCTCGCGCCAACGACCCCGACTCCCCTTCGGGAAAGGTAGGCGTCTGAATTCAACTCTCACCCTCAATGGTGCAGTTTTGGTTTAGATGTGGCTGCAGGTTTCCAACTTTTGTGTGTGTGTGTTTGTGAGATAATAAAAAAGCTATTATAATATATAAAAGAACATGTAATTCTTAAAGGAATTCCAAATTCATTTGATGAAAATTGGTCTTGAAATGGCTGAGTTATAAAAAACAACAACAACGATCCTGATAAAATGTGACCGGCCAAGACTTTTATTATGATCTCTTTGTCTTCCCTTGTTTAGATTTTCATCAAATAAACTTTCAATTCCCTTAAGAATTGTTTGTATGTTCCTTAACATTCCATAGATTGGTTTCTAAATATCTCATAATAAATTAAAAGCTGAATCAACTCCTTAGCCAATAATAATACCATTCTTTTAATGTTTAACATGATTACACATAGTACATTGTACACATACCTCTACCCTCTTTCTCACTCTTACTCTCACAAACAAACAAACAAACAAACACACACACACACACATACACACGCACACACAAGAATATTCAAGAAAATCCTTCAAAAAGTCTTAAAAGTCCCGGGTCACTACCAAAATTTTATAATTTGTTCTCTCATTATCAACTTTTCCTGCAAGTTTCATCCAGATCCGTCCTCAACTTTTGGAGTTATTTTGCGCACAGATAAACAAACAGACAGACAAACAAACAAACAAACACCGATAAAGACATAACCTCCTTCTTTGGCGGATATCACTAGAAAAGCACTCTTAGAGTGCTGCTCATTACCACCCATGCAAGCATGCAGAAAATCGCCCAATTTCTCAATATTATAGACGCCTTTTGTTTACACTACCAGCTTCCAGCAGCTGCGCGGCGCCTCGCCCGAGCAGATCACGCACCTTTGGACGTCCAAGTCCATTGACCCTATATGCCAAAAGATTAAAAAAATGCTTCACAAATCTGTAAAAAAAAATCCCTGATAACTACCAAAATTTCATCATCTGTTCCTTGGGTCATAATCGAATTTTCCTGCAAGTTTCATTCAAATCCGTCACAACTTTTTGAGTTATTTTGTACACAGACAGACAGACAGACAAACAAACAAACAAGCCCGCCGTGGCGCTGATAAAAAACATAACCTCCTTCCCTGGTGGAGGTAATTATTGCCAACCCAGGTGTAACAACGTATAATTGTGTCAACACTGTTAATATTATCAAAGTAACTATGATGATTATGAACGTGATGATGAATCAATGATTTCAGTGACCACATTACCATATAGATTATCTTCCCCTAATAGTTGATGAGTTCCTTCTTGGAGGTGGTTCCAAGTCAGTGGCGTATCTAGGTGGGGGGGGGGGGGGGGGGCAAGGGGGGCACGTGCCCCGGGCGCCGCTCCTTGGGGGCGCCAAAAACGAAAAAACGAAAAAAAAAACGAAGAAGAAGAAGAAGAAAAAAAGAAAAAAAGTGGGAAGAAAAGGAAGAAGAAGAAGAAGAAGAAGAAGAATAAAACGAAGAAAAAACACTCGCCCGGACGGGGGGGGGGGGGGGGGGGGAGGGCAGAAAACCAAGTCAAACAAGATAAAAACAACACATGAAGATGATGCGGACAAAATGACAATGTATATTGTGTTCACACATGTCATTTTATATTTAGCAGGCAAAATGTCGCACGGAGCAGCGGCTGCAATTTCTTTCGTTCTGAAGCGATCTCCGATTGGATCAAAGGAGGGCGGCAACGGTTTCGAACATGGGGGGGGGGCGCAAAAAAATCAAACAAGAGAAGAACAAAACGTAATGATGACGCGTTGTTTGTTGGTATAAATCGTTATCTAAGTAAAGGCCGTCACTATTATCGTGATTAGAATTGTAAGATTTAGTAAGCAAACAAATGACAAGAATTCCATGTTTTGTAAGCTGAAATACAAAATTTTCGGCTCGCTCGCTGCGCTCGCTCGCCAAAGTTTATCAAAAAAAGCAAGAAAGATAAGAACAAAATGTGATAATGACGCGGAAATAAACAAATTTTGGCTCACTCGCGCGTACTAAGATGGAGTATCAGTTTGTTCGTATAAATCGTTATCTATAAGGCCGTTACTATATCTTGATTAGAATTGTAAGATTTAATAAACAAAAAAAATGACAAGAATTGCATGTTTTGAAAGTTGGAATACAAAAATTTTCGGCTCGCTCGCTGCGCTCGCTCGCCGAAATTTATCAAAAAAAGAAGATAAGAACAAAACGTGATGATGACGCGGAAATATACAAATTTCGGCTCACTCGCGCATAGTTTCTTCAACTCCTCAGTTTGTTGGTATAAATCGTTAGGTTATCTATTAGGCCGTCACTACATCTTGATTAGAATTGTAAGATTTAATAAGTAAAAAAATGACAAGAATTCCATGTTTTGTAAGCTAAAATACAAAAATTTTCGGCTCGCTCGCTGCGCTCGCTCGCCGAAATTTGTCACAAAAAAAAAGATAAGAACAAAACGTGATGATGGCGCGGATATAACTATTATGCAAATTTGGGCGAGCGAGCGCGTACTAAGTTGGAGTATTTTAGTTTGTTGGTATAAATCGTTATCTATAAGGCCGTCACTATATCTTGATTAGAATCATAAGATTTAATAAGCAAAAAAAAATGACAAGAATTCCATGTTTTGTAAGCTGAAATACAGAAATTTGCGGCTCGCTCGCTGCGCTCGCTCGCCAAAATTTGTCACAAAAAAAAGATAAGAACAAAAAGTGATGATGACGCGGAAATATACAAATTTCGGCTCACTCGCGCATAGTTTCTTCAACTCCTCAGTTTGTTGGTATAAATCGTTAGGTTATCTATTAGGCCGTCACTACATCTTGATTAGAATTGTAAGATTTAATAAGCAAAAAAATGACAAGAATTCCATGTTTTGTAAGCTAAAATACAAAAATTTTCGGCTCGCTCGCTGCGCTCGCTCGCCGAAATTTGTCACAAAAAAAAGATAAGAACAAAACGTGATGATGGCGCGGATATAACTATTATGCAAATTTGGGCGAGCGAGCGCGTACTAAGTTGGAGTATTTTAGTTTGTTGGTATAAATCGTTATCTATAAGGCCGTCACTATATCTTGATTAGAATCATAAGATTTAATAAGCAAAAAAAATGACAAGAATTCCATGTTTTGTAAGCTGAAATACAGAAATTTGCGGCTCGCTCGCTGCGCTCGCTCGCCAAAATTTGTCACAAAAAAAAGATAAGAACAAAACGTGATGATGACGCGGAAAAATGCAAATTTTGACTAACTCGCGCGTACTAAGTTGGCGAGTATTTTAGTTTGTTGGTATAAATCGTTATCTATAAGGCCGTCACTATATCTTGATTAGAATTGTAAGATTTAGTAAGCAAAAGATGACAAGAATTCCATGTTTTGTAAGCTGAAACACAAAAATTTGCGGCTCGCTCGCTGCGCTCGCTCGCCAAAACTTATCACGATTTATTACATTTAAATCACTCTCAAAAAGACCCCTTTTAAGTGCTTGAAAAAGCATCAAAAAGCATAAAGTCCCTACCAGGATGGGGTTGGGGTTGAACACTTTTTCAGAAATTAGGGGCGTAGATTTCCGCGCTTGCCCCGGGCGCCGTTTTCCCTAGATACGCCACTGTTCCAAGTCACATGAAGAATACCGCTCAGCAAGCTCCCGATGTTGCCGATGTCGTGGTCGAGTGTCTGCGGGAGGAACAACCGAAAATTCGTTACGGAACCAGCGACTATTCGCGAGGCCGGATGTCGCAGAAGTACGCCGACGGAGTAGGCGGAGAAAGAGCTGAAGAGTGGTATCAGCTGATGTCTAAGTTGTCGACGTAATCATGTCTGGTATCCATGGGCTATTGTATATCATCTCCGCCCATGCAGCTTTTACAGCCAACTAACTACAATTAGCTTCGTAAACTGAAAAATTGTTCGTAAGATTTGCGACAAGCCATTTATGTGAATTATGAGTAATCCTGATGTGGCATATATATACATATATATATATATATATATATATATATATATATATATATATATCCCTGAACTAGTGTCAGTAGATGATTGTAAAACCTTTATGTTTCTTTCTAAGGGACACCGTTTCTTTTACCATATTCTTAAGTATTGGTATTCGTTGTTCATTTGAATTGTTACAGGGGAGTGGAAAATTGACTTTATTGAGGGACAACTCAGAATTAAAAAAAAAAAAAACGCCCACAGTATTATATTCCTAAAATTTGGTTTCCACTTACATAAGACGTGCTATTATCTATTAAGGTGATATAATTACTATTTTCCATATTGATATTCCATTAACAAGTTAAAGGACAAGTCCACCTTCGTATACATTAGGATTGAGAGAATGCATCAATATTAGTAGAACACATCAGTGAAAGTTTGAGGAAAATCGGACAATCCGTTCAAAAGTTATGAATATTTTAAGTATCTGCGCAGTCACTACTGGATGAGAAGACTACTACAGTGTATGATGTCACATGCGTACAACTATATAAGGAAAATGGTATGGCATGGTATGGTATTTATTTCCGTATAAAATAAAAAACGGGTGGTTTGCCCATATTCAGCGTTGCCAACATGGCAACGCTGTTCTTCCATCGGGTCCACATACAAATAAAAAGAGAATTTCACAAAACTTTACTTTTTGAATAAAGTGCATATTTCTTCGACTTGCTACTGACGTATGTTAAGGGTAATATCATTCCCCCTGCCTTCTGAAAGAGAGATGACGAGTGTTCTTTTGTTATACGAGAAAAATGGAAATATGTTGAATTTTCTTTATTCTTTCTTTATATCGTTGTACTCATGTGACGTCACAAGCTTACTTAGTCTATTCATCCAGCCATGACTGAGCAGAAACTTCAAAAATTCATATCTTTTGAACGGATTGTCCGATTTTCCTCAAACTCTCACTGATGTGTTCTACTAACATTGCTGCATTCACTCAACCCACATGTCTATGACGGTGAACTTGTCCTTTAAGCAACATTTTGGCCCCTTGACGTGAAGGTCTAAGAGATCTATAGATTTGTTTAGCTTCTCGACAATATTTGAAATTGTACCATGATATTGTCGATAGAAAAGGATGAACGTTTACATTATCACAATGCCAGGTGCCGTATGATGTATCAAGATAACCCATCTATATACATTCCATTGTGTTGTATACGAGTCTACAATATTAGTCTGCAAATGGGGCGTTGTTGAACATGAGTGATCATGAAATGACTCAAAATGGTATTTGACATATCCAAAACAAAAAATTATGATAATAAATGCGCAAATACCGAAGAAGACTTGAAATTGGTCAATTGCATAACGTGGATATTTGAATTGATTTTCAAACTGCCGGACAGAGCATTTTATCAGATCGGCAAGAAGATAAAGTACTTTCAGTCTTGTTGACAACCATCATAACGTTGATATACTTGCTTGGGTAGGCAGGCCTATAACTTGTACTTATTTTAGTACGCAGAAATCGTTATTGAGAAAAAGAAAAACACTCAACTTTTTCGCATTTGATAGGTTGACTTGAGATTCGATTTGATGATGTTGATTTTGATTTATTGGAATATCAATGTGTTGCACTGCATTCTTTAATCCTTTCGCAGTGTAAATTCCATAATAATTTTAATAAAATCAATAAAAATTCCCATTCACCAAGGATCAACACATTGATACTGCACATTCCTTGGTGTTGATTCAAAGTTATCAATGTCCTTTGTCGTGTTTGTGCTATTGTAGTTTTGTTGTTGTTCTTTTATTTGCTTTCTCCTCACCATCACGTACGGTTGATCCCGACCACTAAAGCACTGCTATAAATATAGGCCGGTTATTTACCTTGGTGAAATAATCATGATAATCTAACAACAACGTCATATAGGTGTCGCATAATATATGGGACATAATGTCGCACAAAGTTCACCTTTACTAATTTGTGTGCTCTTCTTTCAGGGGCGTCACCAGCTTTTTTTCAAGGGGGGTGCGTTTTGACACTAAATGTTTACGAGATTTTTTGGACAGACATTTGGAATATAGGAAGCTCTCAATCCCTAGACTTTTACTGTTTTTTTAGGGAAACCAAGCGGGGAAGGGGCACCGGCGTAGCTAGGATTTCATCTTGGGGGGGGGGGGGGGGGGTTAGTATGCGAGGGAACGAGCAAGGGTGGGGGGAGGGTGTGGAAGTGCCGGAGGGGGTTGTACCCCCTATAAATGGATTATGGAATGACGGTGTGAAACGACGAATTACTGGCAGGGATATCAGGAGAATGGCATAACGACTACATGCGAGCGAGGGGAGCGAGCGAGCTTGAAAATTTTGACATTTTTACAGTCCAAAAACTGCCGTTATATAGCCATATTTTATTGCTTTGTAAATTAAGGGGGGGGGGGGGCGCACCGGGCGCAACTGCTGGCAATTACTGGCAGCAACATCAGGTGAATGGCATAATAATTAAATGCGAGCGAGCGAAGAGAGCGAGCTTGAAAAAATTGACATTTTACAGTCCAAAAAATGCCATTTGGAGCCATACTTTTTCGCTTTGGAAATAAAGGAGGGGTGGGGGCGCAACGGGCGCAACTGCCGGTGATTACTGGTAGCAACATCAGGAGAATTGCATAACAATTAAATACGAGCGAGCGAGCGAGCTTGAAAATTTTGACATTTTACAGTCCCAAAACGGCCGTTTGTAGCCATATTTATTTGCTTTGGAAATTAAAGGGGATGGCTAGTAACTGATCAGTGGAAATCAGTGGGAATGCTGAAGGATGATTGTTAACCTTGTGGGATTCATTTAAGAGTACATTATATATCTATTGTTGTGTGAAAATTATTTGCTTCAGAATGGTCTCATATTCAAGTAATGTTCAGTTTAATGTTTCCAGGTTAGCGTGCCTGGTCAGTGACGGGGCATTAATCTGCACATTACTTGAATATGAGACCGTTCTGAAGCAAATAATTTTCACACAACAGTATATATATATAATGTACTCTTAAATGAATAACACAAGGATTGGAACAATCATCCCTCAGCATTTCCATCCCCTTTAAGGGGGGCACACCGGGCGCAACTGCTGGCAATTACTGGCAGCAATATCAGGTGAATGGCATATAGCAATTAAATGCGAGCGAGCGAAGAGAGCGAGCTTGAAAATTTTGACATTTTACAGTCCAAAAACTGCCATTTGGAGCCATATTTTTTCGCTTTGGAAAAGGAGGGGTGGGGGCGCAACGGGCGCAACTGCCGGTAATTACTAGCAGCAACATGAGGAGAATTGCATAACAATTAAATGCGAGCGAGCGAGCGAGCTTGAAAATTTTGACATTTTACAGTCCAAAAACTGCCATTTGTAGCCATATCTTTTTGCTTTGGAAATTAAGGGGCGCGCACCGGGCGCAACTGCTGGCACTTACTGGCAGCAACATCAGGTGAATGGCATAACAATTAAATGCGAGCGAGCGAAGAGAGCGAGCTTGAAAATTTTGACATAACAGTCCAAAAACTGCCATTTGGAGCCATATTTTTTCGCTTTGGAAATAAAGGAGGGGGGGGGGGCGCACCGGGTGCAACTGTCGGTAATTACTGGCAGCAACATCAGGAGAATTGCGTAACAATTAAATGCGAGCGAGCGACCTTGAAAATTCTGACATTTTACAGTATAAAACAAACAAACTGCCGTTTGTATAGCTATATTTCTTCGCTTTAGAATCTAAGGGGGTGCATCGGGCGCAACTGCTGGCAAATACTGGCAGCAATATCAGGAGAGCATATATGATTACATTCGAGCGAGCGGAACGAGCGAGCTTGAAAATTTTACATTTTACAGTCCAAAAACTGCCGTTCTTAGCCATATTTTTTCGCTTTGGAAATTAAGGGGGAGGGGCATCGGGCGGAACTGCTGGCAATTACTGGCAGCAACATCAGGTGAATTGCATAAGAACTAATGCGAGCGAACGAAGAGAGCGAGCTTGAAAATTTTACATTTTACAGTCCAAAAACTGCCGTTCTTAGCCATATTTTTTCGCTTTGGAAATTTAGGGGGCGCATCGGGCGCAACTGCAG
Organism: Diadema antillarum; assembly: GCF_040938485.1. Taxonomy (NCBI): domain Eukaryota; kingdom Metazoa; phylum Echinodermata; class Echinoidea; order Diadematoida; family Diadematidae; genus Diadema; species Diadema antillarum. The sequence goes on from NW_027270942.1 coordinate 2,898,178, forward strand.
GCAATTACTGGCAGCAACATCAGAAGAATGGCATAAAGATTAAATGCGAGCGAACGGAGCGAGCGAGCTTGAAAATTTTTGACATTTTACAGTCCCCCAACTGCCGTTTGTATAGCTATATTTTTTCGTTTTGGAAATGAAGGGGGGGGGGGCGCACCAGACGCAACTGCCGGCAATTACTGGCAGCAACTTCAGGAGAATGGCATTACGACTAAATGCGAGCGAGAGGAGCGAGCGAGCATGAAAATTTTGACCTTTTACTGTCCATAAACTGCCGTTTGCAGCTATTTTGTTTTTTTTTTTCGCTTTGGAAATTAAGGGGGGGGGGGGGACGCCCGGTGCGCCCCTCCCCCGGGATCCGCCACTGGTAGTCCAGGGTGTGGGTTTATGTTCATGACTGGGGGACGTATGACCAGCGAGGTGGCGTCGAAGTGACCAAGCGGGGAAAGGATGTCCAAAATCTGCACTTTAGAGCATCCCCTAAACTAATTGTGCGTGTTTGTTTGTGTGTGTGTAGACAACATAGAAAAGTTAGGAATTAGCCCAGGTCAAGTTTTTTTATTGGCAATGCAAGACATCTTTATATAGACTAGTATGTAAAGCAACACTGCAAAATGCAATAATCTAGCTTTGATATAACGAAGCGTAAGGTACAAAGGTGTAGGCCTACATTCTACATCACATTGCGCAACATTGTAGCGACTCTTCGTTCGGATGTACTGAGTACACTGCGCACATCCTGCTTATATGCAGAATGCCAACCGGGAATCACAATCTTTTGTCGGGTCCGGGCTTTTTGAACAATGTTTCACACTATATACCTATTTAATTATGGCTAAAAGAAATCATAGAAAAATATCTTATTTCTGGATCACCCTTTCATTAAAAAACAGTTTACTAACACTTGAACTACTATTTCGGTAAATCTTTTTTATCTTACCAGCGGATTGGGAGGGGGCGCACACCCCCCCCCCCCCCCCCTCCGTAGTTACGCCACTGCTTTTGGGTGAAATAATTGGACAGATTTCTTGAATTCTAACAAAAAAGTAAGAAAATCTTTTCATCGCGGGAATTATGATTATGTGGGGTGGGGCAAATGGTGCGCTTGCCTTCCAATATTTTTATGGGGGCAACATTTTTGTTTTCTTTCAAAAGCAAGAAAATCTTCTCATTTCGGGAATTATTAATTATGGGGGGGGGGGCAAAACTAAAATATGCTTGCCCCTCCATTTTGTTTTCTTTTTTTTTTATGAGGCTAAGTCTCGCTCTTGGGCTGGCAATATGGATTGGTCAGAAGTAACGTACATAGACTCTACGTACTTGTAAGTAGCACACGTACATGCAAACGTGTATAAGTGGTCCGTAAGGCGGATGTACAGTACGGTCGATAAATAGTAAACACTGTAGAATACTAATAGATATGTATAAAATCAGTGCTGCCAGAACCAGGGGTGCGAATTGTTTTTGCCGACGATTTTCTTGTGTGTATGTGTGTGTGTGTGTGTGTGTGTGTGTGTGTGTGTGTGTGTCCCTGGTGCAAAATATCAAAAAAAAATAGAAAAGAATAATTATTTAGCGTCCGGCGTTGAGGTCGCTCGCAGACTGTTTTTTTTTTTTTTTTTTTTTTTTTTTAAAGGATCTGAAGGAGGGTGCGTTCGCACCCAACGCACCCCCCTGGTGACGCCCATGTCTTTACAAAATTTTCATTTCCTTAGGCATGAAGCGTGTAGAATATTCAAAAGTAATGTACTAGAGTGTTATTTTTGAACGATTCGTAAAACATACAACATTGTTGATAATAAATGAATTGCTTCTACAGGCGTAACCTAGAAGTCATCCCAACAACGTGAAGGTTACAGATGTTATCGTGACACTATAACTGAATCCACTTCAATATTATGATAACCAAACTTGTTCGTATTAAATTTCTAATAAAAGTATGCACACTGTCAAGAATAAGCATCAACTATTTGAAGTTTTCCTGAATAGTTTTGTGCGTGTTATGTTGTGTGTGTGTATTTTTTAAGGATAAGAGAATAAAGAAAATGGTAGAGTACCTTGCCATCTAATCCAATTTGGTTCAATTCAATTAATTCAAGCGAAGTATACCTACATTCAACCAAATGTAATACATAATACAACGTATACATCTTTCAAATTATATTGTTTAACAATCTGTAGGCCTAAAGAGTGAGAGTCATAAAAGCATGATACAAAATATGTGACCGTGCACCACAAAACAAACAAAAGGTCGCACCCCTTGATTTTAGGACTCAAAAAAGGTGAAATGGTTCAACCAAGTCAATCTTAAGTTTTTCATATTTTCTGAAAGAGCTATCCTTCTTCTCCATTACTCTTCAGTTTGGTGTCTTAACATGAATGGGAAAGTGTGTTCTTAGCAGTTTTTCTATACACCCCTTTTTTGGGGAAGAGTAGAATGATCAGGTGTGACTTAGAGACCACTTTTCATGTCTTGAAATCCTTTGCACACTCTTCACTTTCAAGTCTAATAACTTTTGAAAGGATGACGCTACTGCTTTGAAAGTTAAAATTAATCATGGGCAGAATGTGCTAATAAAACATGCTTAATTTCAGCTTAATCTAATAATTTCTTCATTGTTCTTGCCCCAGTGGTTTACATCCTGTGTTTTGTCCCTTTTATGGCACAGCTAGGACAGCTTGGTAAAGATTAGATGCTTGAATAGACCCTGTACTTCAGAGCCTCTTTTCTCAGTTCACACTTTTCCAGAGTGTGTACTTTCTTTCCAGTATTTAGGTAGGTTAGGGGAGTCCATTTGAATTGAGTTATACATCATTTTAAAGCTTAGAGTCTGCTCTTTCAGAATCTGCCCTTAACTAAAAATCCATGTCTGGCGACTTTTTGTTTGTTTTGTGGTGCAGGGTCACATATAATGTACTAATAACCTATATGATGAAAGAGAAAATGTTTACTTTGCAAGGGCCACATATGTAATACAGCGATGGGCAAGAGTGATGTACTGTAGAGCAGAGCTTGTAAGACGCATATTTTTCGACAAACAATATGAAAATACAGCATTTATCCGACAATGAATTATTTGCATGACTATAGAGCATTTCATAACTGATTATCTGATACACGTGTTATATTGCAAACAGTACAGTACAGAGGAAATGCCAATGTAAAATGAGATACAGTGCACTCCCGTTATAACGAATGTGGTTATAACGAAATTCCGGTTACAACGAAGTAAAAATCGAGGCAGCAAATTTATCCACTCTACGTTTATTATTGTTTATTTGTTCGGTTATAACGAAATTTCGATACAACCAAAGAAAACTGCCGGTCCCAAGGACTTCGTTATAATGAACACGGTTATAACGAAATTCCGGTTACAACGAAGTAAAAATCGAGGCATCAAAATGATCCACTCTGCGTTTATTATTGTCTGTTTGTCCGGTTATAATGAAATTTCGAGATAACGAAAGAAAACTGTCGGTCCCAAGGACTTCATTATAACGGGAGTCCACTATTGTGACAATATCACGGCATCGCAACACTATACGAACAAGGTATAAATCCAATTCAGTGAACATGAACTGAAACAGTCAGTCCGCAGCGCGAGCGAAAACGCACGTATTTATTCAAGTCGTATGCACGGCTGAGCAGTGCTTGCATACGTAATGAGCAGATACATGGTCATGAATAAATCCGTGTAGAACGAGTATTTCTTTTTTTTTTCGACACTTTTAGTATCGACTGAAAGAAAAAACATAAGCAAATATGCTCATGATCAAAATAAACGGAAAAGAAGAATATAGAATATCAAAATCCCTCTCGAAGTTCGGTATTGTATTCAAAAATATTCCTTCACGTTTGACGCCAAAAAACTAACCTGAAATCTTTCATGCCCCTCTAAAATATGGTAAAGACTATGTCCGCTAAAGTATATACATGTAGTATCACAATAAGGGCACGTTTTCCCATCTTCATTTCAATACGGGTCAGGAACTAGCAAAATTCAGAGACATGTCTAGCGTCGAGTTTGAAAAGATTATCCTCGCATTCGCACCGGAATTCCGGGTCTGTGATTGGTCGAAATCTGTCGCAAGACGCGGCGTGTCGCATTGCGTAGTATCCATTGGCTGCTGACTCAATGCTGTGAGTTTTAGATGTTAGGTTCCAGATTGTGATCGAATTTTCACTCTCTATACAAAACTTGAACTTTACACAGGAACCAATGATGTGTATGTGAGCAGAGCTACCAAGTCTCACGCATTCTGCGTGAGACTCAAGCATTTAGGGGCAATCTCACGATCTCACGCATGACACCCATTTTTCTCACGCATCGGGCCAAGTCTGCAACTTGGGCCTATAATAATGAGTATAGCTCAAAAGATTAAAGTGATAGTTGCAAATGAAGGTATATTTCCCTTTTGTCTTTCAAAATAAGTAAAAAATAGTCACTTAAGTATGCACCTGATCGCACCATTAAGAGCTAAAAATTGAAAAAGTTCCCTACCGTGGGAGGCCACAGGGTGGGAAAACCCTCCCACACCCTCGCTCGCGCGCACATTCGCATGCCGAGATGCCGAGTCATGAAAATCTCACTCATTAAATTTTTTTTGAACTTGGCATCCCTGTGTGAGTGTGCACTTACAATGACCCTAAACAATGGACCTGGCTGCCACCTGTCCCGAGCTCTGTTGCAAGGCACATGAATGCTTAATCAATTATTCATGTGAATTGCCCCGAGCACTGCTAGTCTGAATTCTTGACACAGGGTGAAATGCATGCACATGAAAGAAGTAAGCACATGTTTCCATGTGCTTGCACACACCACATTTTAGAATGAACAAAGACTAGCTGCGATAGTGGAATTCCTCATGAAACATTCCAATCCTGGCCATTGTCCACGACCATTGTCTGGGTATCAACAACACATTCCACGCGTGTTCATTCACTACCCCACTTCCAGTAAGAAAACATAATTTGCCTTGTTTTCAACAGGAAAATTCACAACCTTAAAAATAGTGCCCCTCTTCGTTTTTTAATTGATCATACTCGCTCAAGTTTCACGATTGTGAAATCGAAGAAATTACGGAGATCTATTTTCAATACCAGTCAGGAACTAGCAAAACATCAAACTATGATCTAAAAGCTTCTTGAACATTGGCAAAATAATCGTTTACTTTGATGCTAAAATGGACTACTATATTGACATCAAAAATAGGGAAATTAGGTATCAAATTAATGAGCATAATCAGCTCTATAACTTACCTGACCATCCTGGGTCAAACAATGCACTGCGAAAGCTATGAAAGCTGTTGTTCCGACCTCTGCAAAAACTCTCGCAAAGTATCGCGAAATCTCGTCAGTCTCAAGGGCACAAACTGCGTAAACGTGATTCTGAATAAAATTGTCGTTCGTGCCTCATTATCGCACACGCTGCGGACTGACTGGAAATGTCGTGCGTGTATGTGTGTGTGGCAATGCTTTAACATGATGATGCCCTTGTGATACTTGCACACCATGTATCAAAATAGAATAGATTTATATCACTGAGCAAAAATCAACAACCGTGTATTATCTCGGGGCGATTGATGGTTTGCCCCCCCCCTTTTTTTTTGGGGGGGGGGGTTTAAGTGCACTTGAATCTGCTTTACGTGATCAATAGGAAAGCGGTCATTAACATTGCACTTTACTCTGCAATGCGCATGTGATAACATAGGCCTATACTTGTGTGTCGGTTTGTTTGCTCAACGACTTGAGATCAAAATTTCTTCATGCGTCACACGATTACATTGTCGTCTGAACAGGGACCTGTATAGGTCTAGAGGCCTACGTTTAGAAATTTGTGCTCGCCCGAAAACAAAACAAAACACGAATTCTGAAGGGAGTTTTCTTGTCAAGTTAGCATCGGTGATATGTTCAACAAAAAGAAGAAAATAATTATTCAGCAGACTTTATCCAAAACCAGCCTCTCCCAAAGCCTTTCGTTAAGGCCCTCTCACTGTAATGTGATGGCTATAACAGGCGAGCGAAGCGAGCCCAATCTAGCGCGATATAGCGACGTCCAACTCATCTGAGTTCGCTCCGTTCGCCCCCATTCGCTGACCACCATACAGCGAGAGGGCCTTGGCAAAAGGCTACCCTTATTGAGCTATACTTTATGTAGATCAAATAATCACTTGAGTTATAAAAGGAACGACCAGATCTCGACGACTCTACACGCGATACTTCATCTAATAGGGAACATCGTGGTACAGTGTATACACGAGTTAAATGCTCTAGTCACGATGTCGTGATTCCTGTGTTCGAATCCCGCCGATATGTACACCCCCCCCCCCCGAAAAAAATTGAAAGAAATATATATAGAATTATAAAAGAACTATATTTATAAACATTAGAATCCCGATGTCTTGCTACCAGTTGACATTAACTTCCTTGCATTTAATTTCTATGTGAACTGGGGTCTCTCTTCAAATGGGAGTGTGTTGAGGTTCAAAAGTTCAGGAGGGGAAAAAGAGCAGGTATGAATGTTTAGCATGTTCTGTAGATCTGATCATACTCTACTCCTGCTTATACTATCAACAGCGTGGCGGCCTCTGTAGCAGACGTCTGATCCACCTGGTACACCTATTCGCTCCTCCCAGGTAAGGTGGCTGCAAAAATAAACCGTTACTGAGTTATCAATTAAATGGATGCACTAATGTTAATTCAAGAATATTTGCGTCCGTTGAATGGGAGACCTGCAGATGTTCCTGATTTAAATGTTTCTCATGCGATGTATCTTATGACAATTAATGAAAACTCAAATTTGAGGGTTCGTTTATTTGATGCCGCAGTGTGGATCTGTTATCACACTTAGAATGCTGCATACGTACAGATCTGGATTGGATTTGTTTTTAAAGAACTCAATAGTATGATTATCGATGTTGTATATACATAACCGTGAAAAGAGTACCATACCTCTCGGACGGGATCAAAAGTGTACAGTATGTTGACCGTAATGTTATCATGGTAGATTATGGTTAAAATCTCGGTTGCAGTTCGTTACTCCGAAGGTGCGTTATTCGGAAAAAGGTTCGTCGGTATACGTAACTCTTTTTTCCATTTCGGATTTACGAACCTTGATATTTCATTTTCTGACTATTGAACCTTCAGAATAACCTTATTCACTGTTGTTTGATTTTCGGATTAACGAAAATATAGGTAGGCCTAGAGGGAATTTGTGTGTTTCGGAATAACGAACCTTCCGAATAATGACCATCGCTCAAAATTAGTGTTGCAAAGATCGTCAACTGTCATCACCCACTATGAAATCATATTATCCTTTACATATTCTATTCAACGAATTGTTAATAATTACATTCAACATCAATAAGCTGATACGGTTTATGGCAGCAGCGACTTTTGCTCGTTGTTCCGAAGGTTCATTAATATGATACCGAAGTAAGGTTCGTTATTCCGAAGGATTGCTAATCCCAAAATGAAATGAGGTTTGCTAATCCTAAACTGAAAAGAAGGTGCGTGTATAACTAAAGAGCCTTTGGAATTACAAACCTTCGGATTGACGAATCCTATTTCATTTTCAGAATGTCGAACTTTTTTCGGATTAACGAACCTTCGGAATAACAAAGTTTCGGAATAACGAACTGTAATCGTGCAAGCGGACAGTACAGAGGGACTACAAAATTATAATTGTCATTAAGCGGTAGTTTTCATATCACTTGACACAAAGTCTTGAAATCCAAAGTCTATACTTAAACGTATTCTGTTCCATTAGCCAATTATATAATAGTGAAAATTCCTGTGAAATGTTTGTGTTGTGCTTTCAAGGAATGATGTTTTAAGGGTAAAGAGAGACATTCATTCGGGACAACAATATAGTTATACAAACCCGTTGTTCATGATAGTGATACTGACACTGGCGCACATTTATGGTGTATTCTTTACCACTCTTCTCAGACATAGAAGGAAGATGAATGAGTGCTGGCAGAATCGGTTACAGTTTTCCAAATTTAACTGTGGTCAGGGCAGAATAGGTACATAATGGGGGTACGGTGGGCTAGCAGTTGTTCCCTATATCCGTTCACTAGACATTTTTTATTGTCTGCTGTATGCGGGCAAATGCTAGACTCTTAGGAATAATCCAGGGATGTGAAAAAATGGCTGTATAGTAGTAGATATTAAAAAAAGACACCACAAAAGAAAAAAGTAATACTGTGTAAGTGGGGATAGTGTTACTTCGCTACAGAAAATCCCATGCCGTAATTTCCAGGTAATCAAAATTCGTCGGATGAATATAGTATGTCTGGATTAGATTTTTTCCTTTTTTTTTCTCTCTAAAAGCAAAGAAAGGGAACAGTCAAAATTATTCTGATTTGCTTTCCAAAGCATTGTGATGCAGCCTCCTGTTGGGTCACACATGCTCTGAGCAAAGAGGCATGTCTTTTACTTGCACTACGCACAGTCACTTTTATTGTACATTAGTGACATCTATAATCATCATGTTCACCGTGTCACCTCTCACTGACGCACAACACTTCCACCATTCCGGGATAGTTCCAAGGAGCTGCTGAAAGGGATTAATACTTTAAGGTTCAAGGTGCAAGGAGATGTTATACAGATGAAACAAATTGTTATGACTGACGATTTAACGCAGTCGATGTTCTATAGCTATTTCTGTCTGCATTGTATCGAGTACTGCTAACTATTGTAAAGGAATGAGCGTGGCAAATGTTTATATAGCATATCCGTATAGTATGGCAAAATATTTTTACTACGACACGGTGAACAAGAAATGTATGATTGTAACGTTACTGTTGGGTCAGAACAATGTTTGAAGAAATACAGATGCAATCGTTTTTCATGTTCAACTGATGTTTGCCTAGGGCATAGTCCACGAACAAGCCAGCCTGCATGACTCGTGGATATCGTGACTAATGGACCTTCTTAAGATCTCGTGGGCCGCATGACTTGTGGGTATATCATGCTCGTGGGATGACCCTAGTAAACAACGTGTATACAACAAAGATATTGCACTACATTCAACAACATTAAAGAAGTGTAAAATGCAATTTGCAGGTGATTTTTTTTTTTTTCAGGAAATGATCAAGAACACAGATTAGCATCAAAATTTATCTATATAGCTCTTTAAAAATAATCATCATTATCATCATGAACACTATCACCAGTATTATAACTATTACTATTACTATGACTATGACTATGACTATGACTATTACCATTACTATTACTTATTAGTCATGACCGTACCTTAAAGAGATGGTATAGTTTCGTTGAGATGGCGTTTTAGGTTTCCAACGTTTTTTGATGATTTTTTTAGATAGTAAGAATTTAAGCTCTTAAAGAGTATAATTCTAAGAGGAATTCAGAGTTTATTTGATGAAAATCGGTTTTAAATGGCTGGGATATCCAAAACAAGCAATCCTAATAAAATGTGGGACCCACCTATTATTGGGATCGCTTTGTTTTAGCTTGTTTTTGGTTATCTTATCCATTTTAAAAACGATTTTCATCGAAGAAGCTCTGAATTCCTCTAGAATCGTTGGCTTCTTGATATGTCATAAACATGATAAAGTGGTTTCTAAATATCTCGCAAAAAGTTAAAAGCCGAATTCCACCTTAACCAACACTATAACATCCCTTTAAATTCACGCTCCATCAGGAAACGGCGCATCACCATGGCTACAGAGGTTACTCTCATCACCGGCTGCTCGTCAGGAATAGGACTCGCCACGGCGGTCAAGCTGGCCCAGGACCCAAAGGAGTCGTTCTTGGTCTACGCCACCATGAGGAACCTGACAAAGAAGGGCGAACTCGAGGAAGCAGCCGGAAGCGCCCTCAACAAGACTCTCTTCATCCTCCAACTGGACATCACGAAAGAAGAACAGATCGTTTCGGTCATGAAGGAGATCATGAAGAGACACAGCCGAATCGACATCATCGGTTTGTGCTGAATGCCCCTTTTCAAGCTGCCAACATATCGTGCGAAACTGACTTTACACATTGTATCATTAAATCAATCACGGAACTAAATGATGTACATCGTAACAAGGATCAGAATCTGATGCCACAGCACACTGTCTCATGAGCAGTTTCCTACTCTGAACATCATTACAGCTGTTACTTTGGCCAACATAAAGCGATTTATCTTCTCTCAAAGAGTGATGTTTATCGTGTAATTTCGTGAATAAAAAAAAAATGCCCGGCCACTCCATAACCATGTAGGATACGATTAGTTTGGAGTTTGGAAAAATTGGGATTGTTTGGAACAATCAAAAACTTTGAAAATTGTTTGACGCATGGCACCAACGCCTTTGAGTCCATTCTGAAAACAATAAATGAAAATGGAAATGAAAATAAAGTGTCTCGCCTGACGGCACACCTGCTATATGTGTAGGCCTATATGTCAAGATACTAAGAGAAGGAAAATATCACGACCAACGCTTACTTTTAAACGAAACCTCATACTCAAGAGATAGATAACATAGTTTACTCCAATGCCTCCAACGTGCTCGACTCGAATTCATGGATAATGACTTATATACAGACGGTCTGACCAGTGACTTTCATATTCAGTCATTTCAGTCTCACGCATAAAGATGGACAGTGTCTCTCTGTTACTACGAAGACAATTGAAGCCAACCTCTGCAAAATTTGTTTCATAGATTTCACTGTGCTGTCATGTTTCCTGGTTGCCTGGAAACCTCTCAGTTGTCTTGAAATATCGCTCACAATGGTAGCAACGTCTTCTGTCTATGTACACTACGTCCCGCAATAAGTCCTTATAATTTGCCTTTAAAAAATTCGACATTTTTTTTTACCACATCCGGTATATGACAATGTAAATAATACCATGTGTCTTCGACCAGTCGCTGATGATATTGATTTTCCCTTTCCCCCAGTGAACAACGCCGCATTCGGTTACGTGGGGCCCTTCGAACGAATGCCGATGGCGGACATGAGGCAAATGGTGGACACAAACATGATCGGAACGTACCGCCTGATCCAGGAAGTGGTTCCTATCATGAAGCGCCAAAGATCTGGACGTATCATCAACATCAGTAGTATTGTGCCATTCATCGGTGTGCTCAATATTTTGTTAATGTTTGTGTGTGTGTGTGTGTGAGTGTGCTAAACTGTGTCTTTGCGCGTGTGATGTGTGTTAAACTTTGGAGTTTTACTGTTGTTATAAGTATATAGTAGTAGTAATAGTAGTAGTAGTAGTAGTAGTAGTAGTAGTCTTATTTTTCGAATCATCATGAGGTTGAATGTAGTAGAAAAGACGTAGATTTATTGCAGTGTACTACATGTATTTCCACTGCTGACGCGAAAAAAAAAACTTTTCTTGGGAGACTGGAGTTGTCTTGATTGGCATGTAATGAATTTCTTTGGTTAATATCTTAGAGACTGAGTGTCAAGCTGAATGCAGGGTAGTTTTACCAAAATGCATTGAGAAGTACGCGGTATGAATTTCCCCAGAATGACAATTAATTAGTTTGTGAATAAGGATCTTAGTCATGATATCAGTTGATAGGCAACCGACAATAAGTTTAATCAAATTACATAAAACAACAATGGATTTTAAGAATAGCGTCACCTCATTTTCATCATTTCTTAATTAATCAGTGTATGGCACTGATTTGTATATAAGATTGAAAAGAGATAAAAAATAATATTCTTGATTTTGGTACCAATGGATTTTTGCAATTTTACAATTATGAATTATTTCGACTATGTGATGAGCTAACGTGTATATTATATAGTCATTATTTTGGCGAAGTAAAGCTGTACATTTTGTATATCGTGATGAATGTATACTGAAAAAACATTTGATTTCAATCACACGAAAATGCAGGTTTCCCATTCGGTAACATCTACACTGCTACGAAATTTGCTATGGAAGGCTTGACGGAATCGCTGCATCCCGAACTGAAATGTTTTGGAGTGTGGTAAGCTATTTGTATAGAGAGTATAGTCCAGTAAACGGACCCGTACACCATGTATTTGTACTCTACATAAGCTGGAAAAGTTGTTAAGCACGTTTTCCTTTCCCTTTTCATTTCATTTCATTTCATTTTTATTTCATTTCCGGCCAAAGCATATAATATGACAATTTCATATAAACAAATTAAATACAATGTAACTTTTACATTTCCAAATGAAATTTAGATACACGTCATTTGTTTACATGAATCAATAAACATAATAGTCGAAGAAATACATGGGCAAAGTGTGACTGAATCTAAAGGTCGGAAATGGAGGGGACTGCTAAAAAGCCAAGCTTGTAGAATGCAGCCCCCTCGTGAGTCGTGAAAATTATAGTTATAATGCAACAAGACAATTTGACATAGTCCTCGGGAAACAGAACATAAAACGAGTACGCACACAAAACGCACACACAGACAGAAACAAAGCTGCTCTCTTACATACGCGTGGAAAGAATAAACAGGAGGTCAAAGGCCAGAAAGGGACAGGAAGACAGAGGAAGACAGAGAAAAGGGCAAAGGAGGAAGAGTTCAAGGGTCAATGCCAGGGCACATGAGACTTTGGTCTTACCAAGAAGTGGACTATCTATAAGTAATATCTACAACAGTTATGAAATAGATTAAACAAAGTAAAGACATTAACAGCAAAGAAATCAGATAGCAACTTTCGAAATGCAAATCCCCAGTGATATAAGAATTGATAAACATTTTCTTTAATTTCAAAGTAAAAGTGTTGGAACTTAGAGAGTCTTTTATGCTGCTGTCAAGGGAATTCCAAAATTTAGGTCCAGCGAAGGAGAATATAGACTTTGCAAAAATCGTCCTACACAGTGGTAAATGGAATTCATTGGTTTGTCTAGTGGGGTATGAATGTGCAGTTTTATTTTGAATAAACATGGAGTCAAACTCTAAAGGAAGGGAATGATTTATCAATTTGTACATAAACTGACCTAAATTCTTTTCTTTTTTTTTAATCGTGTTCTAAAACGGTATGGATGCAAACGTCTTTTATAAACCTATTTAGAAAATCATCTAATTAAGACATATGCAACTGTACAATATGCGATATGCTGATAATCTTACTTATTTGTATTAGCCTAATTACCAAAATCATTTAATTAAGGCATAAACAATGTGTAATATGTCGATAATCTTAATTATTCTTATTAGCCTAATTAGCAAAATCAGCTGAGTAGCATAATCGGTTAATTAGCACTATACAGGTATGTAATATGTTTGTAAGCCTCCTGCAGGAAGCCATGTAAACAAGAATAACACAAAAAATTCAAGGTTTTCTTTGACGATGAATCCATTTATGGCACCAGTTTTTATCTTGAAAAGCAGCACGATTGTATTAAAGACCATGATTAGCATAATAAGCTAATAATCACATGTAGCAATATAGACAGTATCATACTCAAGGGTATGAACTGGAAAAAGTGTTCATTACAACGTTCTTTACTGATTCATGTTCTTGATGGGTAGCTCTATTACCATCTTGTCAACCTTGGACAACTTTATGGCGCGATTCGGGTGAGGTGCAGGTTTCTGAGTGTCCAGTCTTGGGAAGATTCCTCTGTATGTATATCATGACAGTCAACAATGAAGTAATTGTTTTTTTAGTTTGGTTTGTTTGCAGCTTAGGTAACCAAAATATCAATGTAATTTTCCAATCATTCCACCAAAAGTGTGCACCAGATCGCAGAATTTCAATTCTAACAACACTCGAGCTCTTTCGTTTGGGAGGGGATACATTAAACCCTTCTCACACCCTCCGTTCAATCGGTCACCGTGCTGAGATATGATTACTTCGAATAGTAATTAAAAAAAAACAACTACTGCTTATACCATGCCTCTCCAATACGCTACCCTGCCAGGTCGCTTCACTGTCTCAGAAAGGTCAATAATTTCCAATTTCATATCTGTATTTTTGGATGCATTTCTGTATTTTTTTTCTCTCCCTCTCTCTGTTTTGATCAATGGAAATCTATGGCAGGATAAGCTCCATTTGTCCCGGGGTAGTCAACACAAAGTTCACCGAGAACATGTCATCCAATATTAGAGGTTCGAGAGACGAAGTTTTCTCACCAGGAGATGTCGACCTCAACGACCCATCAGAAAAGGTAATCAGCCAAGCCAACCTTCACATACACACATTCATAGTCATAAAAATTATAATTCTGAGTTGATTATATATTTAATTCATTCAACATAGTAAAAAGCCTGCTATCAGCTTTGAAGCTGGTTTCAGCAAGGCAGTGCAAAAGAATTTACAATACTGAATCAAAAACAAAGAGTAACAGGTGCAAGAATAATGATAATAATGATAGAAAAAAAAACCTGATTAAACACAACATAGATGAAATACGAATGAAAGGAATTAGAATTGGAACAAATAAAAATATAAACGTAAAATGATTTGGAATGACATAGACTACATTTCGATAAAAACAAAAATCAAATTGTGACAGAAAAAATAATATGCATAATTAAGACGAAAATATAATGCGATGACTTGTTGCAAATGAGTGGCAAGAGAATATCAATATAATATCTGGAAATTTACTTTCTGAATAGCCTAGACGCGCTGTAGAACGGACTATACGCTTCAAATAATTTGTCCTTGGTATGGGCAAAAATAAAATTTATAGTTACGAACATAGTAATAATGCTGTCTTAATGCAATACATGGACATAAACTCTGGGGTAATAAATTATGAATTGCTTTATGTATTTCATATATGTGAGTATATACATATCATGTATATCCCAGGCGGCATACATACATATATTTAAAAAAAATACATCATGAACTGAGAGGCTCTACTTGAAATCAAGGATTGCGAAGTGACGAGAAGCACTGTTTTCTAAGGGACGCAAGGAATCTAATATTTCACTGGTGGCTGAACACGGTACATCATATTGTATTTGTTTTCCCGCTTTCTACGAATTTTCAAAAAGATGCTGAAATGGTATTGATCAGAGCGCTACGTTGGGCTTCATACATTGTTTGTTATTACTAGCTTTTTTTAAAAGAAAATATTCAGTTAATGAATTCATATTACTCAGCAGATTACCAAAATATACAACAAAATGAAGCAACATAGATACCAGAATACAGTAACTTCAGTGTACCAAGTACAGATTTCATGAAAAGAATTATGAAAAATAAGATTATTCTAATGTGCAACAAAACATTCGTATTCCCCTTATATTCCCGTCTTTAATAAACAGAAGCTCTGGATCTTATTTTAGACCATTCATTTAGCCCTACATAATCACAAAGCGCTTTCAACTCGTCTACTTAACGGGCTAATAAGTAAATATTCTATTTTCCCCATCTTCATTTCCTTTTCGAAAACAGCAATTATTAGCTCTCCTATTCATGTCGTTTCCATTTGAGAATTCCCATAGATGTTGCGCATTTTTATTGTAGAAGGAAAAATAGTATTAAACTCTTTATTCTCTAATAATTATTTTGGGAGCTTCCGTCATACTTCTCACGTTTTTGTATTAAGTAGTCTATGAACCCCGATGCCGATAGCAATTTGCAAATACTATCGATAAAAAAAAAAAACTATCGCTCGATCGCATATGACGGGTTGCATACATCCATTATTCCGAAGGTTCATTACTCCGATAATGAAATAAGGTTCGTTTATCCAAAAATCTGTGGCGTTAATCCGAAGGTTTGTCACTCCGAAAAAGAATAAGGTTAGGACACGTGTAGTTCCAAAGGTTCATTATCATGAAAAGAAAAATCACGGTAACGACTCTTCACAGTTAGACCAACCAACCTTTTCTGAACGCTATCACTGTACAACTGTATAATAACAATTATCATGATTATGAAACTACTCACACTACGCTTACAGATACAATGACAATGATAAGCATGCCCATCGAAAATATTATTGGCATTATTTCATTTCATCTTTCCCCTTGTGTGCCAGCTGCTGTCTTGCGTAATGGAACTGGCTGCTAGAGAATTTATGCCCAGCATCCAGCAGTCCAGCGACATTGCTGAAGTGGTGGCGGAGTGCTTGGCCGCTGCGGAGCCCAAAGTCCGCTATATCACCAGCGATTACGGGAGGGACTTGATGACGAAGAGATACGCCGACGGTGTCGGCGCCACAGGATCTGATATGTGGTACAAGATGATGTCAAAGATAGATACCGATTAAAGGAAAGCTTTAAAGAGCTATAGGTAGATTGATGAGGACCTCTTTAAAGAGCGATGCTACATCTATAGCTATCATTTAATTTGTCTAAGAATTGGGAAGAAATATTAACAAACTACTTTCATGTAGCTTGGAATGACTACTGTGTTATTGTCCTTGGGTATTGCTTTATAATCTTGTCCAGTCCCTAAACAAACAACTATTGTCATGGATCCTGTTAAAAAAGTAATACATTGTAATAACAAAAATATAAGTGAATATATTGACACTGCGTCAAAAGCCACTTAATCTTCCTGGATTCTGGTATATGGATTCATCCCACTAGATGGACACACACTATAGTCATACGGTCAACGGGTTCGACAGTGAAAAAAAAAATGGTCCATTAGTCATGAAGCCCACGAGCTCGACACTTGGCAAATAAGGCACATGAGTCCGACAATTAAGAAGGGCCCAATGAGGCCAATGAAAATGAGAATGCATAGGCAAAAAAGGATACGAAGAAGAAGAAGAAGAAGAAAGCACCGAGTAGGATGGTGGGCCGTTGAATTTGAAGAGCCCTCGCTCATCCCCCCTATAATTAATTTCCCTCCCACGCTCATTCCTGACGTTCGTGCTTCTGAGCTCGATGAGGCCCTCCATCCATCTAGCCTTTTGTCAAGCCCTCTCGCTGCGTAACGGGCGAGCGAAGCGCGCAATCCCACTCGGCTTGGCTCTCTTCATCATACAGCTACCATCCATCTCACTTCCACCAACCCCACAATCATGATCATAGGCGTACCCAGGATTTTTTAGAGGGGGGTGTTCAGTGGCGTACCGTGGGTCAAGACATTGGGGGGGGGGGGGGGCGCACCTCATGGAAGCAACATCAGAATTGCATAACTGTACAATTAAATGCGAGCAAGTGGAGCGAGCGAGCTTGAAAATTTTGACATTTTACAGTCCCCAAACTGCCGTTTGTAGCTACATATAATAAAATATGTATATATTATATGTATTTGCTTTGGAAATTAAGGGGGTTGCACCGGGTGCAACTGCTGGCAGTTGCTGGCAGTAACATCAGGAGAATGGCATAACGATTAAATGCGAGCGAGCGAAGCGAGCGAGCTTGAAAATTTTGACATTTTAAGTCCCAAAACTGCCGTTTGTAGCTATATTTTTTCGCTTTAGAAATTAAGGGGAGGGGGCGCACTGCTGGTAATTACTGACAGCAACATCAGGAGAATTGCATAACGATTAAATGCGAGCGAGCGAAGCGAGCGAGCTTGAAAATTTTGACATTTTACAGTCCCAAAACTGCCGTTTGTAGCTATATTTTTTCGCCTTAGAAATTAAGGGGAGGGGGCGCACCGGGCGCAACTGCTGGCAATTACTGACAGCAACATCAGGAGAATTGCATAACGATAAAATGCGAGCGAGCAAAGCGAGCGAGCTTGAAAATTTTGACATTTTACAGTCCCCAAACTGCCGTTTGTAGCTATATTTTTTCGCTTTAGAAATTAAGGGGAGGGTGCGCACCGGGCGCAACTGCTGGCAATTACTGACAGCAACATCAGGAGAATTGCATAACGATTAAATGCGAGCGAGCGAAGCAAGCGAGCTTGAAAATTTTGACATTTTACAGTCCTCAAACTGCCGTTTGTAGCTATATTTTGTCGCTTTAGAAATTAAGGGGAGGGGGCGCACCGGGCGCAACTGCTGGCAATTACTGACAGTAACATCATTAGAATTGCATAACGATTAAATGCGAGCGAGCGAAGCAAGCGAGCTTGAAAATTTTGACATTTTAAAGTCCCAAAACTGCCGTTTGTAGCTATATTTTTTTCGCTTTGGAAATTAAGGGGAGGGGGGCGCACCGGGCGCAACTGCTGGCAATTACTGACAGCAACATCAGGAGAATTGCATAACGATTAAATGCGAGCGAGCAAAGCGAGCGAGCTTGAAAATTTTGACATTTTACAGTCCCCAAACTGCCGTTTGTAGCTATATTTTTTCGCTTTAGAAATTAAGGGGAGGGTGCGCACCGGGCGCAACTGCTGGCAATTACTGTCAGCAACATTAGGAGAATTGCATAACGATTAAATGCGAGCGAGCGAAGCAAGCGAGCTTGAAAATTTTGACATTTTACAGTCCTCAAACTGCCGTTTGTAGCTATATTTTGTCGCTTTAGAAATTAAGGGGAGGGGGCGCACCGGGCGCAACTGCTGGCAATTACTGACAGTAACATCATTAGAATTGCATAACGATTAAATGCGAGCGAGCGAAGCAAGCGAGCATGAAAATTTTGACATTTTACAGTCCCCAAACTGCCGTTTGTAGCTATATTTTTTCGCTTTGGAAATTAAGGGGAGGGGGGCGCACCGGGCGCAACTGCTGGCAATTACTGACAGCAACATCAGGAGAATTGCATAACGATTAAATGCAAGCGAGCGAAGCGAGCGAGCTTGAAATTTTTGGCATTTTACAGTCTCCAAACTGCCGTTTGTAGCTATATTTTTTCGCTTTGGAAATTCGGGGGGGGGGGGGCGCACCGGGCGCCACTACTGGCAATTACTGGCAGTAACATCAGGAGAATGGCAAATAACGGTTAAATGCGAGCGAGCGAAGCGAGCCAGCTTGAAAATTTTGACATTTTACCGTCCAAAAACTGTCGTTTGTAGCTACATGTATATTTTTTTTCGCATTGGAGGGAGGGAGCGCCCGGTGCGCCCCCTGGATCCGCCACTGGTAGTCAAGGGTGTCGGTTTATGTTCATGATTGGGGGAGGTATGACCAGCGAGGGGGCGTCGAAGTGACCAAGCGGGAGAAGGATGTCCAAAATCTGCACTTTATATAGAGCATCCCCTAATTTGTTTGTGTTTGTGAGTGTGTGTGTTTCATATAGATGGAAAAGTTAGGAAATAGCCAAGGTCAAGTCTTATTATTGGCAATGCAAGGCATTTTGATATAGACTAGTATGTAAAGCAACACTGCAAAATCAATGATCAAGCTTTGATAGCAAATGCGTACAACCTATCAAACATTGCGCAACATTGCAGCGACTCTTTTTGCCATTCCGATATTCTGAGTGCACTGCGCACATCCTGCTTGTATTCAAAATGCCAACCAGGAATCACGCTGAATCACAATCTTTTGTCGTCTCCGGGCTTTTTGAACAATGTTATACCTCTTTAATTATATGGTTAAAAGAAATCTTAGAAAAATATTTTTTTTTCTTGATCATCCTTTCATGTCGATTTCAAAAGCAGTTTACTAACCTTTGAATTACCATTTTCGTAGGTTTTTTTTTCTTTTTTTTAATCAGCGGATGGGGGGGGGGGGGGGGCCACGTGTCCCCCCCCCCCCATGCCCCCGTAGTTACGCCACTGTTCCTAGACCTAGATATCTAATGAATTTTAGGCGCAATAAAGTCATCCAACCACAATTGGTAGACTCACACTCAGTTATTTTTCAGTTTTAACTTTCAGTTATTGAAAAAATTCATATTTACTATTACTAAAGATTACCAAGTCCATGTGCTATTACTAATTACATCGAGTAGCAAGTAACTTGCTACTCCCAGAGCTTCCAGAGCTTGCTGCTTCCAGTAGGCTACTATACTGACTGTACTTAGTATAGTCAGTGGCGTATCTAGGGAAAACGGCGCCCGTGGCAAGCGCGAAAATTGCGCCCCTAATTTCTGAAAAAGTGTTCAACTCCAACCCCATCCCGGTAGGGACTTAAAAAAAATCCTCATGATATGCTTTTTGAAGCACTTAAGAGGGGTCTTTTGAGGGTGATTTAAATGTAAATAGGCAACCCTAAATTTTGATATATTTTGGCGAGCGAGCGCAGCGAGCGAGCCGAAAATTTTTATATTTTAGCTTTATACATAACTCTTGTCATTTTTGGTTATCAAATCTTCGAATTACAATTCTAATCATAGTGACGGCCTTATAGATAACGATTTGTACCAACAGTGTCCAACCCCATCCCGGTAGGGACTTAAAAAAAGTTCACATGATGTGCTTTTTCAAGCACTTATAGAAGGGGTCTTTTGAGGGTGTTTTAAATGTAATAGATATTGAAGAATTTTGGCGAGCGAGTGCAGCGAGCGAGCCGAAAATTTTTGTATTTCAGCTTACAAAACATGGAATTCTTGTCATTTTTGGTTATTAAATCTTCGAATGACAATTCTAATCAAGATATAGTGACGGTCTTATAGATAACGATTTATACCAACAGTGTTCAACCCCAATCCCATCCCGGTAGGGACTTAAAAAAAGTCCACTTGATATGCTTTTTCAAGCACTTAAAAGTTTTTTTTTTGAGGGTGATATAAAATCTGATAAATTTTGATAAATTTTGGCGAGCGAGCGCAGCGAGCGAGCCGACAATTTTCGTATTTCACCTTACAAAACATGGAATTCTTGTCATTTTTTGGTTATTAAATCTTACAATTCTAATCAAGATATAGTGACAGCTTCATAGATAACGATTTATGCCAACAAACTAAGGACTTGGAAAAATACTCTGAATTACTACGAGTGAGCCGAAATTTTTATATTTCCACGTCATCATTACGTTTTGTTCTTCTTATTTTTTTTTTTGATAAATTTTGGCGAGCGGGTGCAGCGAGCGAGCCGAAAATCTGTATATTTCAGCGTTACAAAACATGGAATTCACGGAATTCATGTTTTGTTTTTATCTTGTTTGATTTGGTTTTCTGCCCCCCCCCCCCCCCATTCTCCTTCCCCCCGTCCGGGCGAGGTTTTTCTTCTTCTTCTTCTTCTTCTTCTTTTTTTTTTCTCGTTTTTTTTTTCACGTGCCCCCTTGCCCCCCCCCCCCCCCTAGATACGCCACTGTTGGTAGTTGATACTACTGACTTAGCATGCAATGTGCCTATAATAGGCTGCCGCGCAGCATGCATTGTACACACATAAAATTATGCATCATACACAATTTACGGTACCGAGTACGGTATAATACTGGTAAACGGTGAACATTATGCGCAATGTATCTTCGCGATTCGGTCAGAAAGCAAAGCAGGGATCGGGGATGTCTACTGTTTGCTCGTCAGCTTCGCGCGCGGTGCAGAACGTAGTATTAACACGTACTGTACACGAGTTCTTTATTGCGTATGATATTATGTAACTCAATAATGTATCATCATCCACACAAACATAAAAACAAGGAAGAGAGAGAGAGAAAAAAAATGAACGCAAAAGAAAGGAAAGGCGGAATTCAAAACGGAAATAAAAGCGGTAAAGACAGCTTTTGTTTCATTTGTCAACATCTACGCATTGCTGAAGAGGGGTGTTGAATAGCTCAAACACCTCCCTTTTGCCCAAGGGGGGTGTTTGAACACCTTAAACACCCCCCTTTTGGCAAAGGGGGGTGTTTGAACACCCAAAACACCCCCCCCCCCCCTCGGTACGCCCTTGATCATGATTGACTTCATGATCATGATGGACAGGACACAGTAGATCTTTCAGTGCCGTATGCGGCACAGGGATCCGTGAGAATTGGATTTTGATTTTGGAACTGCTCCAAAGTTAAACAAGAGCATCCAATTCTCCAATCCGCGAAACAGGCCTGTGCATCATTCGTTTTTATAAAACGGGCCCATGAATACAGAAAAAATCAAACCTTTTTCGCCATCATGGGTCCGATACGCCTAATACACTGTACAAGGCTCGAGCCATGCATTCGGATTCTACCTGACGCATGTAGCTGTATGGCTCAGTGTGGAAGAGTAAAAATCAGTGCATGATGATTGACCAATCAGAGTGCAGAGATTCTAAAACCCATTTTATTAGACAAACTGTGTCATTAATTTGCTCTCCGCCCAGTCCATCATCTATTTGAATCGTCCACTTTCTTATCCGTATGAAATAGGAAGTAAATCAGCCCAAGAAACAAACAAATAAACAAACAGAAAAAGTAAAAGGATATCGTAGTATTAAAACACCGCTTCAATTCATGTCCTCTGTCATTTTTTTCCCTTGAATATCCAACGTTGATCGACCATACCAGCCACTCCCCCATTCATTTCCCTACTCGACCCCTTCGTCACGATACCATTTTTGGCTATTGCTGCATTGTTGAAACTTTGTTCTCGATGTTCATGAGCATTTTGTGCATTCTCGTATTCACCAAGAATTCCTACGACATTAGTCAATCATGTTTTATGTTATTTACAAACGTCGTATTTTACTCGTGATAAAACCGAATATATCATATTTCTTGTTGTTATCATCATTATTTCTTGGTACTTTTGTATTCGGTGTTATTAGTTTTAGGGAAATAATCATATTATCATGTCTTACGTAGGGTTTTCTCAGCTTTATTTGCAATATCAGTCAAGACCTGGATTTTGATATTTTGAGCATTAATCAAAATTTGACGTACGAGATGATCTTTGACGTTTTGTATAGTAATTGCCCAAAAGCTGCTTGTCTGTGTCCAATGATTATACTATATACACAGTATCATTTGAATTTTCACTTCCATCACTAAGTATTCAGAATTGAAATGCATCGATATAACATGTAGAATGTGTATATTGCTTTTTACATGGCATGTTTTGCACACTATATTCTTTGTTGAAAGTGAGAATAAATAAATAAATGAAATTAAATACGATAAATCTCTATCTCTCCCTGTCTCTCTGTTTCATATATACACAGAAAAAAAGTGACTCTGAGTTCCTCGTACGATATTACAATTGTCCTCATGGATACACTGGCAAGTAAGATTTCACAATTAATGTTAGCTATAAGTTATCAACATTTTCAGAAAATAAGGTAGTTTTCATATCAAGGCGCAAAGAAAAAGAATTTCTTAGCAGTTTCAAATAGTCAACTACATCAAACTAAATATCGATACATCTTTTCTGGGCTTGAATCTTCCTATCATTAGGACTTATCGCTCGTCCTTCCCGCTAATATCAAAATAATTCCCATAATATTATGATGCAGTTAAAATGATAAAATGATCGAAAAAATGGAGATTAGAGATTGTTGTCATCATTCCATATATTTGCCTCTCATTTTTGGCCTCTTCAAATTTGATGAAATGTGAAGAAAAGCAGTCATCAGATGAAATATTTACCAAAGCTCCTTAGTATTTTACGGAATACATCCTCATTAACATAATCTATGACTACAATTATAATTCATTAAAGAATCGCATTTTCTTCAGTCTCTTATTAAAATAGCATGTCCTAAAAATTGAAATATCTTTATAAGTCTATATTAATTCACAAATCATTGAAATACTAATTCCTTCCTCAAACCAATCACAGTTATAAGAGAGAGAAAAGAGTTTATGTTTCCAGCTAACGTCCTTATTCCATATATTGAGCCTCGTAAATATTTTCACACACATTTCCTACACACATACATATACCAGGTCTTTCAATTTCAGTGTATTGAAAATGATTGAGCATACTTACATCACAACATGCGAAATTAACTTTCCACAAAACCAAACTTTTTTCATGAAAACTAACAACATTACCTCTTTGATACATTTCTGAATATTTTGTCAATCAGCGAGCCATGTCATTTCTATGAGACTGGGCATAAACAGATTGATCACTCATGCAGAAAAAAAAAAGTTGTTACCATTAAAATGTTCAAATTGATGATTCTTGCGTTGAGTTGCTTAAAACAAGGACACAAGAATTATTTATTGATTTGAGTAAACACGCTGTACCCGCTGCTTTGATGAATTAGATCCAGCACTGGCTGGGGAGTGTAAGCTCCGTATTCTATAAATGGATACGACATCACTCTGTCTCTAGATCAGAAGATCATTGGTTCTAGTCCAACCAAAGTATATGTGTGTCAATTCTTTTTTATCACGGCTGTATTCTACTAATATTGAGTAGTAGATGTTTAGGTTGATGGAAGAAGATTAATTTTGATAAATAGTTTCTATAAAGACAACTCTACGCAAAAATCCCCTAATTTAGCTAATTGTCATTAAGCCTTTAGAAATACAGGGGTATACTGCTTATAGAAAGTAGAGTGAACACAAAATTCAGCTGGAGTAAAACCAGATGAGATATTTCCGTATTGAGTCAATACAATGTGCACTTAACATCGCTTCCTATTACATGGGGGATTTATCGGTGTATAGATTTTTCATCGTGCCACACCTACACATCCACGCACAGGGAAGCGGTTATCTCACTACTTCTCTCTGTTTCTCTCTACAATTAGGTTTGTATGTATGGACAGAGTTCACTTCCGGTCTATGTTAAAACCAAAAACAAACCTACCAGGTCAGAGAAAACAAAGCAGTCAAAAGACACCACATAATAGTGTGTGTGGTATTTCCATGTGAAACATAGTTTTGTACAAGACTATTTCATAAATGTAAGAAATCCGGATAAGACTGAACCAGACCCCTTTGCACCAGAAAAGTCATCTTTACATCATTTCTTTGATACCAGTCTAAGACGACGAGAGTCACTTTAGCAGTTACAAGTACATTGTACTATAGAATACATTGCCAATTGTAAAGATATGTGAGAATGTTCAATAAACTATATAAGCGATTTTTATGGTACGATTGTTTTCGCGGTTGAAAATAATGGTGGTCATAAAAGAAAGAAAACGGAATAGATATGACAGCGATTGAGACATCGTATGTTATAGCTTATACTATCAAATGACTATACACTGCATGGTATGGGGCCGGAGAGGGAGCTATGGCGTTACAGAAGGTCTAACATCAGAGCATCAAATGTGTATGTAGCGAAAATCTCATAACGCCCCCAGTCTATGCACTTTGATCATTTCGTTGCAGCGTCTGGGGCCTTGCCTGCATGTGTCCATTCATAATTGTCAAACTTTGTAATTGTCAAATTTTGCGGACGCGTATTCACTGACGACCGTGCTGCGAGAGAGCAGAATGACTCAGCAATTTTCTCGTTCAAGGGCAGCTACTGAGCGAAGGACCAACCAACCATAGGCTTTGTTTGGGCACATCTAGCACTGTAGCAGACGCTTGATCCAGCGGGCGCTTTCTCACTTTACATAGGTAAGCAGAGGACAAAAACAAATGATATGATGATTTACATGTAATTACTGCCATGAAACATTCACGAAGGAACGGTATATGATGGTGTATACGTCTTGATGAGTTCAATACACTAATGCAGTGCTTGTTGGTAGAAGATGAACATTCATCGCCTAATAGAGGCGATATGTTATAATAAGACATGGAACAGAAATGATTCACTCAATTTTTGCTCCTCTGATCCACAACCGTTGTCGTGGTTCTTTTGACACTACATAATAATATACACGAACAGGATATTTCGATTTCATGCAAGAGGGTTTTAAAAACAGACAAGGTCGTCTTTTTTTTATCTTTTCATACTATAAAGTTTAAGCCAGACCCCCCCCCCCCAAAAAAAAGGACACAACAAACAAACAAATACAACAAAACAAAACCATAGCGAACGAATATGCCATGACAAAATAATATGTCAGATGGGGATCTCGCATTGAGAGCAACATACTTTGAAAACTGATAACGGTCACATGACTTTATCGAAAAATGTATGCAGTGGATTGATTGTCGATAGAGGCAAGAAAACAGAATAACAAAACGGTCGCACTGAAACAAAGCGGTTTGAAAGCGACAGACAGAAATAGATCCTCTTATTATGTGGAATATCAGGTGTTTGTTCGTTTTGTGTGAGTGTGTGTGTATTTGTACTTATGTTGTGTTGTGTGTCGAGTGTGCCACGTTTTCTCTTTACAGTTCGTCACTTTTTATGAGATTTTATGAATAGTCACGCAAAGAATAACAACGGGAATTGTTGATGATCACGAAAAGATATGTGAATAAGCCTTCAGTAGATATTCCTCCTTATCCAAGATTAGCGACAGTGACCTAAATAATGATTATGCAGGGAAAATACAACGAACTGTCTTACGCCAAACAACCAGTGCCGTTTGCCCCCCCCCAAAAAAAAAAAAAAAAATGCAATCGGACTTTCCGCAACGATAACTTTAAAGATAGTGAATCAATCCATTAACAAATTGAATTCCAAAGTATGAAATGAAAACTTATTACCTACGTCTTCAGAAAACTCCATTACATTTGCTTTAGCGGTCAAAGAGAAATTGAATCTCTGTAGACAATGTCAGGAACCCCTTTTCTCTAAGTTTTGTCCCTTGTGTTCACACTTCCAAGGTAATCCAAGTGCTAAACTTGGAAGAAATGTACCCGTGACAACGATTCACATTTCTCTGTGACCACTTAACGGAACTGAATGGGGTTTTCTGTGAAATGTAGGTAAGGAGTTATGATTTCATTTCCTGAAATATCATTTTAGACTGTTTAATCGTTTTGAAAGTTATCAATGCAGAAATGCGACTGTATCTTTTTTTTTTTTCCTGGGGGGGGGGGGGGACATACTGTATCTAGCACTCATGCAGGAAGACATACATCATTAAAGGAGATTTTGTCGATGCGTGTCTACGGGGATCTTAAGTACGATATTCATCTAATTATTGAGGTTTACAATAAAAGTCATATCGCAAATATGACCTGCTGGGTTTTTTTTTACTCGTAAATGCATGAAAACTAACAGAAAACCAATATGGCTACATCATTCTTGTAGCTCTCTCAGCCTCGACCTATCTCCAATGACTACCTCATTCTAGATACAAATCAAAAGACAGCTTGCTTTGTTTGATATAATACTAATCGAAATTATACCATCTTGTTCTGTCCTTCAGATCATTTTAACAGCTATTAATAGCTACTACGAACTTCAAAACATTTTCATGCTTGTTCTTTAAAACGTTGTATTGTGCATGCGACATAACCAGAGGATTCGTTTGCGTTATGTGTCATTCTCGATACCTGAACTTAACATTTCATGATACATGGGGTGATTTCTCGGTGTAGATTGTCCAACACGCCACTCCCACATCCACACACAGTTAAACAATTATCTCACTATTTCTGTTTGTCTACGATTATGTTTGTAATATATGAGTACACACAGTTCACTTCCATCAAGACAGTCTATGTTGACACAGAGAGCAAACATACCACGTCGGTTCAAACAAGCATGAATTCAAAAGACCTCTACATGGTGAGTGATTTTTCCATGTGAAATATATATTACCACAAGAATGTTTCATCAGTGTATTTGGAATTATAGCATGATGGCTGCTACAGGCCACTTCTCACTAAAAACGAGTCTTACATTCTTCCATTAATGTCTGTCTATACGCGAACGAGAATCTTTTCAGTAGATAATGCGATAGTAAGCAAATAATCAATAATCAAGCTGAGGAAAGATAGCGTACACATTCAGATCGCCGAGGAAGTGATAGTTTGTCTCATTGCCTGAAACTAAAAGTTGATTCTCTGCTTTATATTCCACATCTAGGGTCCTAAAAAATCCCATTTTATTCCACATCTGAAACCGTTTTAGCTGTCTTTAGGTATCCTTAGGGCTTAGGCTACGTGTGCGCGTAGATGACAAAACAATGAATTTGCTGCGCGCACCGCGCGGCACCGAAGTGAAAATGCGTTGCACTGTGTACTATCAAGTGACCTAGGTCACATGATAGTCCACAGTGCAACGCACTTTTACTCATCTTGCGTTAGGACTGTTATGTGTGGAGATCAGCGAAACAAAAGGGACTATCAACATAGAGTGTAACGAACTTTTCTTCTCAGGTGCTGTGATGGGCAAAACTACGCTTCATCACGTGATCAGCTCTGGACCAATCCTATTGCAACATTCTTAGTATGTGGAATGTAATACGTAATAACACGCCTTTGTTATTATTTTAAGGACATATTTTTTATGAGACCATTCAAGTTTCAATGAATTTTATCAAAGGTTTCCACACAGAATTCAACTTAAAAGTGAAAATCATGTGGGAAGAGTGCCATTGAAGATGATTTATATAGATTGAGGGGAAGCAAGGAAAAATAAGTAAGAAGACGCAAAACACAAGTCTGAAAACACCGTCATCTTGTCATCGTAACCTCTACACCATGAGATCAATTAATACTACAACGTACTAGTTATAAAGTCTAAGGATTCCGCACTGTCTGATTATCAAAATTTGTTTTGTTCCTTCGAGCTATGATATCAATGTTGGCAAAATTATATCGTTTTCACGTCAACTCTCAGTTCAATTTGAAATAAGGCTTGCTTTTAAGAGAAACGCGTCAATTCAACGGACTGATATATGTATGTAAACTACAGCAAGGATGACTCAGCAGTTTTGAAATTGGCTGTCGATCCATTTGTTTGCACTACCCTCCATCATTAGTAATATCCAAAAATATATCTGTGGCAATAGTATGTTGTCAAAAATCGACGCGCGCCATTTTCTCGCCTAGCTCTCTATCATCGCTGAGATTTCTGATCACGTGACTGAACATGCTTACAAAGTTCGTTGGCCTTAAAAATTCTGTGCAATACTACTATACCATAGCACAGATTTGTTTGCCTTTCGCTGATCTGAGATGGAATAAATGTCTTCCCTTACTAATTAACATTTCGTAGATTAACGCGTACGAGTCAACGACGAGCAAGCGGTAAAGAGGTAGCACCTCTACCTATATGGTATAGCTGTTGTGCGCTTTCCTCGCCGGAAAGAACAGCCTGGCACAGTTTGAAACACAATGTGAAACACAGTGTAAAATCTCTTCACACTGAAACACAGTGTGAAATTTCGTCACACTGAACACATTGGGAATCATCAATTCACAATGTGAATCACAACATTGATATATGAGCTCTCAGTAAAAAACCAAAAAAAAAAAAATGCAGTGTGAAAATGATAATTTTCACATTGTTGAATTCAAGCATTTTCACATAGTCGACTAAGTGAACACATTGTAAACACTGTGGGACACTGTGTTCTTTCCAGCAGGTTATCTTTAGCACCTATAGTCCCTCACAATCCGCTCCCATACTTCCCTCTCTCCCTCCCTCTCCTTCCTCCTCTATCTCTCTCTGCGCTCGTTGTGTTTTTCTCCCCCTTTTTTTTTTGCTCGATAATGTCCATAAATGTTCTTGCAAAACTTGGTTCTCCATTCTTTTGTATTGTCGGGAACCTCTTCTGAACTTTATCATTCTGTATTTGTTGAATGCAATGCCAAAAATGGTAACAACAATCACAACAACAGTATCTTCCGACCTGTCTCATTTAATGCAATATTCAAGTTTAACCTTGAGTGTGACAAAGGTGCTGTGAGGCATATCAAGCATCCTTCTTATCGGACAGGGGTATAAAATACCATACACTAATTAGTCACTATAATTTGTGGTAAAAAAAAAGAGGAGAGGGGTTAAGGGCCTTAACGGCCACGTTTAGTGTGTAAGACGTTTGCCGTGCAGTGTTGTAGGCCTAAGGGATAGTTTACAGTTACTATGCATGATGAAATTCTTTTCATAAGATTATTCATTAGCCCGATCAAAAGGACCTTTGAAGTTCTTTCATTACACAAGTCCTACATGATGCTGGCAACAGTTATAACCTTTCTAATACCCCCATTTTTTTTCTCATCGGTCATTCGTGGGAAGCAAATTCTCTCGGCCACCCACCGAAGTGTATCGGATGGCAGTGTGATAAAACCGACTTGCACTGGTCGACTATCAGGTCAGTGTCAGACATGTCGATCGTGATACTCATCGGACGATCTTCTCTCTCATTGGATCACGGCTGATTATGTCCGACATTGACCTGGTAGTCGACCCTAGTTGACCAATTAACACTAGTCGGGCTCCTCAGACTGTCCTCCGATACACTTTCGGTTGGTGGCCGGAAGCAACAAACTTTGCTTCCCACGAGAGACCGATGAGAGAAAAATGGGGGTATTTAATAGAAAGGTTATCGCTGTTGCCAGCATCTCGTAGGACTTGTGTAATCAAGAGCTCCAAAGACCCTTTTGATCGGGCTAATGAATAATCTTATGAAAAGAATGAGAAAAGGACATCTCTGTGGAATAGGGGTATTAGTTTTGCCAATGTTTGCATGAATAACCACTGGTGAATCAGTATTCCCACACTATGACCCCTCGCTCAGAGTACGTGTCTTTCATACATGACAAGAGTGTTTCCAACATCGAAATGTATAATGGTGTTAATAGGGGCAAGAAACGAAAAAGACAATGACAGCGATTAATGAGATATAGTGGCTCTCACCATGTAATACACTGGGGCGGGGAAGTGGGAGGTGGCTGTACACATATTCTGTGAGCAGCTCTCACATCAGAGCACTGAACGTGTGTAGCGAAATATCTGACAACGCACCCCGTCATGCAATAGATCATTTCGTTGTGGCCTCGTATTATGTCTTTTAAATGTGTGCATTCATGCATTTGTTAGAATTGCTGGTTGTGTTATTTCATTTCATTTCATAAAGCATAATGGGCGTACGCACTGACGAGCGTGCTGCGAGAGAGCAAAATGACTCAGCAATTTTCTCGTCCAAGGGTAGCTATAGAACGAAGGACTAATCAGCCATCAACACATACTGCGTTCTGACACCTATCCATAGCAGACGACTGATTCCACGGACATCATCTCACTCTAAAAACTAGGTAAGCAGACGACGAATGACATATTATGACGGCTTTACTAGCCGTCAACGGTTAACGAAGGAACGATTTAGTGGTTTATGCTGTATTTGTCTTGCTGATATATTCTCTTAAGCCCCTGTTCCGCTATGCATTTCTCGCCACAATTTGACAACTTTCTCAGATTGGGAAGGAAAAACATGAGCCGATCTGGACACAGTACGATGTTAAAATGCTCTAAGAACGATGTATTTACGACTAACACGTGCTTGCCATATGCTCTATAACTACGATGATTGGGAATGAAAATTTACAATCTCTGCCGCTGCAGATGCGCTTTTAACTTTAGAGCGATGTAACCACCCTGTCACTGCGATGTTGCCGACGTTATCCGATCTATACTCGCTGTGTCTACGCTCTGAGCGATCTTATCACGCTGTTCCCCCAGCCCAGAGAGCTGAAAAGTGTCCGATATGTTCCCCAATGTCCATCGATTCGACTGTCGATCCTCAGTCATCTTATAACCATGTAAAACCAAAGATATATACTGTGGACCTCGGAGAGGCTTCTCAACTCACGATTCTTCTGCAGAAATTCATTATAAATCAAAGACGTGCTGATCTTTCCAAGGCTTTTTCTTGATGTCCTTGCTTTTATAGTTCGCCTTTTTCCCGTTGTAAATGATTTTCATATTTTTCAAAATTCTACCATGTCCTCTTTCTCCTCTGTTAGCATTACGTGCAGTCTCTCTTTCTTTGCCTTGTGGGTAGCTGCTCTGCTGCTTTCTTTTCTTGTCTTCATCTCCTCTTCTTCTTCGAAAATTTGCGTTCCTTCTTCATGTTCTGATTCGACCCGCGCAGCGACAACGACCTCCTCCTTAACAGTTTTGCCTCTCGATCTCTGTGATCTTCTTCTGGCAGACATTTTGACTGCGAATTTCCCAGCTTATCGGCTGCGTCGCTTTTAGAGCGGTGAGAGCGGAAGACGAGTGTAATTGAGTCTGGGAAAGCGTAGGAACAGCGTAGCCAAAGCGTAGGAACAGCGTAGCCAAAGCGAAAACAGCGTAACTAAAGCGGGAATGAAAAGTACCTGGCCTTGATTTTATCCCAGAGTAGTGAACGTAATGAGAGCAGCGTTCGGGAAGGTCGCACTTTGATCAGGGAAGAGCGGCGCAGCAGCGGGACCAAGTCGGTGTCTAGTTTACTTCCTGTTCTGATCCGATATTACTACGCTTAGAAAGACCTTATTACGCTCATCCCGCTGTGTTTACACTGTCACTACGCTCTCCCCCACTCGCCTTACCTTTCAAAATAGGTCAATTTTGATTGGGGAGATCGGGAAGAAATTTTGAACCTGTTCGATCTGATATGAAAAGGTGCTCGCTCCAACCTCATTCTCCGACCGCTGTTATTACCATGCTTCCAATCCCCGTATGCTGTTGCCGATCTCTCCCGATCTGCTAGATCGGGATAGATCGGTCCAGATCGTGATAGTGGATCGCGGGATAAAGACCCCCTCACACCTGAGCGAATTGCCTGAAATATGACTTGCTATGGCTGGCGAAAGGCATTTTTTGAAAAATCGTTTTCAATGGTAATTGGTAGCAAATCATATTTACCCTTCGTGTTTGGGTTCGTACACCTTCTGAACTAACAGTTGCGATTATTCAAATTCGCACGGGATTTTCGAACATGTTTAAAATTTCCCGACGAACTGAAAAATCGTCTGTCATTTGCTTGAATTTGCATCTCTTATTTAGTCTGCGGTAATCGTTCGTTTATCGTTCGTGTACTATTGTCAAGCATAGTCCCTCATCGCGCTTTTGCCAAGGTGGACCGATCTCCAAAGAAGCCTAAACGAAGCAACACGATGACTAAATATGACTTGCGCATAGAAACGAAGATACTATGACAAACGTATTTTCGCTTGCCATTTTCTATGCGAAGGGAAACCAAGATTGACTTTTACTAAATTTGAATAGCGATGCATACACGAAGGCAAGTCTAAGAGATACTATGACAAACTATGGATTGCGAAGTGATACGAATACGAGCGAATGACCTGACGAAAAAAATGACGAATGCTGAGCTGCTCTCTGTGACCAGCCACTCACCACGCTACTCATATATAAACATTCCACCCGAAAGTTTCAAAGTTTCTTCAGAAAAATGGAAGATGCAGCCCGCCTCAGAGTCCAGTATTTACTGGCAATGGCTTAGAATGAAGTTATACATCAGCAGCTGAACCTACACCAGTTCATCTGAGGCCGCTTCAGATGGAGACGAGGCTTCAGACGACGTCGTATTTGGAGAAGGACGTGGCTGAACCCTGCCAGAAGATGGGCTTTTGGAATCTACGACCAGCTGTTGGTTGAGCTCCGAAGAGAAGACCCTTCGACTTTCAAGAAATTTCTCTGCATACCCCCTGAACTCTACGATGAAATCCTGGAGAGGGTCAGAGGAAGAATCAGGAGGCAGTACACCTGGTACAGGGAGCCGCTGGAAGAAGGTCTCAAGTTGGCAGCTACTCTCCGTCATCTTGTGTCTGGCACCAAGTACTCCAACATGCAGTATTGGTGGAGGGTGCCTGAAAACACCCTATTTGTAGTGGTCAGGGAAGTGTGTCAGGCTATATGTGACGAGTGTGCAGATGAAGTCATGAGAGCCCCTTCAACCCCTGATGGATGGAGACAACTTGCTGGTGGATTCTACAAGTACGACATGCGGTGGAATTTTCCCCACTGTGTGGCAGCTATTGATGGCAAGCATGTGGCCATCAGGAAGCCTCCTCTGTTTGGCTCGCTATAATATAACTACAAGGGCTTTTTTTAGTATAATCCTGTTGGCTATAGTTGGGTATAGTGACTACAAATTTGTCTGGTGCAATGTTGGTGGTAGGTGATACAATAGGGGAAGGGGGGGGGGGGTAGGTCGAGTCAATTTAGGGGTACGTCAGATTTGTTATCACCTCACCACCATTGTTACTGTTTCAATATTTATTTTTTGCTAAACTGATAGCAATTGGGGCAATTCATTTCAGTTTTTGCTTGATACCCTTTTTCTTCTCCAAAAACGTGCTTTAATTAAGAATAATTAATAATGTTGGATATTTATTTCACACAAATGACCTTTTGTGTAGAAGCAAAAATCTGAAATTGATTGATTTGTTTCATTATAATGTTGGTATTTTTATGTATAAATTTTCAATTGATGAGCTTCCTGACATTTTTGCACATATGTTCATACAAAATAACTCTCTTCATATCTACCCAACTCGTCATCGTGAATCCGTGATGACTATCACCTTCCACGTACTCGCACATTTTTTGCGAAAAAAACCATTAATGTTTTACAGTGCCAAAAATACTGGAATCTTCCGGCTGATTTTACTGTTTATCTTTGCCGTCCTTTTATCTAAATGTAAATGTTGCGTGGATGATTTCTCTGGCCGCACTAAAATCTGGACGGACCTGGACGCTTTTATACTCCCCGAGGAGCGCACACACACGTACGAGAACGCCTGATCTATTCTTTCGTCTTCGTTTCCAATCGCACGCCATATCAAACCATTGCTCATTGTTCATTCGTCTTATCGGGTCATATCAACTCTTCGCTCGCCTTCGGCCGCAATTTCATTAGTTTATAATCGGATGATTTGAAGGCAATTTTATTTGAAATCGTTGAATTTGCGCGCATTTCGTGCATTTTTCCCATTCGTCCCCCTTCGTCCCCCTACATTCGCTCAGGTGTGAGGGGGCTTTTAAGCTTTCAGTGTTGGTGGTAGAAGACAAGTGCTTAACAGTTTGAAAGGTGGTAGAAACCAGATCTAGACTTGAACAAGCGACATGAATGATTCACTCAATTTCTACTCCCTCAAATCACAACTGTTGGGTTGACAACAGACTGTTCACCACGCACACACTATTCGCTATTTGAATTTGGAAGCACATAGTAATGGCCTGCCTATTCTGTAAATTATAGTTTCGACCATAAACGAAGAAGGGGTATCTTTGGCAAACTTGATTCGGCACGACCTTGCCCATGGCCAACGTATTGACTATACTAAGTCACAAACAGAAGCAGCGACCACATACAAAAAAATAATAATCAAAGTATAATGTGACTTATTTCGCTGATGCAATTCGACGACAAGATTTGTACACCAATCGATAAGAGAAAATAAGAGGTTATTATCACCATTCTGTACAGTCTTGTCCGTATAAAAAATATCAAAAAAATAAGGGGTGATAAAGTTCTAGTTGAGATGGGGATTAAGGTTTCCATCTTTTTGTGAGATAATGAAAAATCTATTATGATATATGAAAGAGCATATCATTTCAAGAGAAATTAGGAGTTTATTTTGTGAAAACTTGTTTTGAAATGGCTGAGATATCCAAACAAAGCGATCCTAACATTACCACCTTTTATTATGATCGCTTTGTTTTACTTTGTTTTTGGATATCTCAACCATTTCAAAACCGATTTTCATTCAATAAACTTTGAATTTTTCTTAGAACTGTATGCTCTTTAACATTAAATTCAAAGAGCGGTTTCTAGTTATCTCACTGAAAGTTAAAAGCTAAATCCTCACCACAACCAAACCTTCCCTTTAATGCCATACCATCTAATTTACCGCACTTTTTTTCCCCGGGAAGGGGGGGGGGGTATATTTCTTTATCTATACAGTAACGTACACCATAGAGTGTGTAGGGCTCTTGTTTTTTCCACATACCTGTTCAG
Organism: Diadema antillarum; assembly: GCF_040938485.1. Classification (NCBI taxonomy): domain Eukaryota; kingdom Metazoa; phylum Echinodermata; class Echinoidea; order Diadematoida; family Diadematidae; genus Diadema; species Diadema antillarum. Next base: position 2,933,651 of record NW_027270942.1, read on the forward strand.
CTTCTTGATGTAGATCTTACATTCAGTGTATGTTACTGCTGGTTAATGACAAAGCCAAATTTTGACTCTCTTTATAAAGAGGACGGAGTTCTCTTCGGCAGCTTCCTACTACACTTCCTACAAAGTGAATGGAATAGCTTTAAAATTCTACTCTGTATAAATGATGCTGTCTTACATTCCTGTTCGTTTCTTCTGAAACAGAGCAGGGTAATGCAGTGATGGCTTGAAGTGGAAACAAGTGAAATACCTTATGTCCAAAAAAAAAAAAATTACTGCGGGACCCTCCGCGATGATAACTTTAAAAATAGTGAATCAATCCAAATACAATTTCAGGATAGGAAACTATAACTCATTGCCCACATCTCACAGAAAACCCCATTCGATTTGCTTCAGTGGTCAAAGAGAAATGACGGATTTTGTATATAGAGCATGTCAGGATTCTCTTCCCCCCAAGTTCTTCTTTCCAAGAGCATCCAAATGCTAAACTTGAAAGAATCAGGTTCATGACATGCTTCGCAACAATCCACATTTCTCTGTGCCCGCTTAATCAAATTGAATTGGGTTTTCTGCAAAATAAAGCTAAGATATTATATTTTGACATCCTGAAGTAGCATGTAGACAGTTTAATCATATTGGGTGTTATCAATGCAAAAATCTGATTGTTTTTTTTTTTTTTTGGGGGGGGGGCGGGTAACATACTCTACTGTGTCATGTTGAGGCTCAAGAGAATGGAATAGCTATAAGGTTCTACTCTGTATAAATAACGCTTCCTCACATTTTCGTTCGTTTCCTCTGCAACAGAGCAAGGTGATATATATATATATATATATATATATATATATATATATATTTGCAGCGATGGTTTGAAGTGGCAACAGGTGAAATACTGTGCCATGTAGAGCCTCAAGATCAATCTACTAGTAATCAAAGTGTTAACCTTGTGACGCCTTTAAGCCATCATTGGAAGATTGGTAGATATAACCAGCTGAGGACGAGTCCCGAGTGTACTCGGGCAGGGGTCTATGAAAACTGCGTGTAAGGAACGACAGGAAAGGAACATTTCAGACACAGTAATGTCCAACGGAAGGATAATGCCCAGTGGAAGGATACACTCATATAATAATGTCATTGGATATTTTGCGCTGGAGAGAAAAAAAAAATTACCTGAACCGATATCATCTCATTTGGTAACCCTGTTCAATCTATTTCATGTGATCAACGATGTGTACGTTTTCATAATTCCGAACGAAGAAACAGAATTGGATTCACCTTGCTAATGAATGTGTTTACCCCTATACGGGAACTACTTCCTTCATTCGTGTACTCATTCTTATAGAATACATGTACTCACTTGTGTTATGAACTTAATTGTAAAAGGCATCCAAAAGTGCTTTTACGGGGATTCACAGTCGTAAAAATAAAATAGATAACAAAAAAAAAAAAAAAACTTGACGTACATCTTATGTGAATAACATGAAATATTGTTATGATAACATGTAAATGGACAGTGTGCACGGTATCATCCCACTCAGTAAACAACGCGGCCTTCGGTCACTTCGGGCTGTTCGAAAACATGTCGATGAGCGACATAAGGCAGATGATTGAGACTAATATGATTGGGACTTACCGCTTGACCCAGGAAGTGATTCCCATCATGAAGAAACGACAGACGGGTCACATCATCAACATCAGCAGTGTCGGTGGTATCATTGGTAAGCAATTTGATTGAAAACTTGTAGGCCTACGTGCCACAGGAAGACGAAAAAATTCCTTCCCTTGTCGACCTTACTGAGTCTGAGAAGGCGAGATGAAAAATCTCAACTTCTCTACATTTTGGAAGAGAAGGCAAAAAGGTGACTTGTGGTATCTCGTCTTATCAACATCTCCAGACCACGAAAACAAAGAGACGAAGTTTCACAACTCGTCTTTTGTCGACTACTCTGACCCGAATAGGCGAGGTCCCCCACTTCGCTTTGTGCCTCCTCGGAAGTCGAGAAGCATATAATTTTCCGCATCCTTGTTGAATCTATCGTACACTTGTACTTATCACTTGCTACTGACAGGCGTTCCATACAATGCCGTCTACGGTGCAACGAAGTTCGCCATGGAGGGCCTGACTGAGTCTCTCTACCCAGAGCTGCGGATGTTCAATGTGAAGTGAGTAGCTCCCAAAATTGTAGAATTAGGGCTTTGACACGCCTGTAAGCGAAGTCCGGTCGCAGACCTTTAACAACCAAAACTTTCTGGCGACCATCGCAGACCTTTAACAACCAAAACTTTCTGGCGACCATCGCACCCAATCGCCGACCAACCTTTTGCCAACCAGTTCGGTTGGCAAAAAGTTTTCGATGCAGCATCGAAAACATGTAGCCGCCCAAAACCGATAGCGGACCGGTCGCCGACCGCCGACAACTATTTGCGACTTAAAAAAGAAATAAATAAGAAAAATATATTGCAACCTGTGACAACCAGTGATTTCTGAGTTCACAGACTGGTCGCAGACTGGTCGGCGACCGATCTTCACGTATAATGATAAAAATAACAACAGGGAGACTCTTTTAAAGCGCTTATTCCACACCTGAAAAAGATACTCATGGCGCTATGCCAAGAGCCATAATTGGGAGCTACCACATGACTTGATCGTTTACACTGGCTTAGGAAACGACGAAACATTACAAGCAAGCAGCAATGAGACTTGAGGCTTTAAAGCTCCTCCGTAGGTGGTGGTCAAATGACGACGAAGAGTCTTGTCTGAGAGTTGATGTTTGGAAAATCAAACCACGGACCTTTTGAATGATTATCCGTGATTTGATATACTGAGCCACTAACACCTCCTCCTCGGCCTACGAACTGAATGTAATTATAACTACGTATAATGTGTCGGGTTTTTTCTTATTTTTCCACTTATTATTCCTTTGCCAGAGAAGAATTTCCCTTTCCTTCTTGCCCCGTCCAAAGTTCTGAAATCATTGTCCTTTCACGCTGACCCTTCCAACCGGCGGTTAAATTCGCAGGATCAACACTGTTTGCCCCGGTGCCGTGGCCACCAGTTTCCAGCAGAACATGTCGTCCAACAAGACGGGTACTTCCGATATGTTTGACAAGGCATCCGTGGATGCGGTCTCCAAAGATGTAAAAGACCCCAAGTCCGCTCAGGTAATGCAAACACCCAAACGTTAGCGATATCAGAATCAGGGAAATACCCTAGCTACTTGTAGTTTGGTTACATACCGCCCTCAGCGTTGAAGACAACTCGGCGGTACTCAAGGGCAACTACAGTACGTATCAAAAAAAAAAAATGCAACAAGATTTAATTTAGAATTTGTGAAGATTGTGTTAACTTTACACCAAAGTGAGTAGCAACATCTTAAAACCACATATCTCCTCTTTCCAATGATATCTTATTTATTCTTACATGGTCATGGATGGCTGAGTAATCATTCTTTTTGGACAATGGGTCAAATTGGACTTGGGACCAAGTTTCAGTTAGTAAGACCAGCATAAATCCTTTTCAATTCTCCTTTTTTTTAATGTCTGAAACTGGAAACGGTTTGCTCCTAGGGCCCTTATTCTTTAAAAACAACATGAACGGAAATGGGTACTTACAAATTTTAAATGAACATGTGATTCTTAAATTAATGGAAAATTTTCCTGTGCAACAAAGGGGTGTGTTCAGACGCCTATGGTGGGCACAGGATGGCGCACCAGCCCATCGACTAGTTGCAGTAAGAAACAGATTGGCTGAGGTATTTGGATATTGGGTGATTGCCTTGTATCATGTTGTGGAGTGGACACCACGATCTCCGGATCTGACTTGTTGTGACTTTTTCTTTGGGGTTATCTCAAGAGCTAAGTGTTCATTACCCCCCCCCCCCACCTGACATTGCAACTCTGAGACAAAGAATTACTGACGAGTTTGACGCTCCACGCCACCAAACCCCAAAGGGGCTGTGCGTGAGATGGAGAAAAAAGCTAATCTCTGTAAAAAAAAAGAAAAAAAAAGAGAAAAGCTAATCTCTGTGTGGAAAGGAATGGTGACCATGTTGAGGGGCATGGGATGTAATGTTAAAAAGAGATATCCGAAAGAAGACAATGGTTGCGATTATTAATTTCATTATTCCATTTGTTAAGTTGATTTCTAATAAGGTGCATTGATTCTTGCAGTGTCTATACTTGGTCACAAGTCCAGTTTGACCCATTGTCCAAAAAGAATGATTACTCAGCCATCCATGACCGTCTATGAATAAATAAGATATCATTGGAAAGAGGAGATGCGTGATTTTAAGATGTTGCTACTCACTTTGGTGTAAAATCAACAACAAAATAATGACTCAGGTTGAAATAATTGGGGGTAAAAATTAAGTCTGCATTTTCTTTCCCTTCTTCTTTCCTCCACAATTATTTTTGTTATTACCATTTTTAAAATTTTCGTGGGTTTCATTTAATTTCACTTTCACTTTCAAGTTATTTTCATTTTTCAAAATGACAAATACATCAAAATAAGTATTATGTAAAATGATACATGGCATCCGGCTAAGATGCGCAATAAAACATTGCAGAAATATAAAGAACATGGTGGCCAATCTATGAACGTTTAAATCTAAGTATAAATACTAAGGAAATATAATGAAACCTACTTAAAAACAAGCTTGTTATTAAAGCGTAGTTCCCATCTGTATGAAACAAAGTGTACAGATCAGGATAAGGAGCACGGATACAACCTCTCTAGGACCAAAATAAAGAAAACAAAAAGAAAAGACCAATATACGAGGGGATATAGCAAATTCTTCTCAAATACAGATTAGGAAAACAAAAATTAAACCACATGCTGCGGACGGATGAACATTTATCATTATACATCATTGTAACAATGTTGACATTATAAATACTGCCATTTTGACAATGACAGGCTGTAACTCGTCACATATTTTCACACTAACTGTAGCCCCTCTGTTAGAATGCAATATTCCTCTTCGAGGAATGTCTCATGTTCATATTGCCATGAGAACTACTATTGTGTTTTTGTTGTTTCTTGTGTTTGTGATGTAGTGTGATTTTGTCAGGCAGCTCACCACAAGCTCTGCTTTTTTAGGTTCTGCCTTCCTTGTACAACTTTATGTATGTGATTTACAACATGAAAAGATGGAAAATAAATGTTTACAAACTTGAAACTTGAAACTTGATCGAAAAGTAAGCAGCTTCAGCCAAGAAGATGCTTTTTATCTGAAATTTGGACACGTTCCAGTATAGAAGTTTTTGGGTTTATTAATGAAACGCCAACTAAGTATGTAACTTTAACACCTGGATTAAAAAAAAGCAGTAATTCAATTCAGTTCAGTTCAGTTCAGTTCGATTTTACTCAGAACTGCATTTTTTTCCAAGGATATGAAAGGATAGTATATGAAAAATGACAACAGGTGTATCTGACAATATGATAGGAAAACAATTTTGCATTCATAGTATAACAATATCATAATCTTTAAAGTATAAACATAACAATGAGATCAAAGGAATCGACTATACACTTCTTTCCAAATAAAGAGGAAGAAGAAGAAGAAGAAAATGCACGAGTCTGTCGTCTTTAAGCACATGCTTGATAGTGATGGCAGCCTCAAAATCTAAAAAAGGAAATAAATGAAGAAATGGCTATGCATGTCATAATTATCAAGATACCATCAAAGGATTGATCAGAGATCACATCGTGATTTCTCAATCACAGCTGATGACCGGATTCCTCAAGTTGGTCAGTGAGAACCTCATGCCACACGGACAGACTTCGGAGCAGGTTGCCGACGTCATAGCTGACTGCCTCACCGATCCGGAGCACAAGGTTCGCTACGGGACCAGCGACTACGGATGGGGCGTGATCAAGCAAACCTACGCCGACGGGGTCGGGGCGACCGGGGCCCTCGGATGGTACGAGATGATGAAGAAGCACCAGAAGTAGAAGATGATTATCATCTTATGCGTTATCGCATGTCGGCATGTCCACTTTTAGCTAGCGTAGCAGGCCATTGTAGAAAGGAATTGGTAGACATAAAATCAAAAACAATGAAATCGAGAACTGAATTGAAAACAGAATTGAAAATTTGAAAACGTGCATGACACCTAGATTTCCTTTGCTACATCTTCGTCAAATAAGCTGCTGAGATTCAGACAACGTTCCAAAATAAGGCGTCGTCTTTAGCTAGGTTTATTAATGGGAAATCGAACTGTGATAGAGACGTAAGCTATGGTGTGGTATAAATCTGTGTGGTGGTTGCATAATTTATAACTAAAAAAACAACATGTTCAAGACGATAAGTGTGAATGCTGTCAATTTCCTGTGTATCTAGCACTATTTCGTCATAGTGAATTCAACTTGGCATCCCATCAGAAGTTGCCTTTTGTAGGGGGTAATGAACGACGCATCGGTGAAATACACATCTTTTACCGGGATAGGAACGTATTTCGAGCCGCGTCGTGACTCTCCTCTAGCCGCTACTGTGTCAGGGACTTTGCGTACAGTGTACAACACTACGGGGTTCTTCTAAGCCGACCAACAGTAAAAGCATGGAAAGGGCTAAGAGACACAATGCGAAATATGAATTCAATATTTTCGTAGTTTTTCCCTTCTTTCTTATAGAGGTGGCAAAATGCTCTCATACTGCATAACTGATACTGCAGTTATGCTTGCCTTATATTTGTCGTCCCCAGGAGTATTTTCGTCAAATCAGTTTGACTCCTTCTGCAAGCATGTTGAATATATTCCGATAGTATAAATAAGCATCAGCTAGCTTTTTGCTCCTTGCTCAAAGGTGTGGTCAGTTATGTTACACTTTATACTTTTGGTTTGTTTTGTTTTGGTTTTATTTCTGCATTTTCTTTCTCCAGGTACAATGACGAATCAATACAAATTGATACAGAGTATGCAAAAGAGAGAGAAAGTAAAACGTAAAAATCAATACAAGAATTGTGAAATTCGTATTTGAAACAACATCGTCCCTTATATAACATAAATGAATAAAATCAACCTATCAAAGGCTCACTGTATTCGTGTATGTTTACAATGGAGAAATCGAAACAAGGGACTGTCGTCATTAGCAAAGCTTGACGCGGATGAGGCCCTATGCCATACACAAATTGCTTACAATACCAAGAAACCTACACATATAATTATCAAAGGGATGGTATAGTTTTGGTTGAGATGGGATTTCGGGTTTCCAACTTCTTTTTTGTGTGTGTGTGTGTGTGTGTGAGAGAGAGAGAGAGAGAGAGAGAGAGAGAGAGAGAGAGAAACCTCCTATATGAAATATGAAAGAAGGTATCATTTTAAAAGTAAATAAAAGTTTATTTGATGAAATTGATTTTGAGAGGGCATAGATATCCAAACAGATTGATACTACTGGCAGGTGTGACTCACCTTTTATTTGGATCGATTTGTGTTTACACTGTCTTTTTGATATTTCAGCCATTTCAAAACAGAGTTTACTCAATTTAACTATGAATTTCTGTTCGAATGGTAAGCATGTTAACATTTCAAAAAGTGGTTTCTAAGAATCTCACAAACGGTTAAAAGCTGAATTCTCATTCCAACCAATACTATCCCATCCCAACTGTTAAACCGTGCACGTATTTCTACAGACGACAGAACAGTGGCTGTATGCTTTACAAGAAAAACATCTGCATCTGTCTATTGGCTACTTGTTATACACTGTCACGGAAACCCCATACAGGTAATGATAATAATTATGCACATGAAATGCACGTCGTATAGATAGCATTAATACACTTAAATCTTATTTTTTTCATTTTCACTGCACATTAGCCTAACAAACAGTGTAATCAAACTCATTCTTTTATTTTTGTTTCTTACCTAGACTTACAATATTGTTCTACAGGGGTCTAGCTAAGACTATCATCCCAAGCTCTTTAGTGGACCCCTCCATTTCTGTCGTAATCATAGTTTGTACTATTTATAGTATGCTATTTCATTTCTGGTATTTTCAGTTCATGGAAGAACACTGTATTTTGTTTGTCTTTTGCATTTTATTTTGTTGTGTGCCTGGCATAAAGAAGAAGAAGAAGAAGAAGAAACAGAAAAAATGTATTTTGTTGGTGGAAATGAAGTAAGTTCATTTCAGTTCAATTTGCTTACAATAAATCACTTCTTTTTCTTACGGCATTCATTCATTCTAATGGCATTGATTACTTTTAACTAATTTGAAGCATTCTAAACACGATGAAAGTATCATAGAACGTGTCATGAATGCATTTCCTAAAATCCCGCCTCATCCGTTAAGTGTAGGATATCTCTACACATGTATTGAGAAGACAGGAATTATGCACCTTTTTGGACAGAAACCCACACGAAACTCATTATACTGTTATAATCTATAACGTATAACCTGAATGATGTGGAAAGCGATACAGAAGTATTTCCAAGATTTGCAATCATGGAATATTTGACAATATAAACGTAATCACTTTGGGGAAATACGTAAATACTGTATTTTCTCCTCTGTCTGATAACGCATGTAGAGACAAGAAATCACACACCGTGGGACCGTTTCATAAAACTTGTCATCAGTGACAACTGCCACATTTCTATGACGAATTTGCTCTCAGCCACTTAGATGCAAGGATTTCAGTAGCTTGTCACATCTATGACAACTTGTCACTGATGGCAAGTTTTATGAAACGGGCCCCGTATGTTTAATTATATGTATGTAGATAAAGAGACAAACGCAGAGAGAGAGAGAGAGAGAGGGGGAGAGAATACATAAATTTCCATATGCGTCAATTTCAATTCAATTTCAATTTCAATTTTATTTCCATTTCCATTGAATAAAGAGGGAAAATATATATGTGCAATACATTTGTAAAAATTTAAAAGAAAACGTACAAGTGGTCACGAGTAACAACAGAACTTCCTTTCTAAGGTATATACATATATATAATACAAAGATTAGAATTGAAATGGAGGGTCCCACCAAAAAGCAAAGCGTGTAGGGTATGGGACCCTCGGAAAATACGTACACAAAATCAAAGAAATTTCGAACAATGTACACGTGAGAAAGATCAGGGCCCTGTTGCATAAAACCCTAAACATTAAATACTCGGATCACCTAATTACGCCTATAGACTAGATGTATCCATTTGTTTGTTTAAAGTTGTGTTTTTATAAGCAATTTATGTTTGTTTGGGTTTTTTTTTTTTTTTGGTAATCCCAGACTCATAGTCGGGGATTGCGTATTTCTTTCTCACTTTATACATTACATGCCAGTCTGACATGATTCCACATAATTATACGTACTCACACACACACACACAAACACACACACAAACACACACACACACACACACACACACACACACATATATATATATGCATACACTCACGACCACAGATATACCGTTTGAATAACATTGGGTCTATATCATACCATCAAATCTTCTATTTTTCTATCACGACAACGTACAATAGGGAAACCCTTCATTAGCATTGATAACACATTTACTCGTTCTGTGCCAATCAGCCAAATAAGTACAAAATTCACACACGCACCTATAGACAGGAAATAAACTTAGCACGTATAGTGTTAACTATGGGAGTCAAGATTATTTGTGTAACTCGTCTTCATATGTCTTTTTTATTAAACTGACAAACTTTTATGTTTACAAGAAACATCTATGTGAATATGAATCATATTTGTTGGGAAACATAAGCGTACTACAACAATAATGTAATAACTACTTTCGGGATAATGAACCTGGTGATGAGTTCCTCAGTGAAAATGGCTCCAAACCACCCCCCCCCCCCCCCCCCAAAAAAAAAAAAAAGAAGATACCGCTGAGCATCTCCCGATGTCGTCGATTGCTGAATATCTGCAGCGGTGGTTGAATGTCGAACATGGTTGAATGTCTAAAGAAACGAAGACCTGTTACGGAACCAGCGACTTTTATCAACGTCGGATGTCGCAGAAGTACGCCGTCGGAGTATTAAAAGCGGAAGAAGAGGTGAGGAATGGTACCAAAATGAATACCAGATATAGGCTTGTATTTTTTAAATACCCATTGACGTCAAAATTTGCAAAATTGTATTGCAAACTTGAGCATAAGAAGTAAATTGTACAACTAGCAACTAATTTGGAATTTTAGTAATCATGAAAAAGCACAGTTGTCAAACCATAGGCCCAATTATCAGCTTTTTTGTCTTCTTAGGAACACTTTCCTTTGCGATATCATTTTAATGTCGATATTTCTCGATTATCAAACCCAAAAATTGAATCCATGTAATCTAATGATAACTCACCATTTATAACCCATATCATTGTTTTTTAAATATTGAAATGCTGTCTTTCGATAAGTATTGAGATGGTATGAAAGTCTCCGTTTTAATGCTGTGCCAAGTAAAATGTATTGATGTAAAGGTGTCAAAGATCAAACTTGTCAGCAGTAGAACCAGTTAGACTTGGTTCAAAAGAAAACAATGAAATAAACCAAAAAGCAAACTTTATTTCAGTTTTTTAGTTTCCAAGGAAAACCAAGTCATGCATCAGGTACGTTTAAAGTGGTTGGTTATATAAACCACAAGTTACTGGGGCTTTGTAGACAACTTTAATACATTTTTGCACATTAGTCAACCTTCATATTTGAATTTGTAAATTTATGTTGAGACTAAATAAAGCTCTGACGAACAGGCAGAACAACATTAATCTTGTTTTATATTTATTTATATCTCTTTATAACTAAACTAGCGTCCACGGATCGGAAGTGTTTATAATGAACACGAAGTAAATAATTCTTTTAACATTTTCTGACGTCTAATTGGTCAACACTTTACTTTTTTTAAATGAATTAGTTAAGTACTCTGAAGACATCAAATTATGGAAAATTTGTTCCTAGGCAGCCATGGTTAAGTAAGTCTGTATTAAAATGTGTAAGTGAGAAATAAAGTTATTCGACAAGTATAAAAAGGACCCTAGTGATTTCAATGAACCTTGATACAAATTTAAGAATACTTTATGAAATGTTTCGCTTTATAAAAAAATATAATATCTCATAAAGAAATTAAAGAATTTTCATTAAGGGATGAAAGGAGCATGAAAAGTTATGTTCTTAAAAAAGAAAATATATTATCAAATGAAAGTTTTCGAAAGAAATGAAAAAGATAGTGATATTAGACCCGAGGAATTTAGCAATTGTTTTGTGAATGTAGGTCCTGATTCAGCTCAAGAAATTGCGTCTCTTCAAAGCCATTTTACATTAATTTGTGTGTGTGTGTGTGTGTGTGTGTGTGTGTATGATCCCATTGCTAAATCTTTACTTGTGACCCCGGATGAATGAAAAAGAAGTATTAAGTGTAAAAAAGCTTTAGAAATAAAAGTAGGTTCGGTTTTGATAATATCTCAAATAACGTAATGAAAGTTGTTGCTCCTCAAACATTTTATCCATTAGTACATATTTTCAATCTACCAAGGTACACTGGCACATTACCGTTAAAAATGAAAATGGCTATAAAGGTAGTACCGATTTTCGATAGAATACATGGTGTAATTTTCTCTAATCAAAGGTCTACATCTTTACTTTCATCTTTATGTAAGTTACTTGGTAAAAGATTACGGAAGAACAGCTGATTTTATTAAAAGCCAAAATTTATTTCTTAAAACACAATTCATGAACCACAGCTCATTGAAAAAGAATTCCAATAATATATGAATAATCGTAGGCACATCGTGGGTTTTATAATATTTGGTTTCATAAGATTCTTTCATACAAACTGGATAAGTACGGTATACAATACGAGTCGGCCTTTGAGTGGTTCAGAATTTACCTGTCGGGCAGGCAGCATTATGTACGTTTGAAGTAGTGCTAGTCCCCCTCCAAATACATTTCAGGTGGATCACACGGATCCTTATGACCCCTCACTTTCCTTTGTTACTTTAATGATATAGCATACTCAACTAAACTAAACTTTTGACTTATGATATTATATTTTTCTTCGATTAAAAAAGAAAAAAAAAACTTCTTAATACTGTCAATATTAAAGTAGTGTATAGAGCTGGATTCAAGCTAATAAATCATCCCTGAATTTACAACAAAGAAAGCAATGCAAACACCACATTATATGCCATTCGGTAATTCTAGATTACCCTCACGGTATTTATGTAAATATCCATTGAGTTACGAAGTACTTGCGTTGGGAAGCTCATTCAGGATTAAATGATGAAATGATTGCTAACCAAAAAGAAAGTTTTAGGATGAATTTATGTTTGTAATTTACGTGCGCACGCTGATTCGTGTCTTTTTCTTTTAATAAAAAAAGTAATATTCTTTTATACAAAATGATTTGCATTTAACTAACAAGAGAGTTTTGATTCACAAATTGAATGATTGTAAACTGCCCAAATTTTCGGTTATTGACAGTCAATTTATGAAAGACAAGAAAGAAGAATTAGCAAATTAGCTGGCGGATGCAGCTATTAAAACGCTAACCAAAAATCAGGAGTTGTATGAAAGACATTGATAGAAAATAGTATAAAAATATATAACTACAGCTTTGGTTTGTTGTGATCGTCAAACAATACTGTTTCACCTTCAGGTTTTTGTTTGCCCTGACAAGACCGCTGGTCTTTTGTAGTTTTCATGTTTCATTTATAGTTTTGTAGATTTCATGTTTTATTTATAGTTTTGTAGTTTTCATGTTTCATTTATAGTTTTGTATTACGTGTTTGTATACTCGTTGTCTGTCTTCAGTTTGTTATTGTAAAAGAGTTATGTTTTTTAAATGGAATAGAATAAATTTCAAGTTCAAGCCTTTAGCATGATAACATGATACTGGATAAATACCCTTGTGATGCTTGTATTAGAATGGATTTATCACTAAATGAAAATCAATAACAGCGTGCTATTTCTGCGGTGATTCATAGTTTGCCCTTCGAATTTTGCGTTTGATTTTTTTTTCCTAACGTGGTCAGCACAGGGAAACAATCGTACAGACATTAAACATGCACTTTACCCTATATACAAAGCGTGTGATAGCTGTGTGCGTTCACTTTGTTTGCACAAATACTTCAGATCAAATAGGAGGAATTTCAGCGCTCGTATCGTGATTTTATTGTTATGTGAACTGGGGCTTGAAGGTTTAGAAATTTGTGCTCGCCGGAACATCTACAGAACACAATAAATGAGAATCGAAGGAAGGTACAATGACTCAGCAGATTTCTTGTTCATTATCGATGTATACTTGACAAAAAGAAAAAAGGATTAGTTTATTGAAGAGGAGTATTATCCAAAATTACCCTTTCATCACCACAAACTCATTAACATATGTTACATGGATCAGATAGCTAACTAACTACGACTTGTGAACTATGACATGTCTGCAAGAGATAGGATGGCTATAGATGGCTCTTCACATAATACCCCATCTTCTAGGAAGCACCATGGAACGTCGGTTACATGTTCTTAACAGGGGAGGTGGGGTTCGAGACCCACCGTGTGTGTGGCTGACATCCCTGGACAAGGTACATTATATACCACGCAATACCCCTCTGCGCTCATGTGTGTGTGATAATGTTCCTAAATATTTTGATGGGGTGTATTTCCTAGATAAAAATATAAATTAGGGTAAACTTTGCATGAGTTTTCTCATTGACCAAAAGGGCATAGTAAGTTGTGACAATTTTCTTTGTTATTGGTCCATTTAAGATTTGTCTACAAAATGAGCTTTATTTGTTTTTACCATTTAACTTCTTGCCTTGGACTTATTTCAATTACCCATTTTATTCATGGACATTTTACTTGAATTCATTTCGTGCAACAAACTGAAGGGTTATTATCACCCACGACAAACGTTAAATACTGCTCTATTTCTCCCTCACACATATAACCTGGTATATGGTAGTTTTCTTTTTATCCATCTTAAGTTGTTGTGACAGTTCGTCATTCAGAAAGCTTGTTATTCAGAAGGTTTGTCAATCCGAAAAATAAGATTCGTAATTCAAAAAGTTTGCTAGTGCACGCCTTCTCTTCATTTTAGGACTAACGAACATTCGGAATAACGAACCTTATTTCCTTTAAGGATTAACGAACCTTCAGAATGACTAACATTATCTCAAATCACATGAAGTTTGTTATGACCTTCAGTGCGAGGCAAAGCGAAGTGTAGATAAAGGAACAAATACAGTGTACTTGAACGTGTTCGAGAGGTAATCAATGATTACAATGGTGTTTTCTTACCAAACTAAGCAAACTGTTCCTTAGTGCTATTAATTGTCTCAACTTACGAAAACTGATACCTCACAACTGCACAATGTGTTACCAAGCGTGGCTTGGGTTAGAGGTAGCAAGACACCAGATGAGACTGATTAAAAATGGTATGTATTTCGGATAGGGAAAACTGGAATAGGAGGCAAGACAATATAATATTCGCTTTATACATTACTCGAGAAAAAAAAAAGATAATTGATTATAAAAGGCACGTGGGCCTGCACGGTGTTGCAGTGACGGTTTAGTGAAAACTTCACAAACGAGTCCCTGTACGAACAACATCACTATGACAGCCTCAAATGTTTATAATCACTAGCATTTCATATTCGTGGGAATTGGGCTCTCTGTGAAAATGGGCGTGTCTTCAAACTCTCAAAACTTGGGGTGGGGTTCGGAAAGAGGGGCTGGAATGACTAAGCATTTTTTTTTCGGAGCCAGAGCTCGGCATACAGCTACTTCTGTTTACTTCCAACAGATTTGCAGCTACAACCAGACGTGCAATCTACTTGGTCCACATTTCTCTTTTTCCAGGTAAGATTTCGAAAATAAACTGCTACCATTGTCATTATTGATAACATGGATGGATTACACTGTTTTGCATTAAAAAAAAACATTACTGACTGTAGGTATACTAGTGGTGGTGTCAGTCATGACGGCTTTTTCAAGATAGTGGCGGTTTATTTCATGGTTCTTCCAGGCTAGATAATTCAACGTCATTGTACATTTAGCATATCTTTGTGGCCATTGCTTGGATGACCTATAATAATAATGATAGAGAAAATTAAAGAAAAATCAAACTTGTGCTTATCTCAAGTAGTAGTACATACGAGGAGTCACTCATATGACAAATGGCTGTAGTAGATTGAAGTGACACAGCACAACTTTATAAGTAAAAATTTGTAAGTAAGTAAAGTGCTACAGTTATAGGGTATTTTTGACCTCACTGGTGAAAAGCACAGCGTGCAGTCTAGTTGATTTTACAGAGTAAAGGGATAATACATAGTTTTTCATTTTTTCCTGCTTTTAAGAAAAATAAAGTGAGCCCTTGATTACTTTGATTAGCTTTTAGGTGTAATCTTAGATAAAGTTGAGGCAAGTGATCCTGACTGAGGTCTTAACCCACGGGCTATTTAGTAATGTCAACGAAGGATGGATAGTGGCAATTATCTTTTACGATATGGAGTGGTAAACTAGAAATGCACGGATTGTATATAGCGTTTATGTCTGGTCGAAGAATGCTTGAAAGAATCCACAGATGTAATTGTCTTGAGTGTTTGTTTTGGGCATAGTCCACGGATAATCCAAACTGCCTGATCGTTTATCATTAGTTGATCATCCAGTATTGATATCAATATATCTCTGTTTTGTTTTGGGTTTTTTTTTCTGCACGTGCGAAAAAAAAAAAACCCCAAAACAAACAAACTGTGACAACATCGCATATGCTGTAGGAGAGACTAATACCTTCTCTAAATAACTCATGATCTTTTGGCAAAGAACTTTTTTTTCACATTCTTCCTGTATGTATTATAGACACACCACAACGATGCTTTATGGCATTTCGATAATATACATCCTTTCGCCTGAAGTAAGTCATCCTAGGTCGACAGTGATATAATAATTATGATACACAATACACAATAAAAACAACATCAATCAACGGCAATCAGTGCAAAACCGTCAAAGGTTATCGGTCTTGAGGATAATATTGTTTGAGAGAACTTCAAAGAAAACAGTGCTACATTAAAGTAACATTATGAAATAAGACATATTAAATTAGGAATGATAATAAAATGAAGTACACCATCATGAACACTGTTACACGGTCATCCCGACCACTTAAGGCGTAATTTACCATTTCCAAATGAAACAAAAACCCATGCTTAGTGCTTCAAATACTTCTAAAATGTGAATTGGGAATAGAAACAACTAATGTAAAAAATGTTTCAGTATAATCAATGTTAAGTATTGCTAAGTACATAAAAAGGGAACAATATCTATAATAAAAATGTGTTTATCGACAGTTACAGTTTAGTGGGAAATTAGTGATATTCCCTATATTTTAGGCTTTATCACGAAATTTTTGTATGTCAGGATGTTTTGTGATACAACTAACCTACATGTTTGCATCAAATGTGATATCTCGAACATTTTTAAATCATTGCTCCCTTCAATATGATAAACAATAACTTTGAACTCGCGCTCCAGGAAACGACGCATCATCGATCATGGCTACAGGGGTTGCCCTCATCACCGGTTGCTCTTCAGGAATTGGTCTCTCCACGGCAGTCAAGCTGGCCCAAGACCCAAAGAAGTCGTTCCTGGTCTACGCCACCATGAGGAACCTGGCAAAGAAGGGAGAACTCGTGGAAGCAGCCGGCAGCGCCCTCAACAGGACTCTCTTCATCCTCCAACTGGACATCACGAAAGAAGAACAGATCGTTTCAGTCATTAAGGAGATCATGAAGAGACACAGCCGAATCGACATCATCGGTTAGTATACAAAAAAAAAATGCACAGCTGAGCAGAGAGTGCCTAAGAGCAGATAAAGCCCACTCGGAAGTGTTTGCAATGGTGAAACATGCACGAGGGCACGTTGCATGACATTGTGAGGGTGTACCCCAGAGTGAGTAGCACCTCTACTGGCCTCATTAACTTAAACTTGAGCAATATTTGTTTTATAACCTGGGTCTGTGAACGATTTCTTTGAAGTATTTTTATGGGTGATCACTAGTTGGGAACATGTAGATCTTACTCAAACGGCATGATATCCGAAGATGTTCAATACATTCCTCAACATGAACTTAGAAGTTGTTTACAGTAGGCCTAAACATACTAAATGTGATTGAGCGCGAGCTTGAAATTGATAGAACAGTGTAGAGTGAGTGCTGCTAAAGTATAAATATATTGTGAAGCCCCTGTGAATGCCCCTTTTAATTTCTTGAAAATCCTTTGCACACTCTTCATTTTCAACTCTCGTAAATTTTGAAAGAATAATGCTACAGCTTTGAGTTGGCATCGATCATGGAGAGAATGAGTTAATGGAGCATGCTTAATTTCAGCTTAGATAATCCCTTCATCGTTGTTACTCCGGTGGTCTGCATCCTTTTTTTTTTGTCCCATTCACTGCACAGTTAGCACGGTTTGATAAAGATTAAGCGTTTGAATAAAGTCTGTTCATTAGATTCTCTTTTTTTTCAGTTCACACCTTTCCAGAGTGTGCTGTCTCCTTCCGATATTTACATTGGTTTATCTGGGAGAGTCCATATACATCATTTTAAAGCTTAAAGTCTACTCTTTCAGAACCTGCCCTTAGATAAAAATCCATGTCTGGCGACTTTTTGTTGGTTTTGTGATGCAGACTCACTAGTAAACGCTTATATGAAAGAAACCAACGCTTTTAGTCGCTCTGAAGGAGGCACAGTTGAGTAAATATTCAGAGAAGTAATACAACAATAACCAATATTGCACTCAGAATTGAACTACTATTAAATCGAACAGCGATCTCGTTAAATGAGAGTAACACAATAAAATGATAAATAGTCCATGATGGATTGCTCGACACATGATTAATGCAATGACTTGTGCTGCTCAGCTTATTCTATATTCAGTCTCACGCATTACGATCAATAAGTGTCTCACTTTTAGTCGAGAACAAAACTGTCGATGAAAGCTAACCTCTACAAAGTGTGTTTCATGGATTCCTATGTTTCATGCAACTACTCAGTCGTCCTGAAACATACATCAAAATAGCTGCTTTGTTTTTTTTTTTTTTGCTGTCTTACCTTGTAGATTTGTGTCTCTTTTTAAGTAACGTTAACGATACCTTTTTGTTTCCTAGTGAACAACGCCGCATTTGGTTACTTGGGACTCTTTGAACAGATGCCGATGGCGGACATGAGGAAAATGATGGAAACAAACATGGTCGGAACGTACCGCCTGATCCAAGAAGTGATTCCAATTATGAAGCGGCAGAAATCTGGGCGCATCATCAACATTAGCAGTCTTGGGGGAATCAGCGGTGTGTTGATCTTATCATTATCATTATTGTTGTTGTTGTTGGTTTTTTGGGGGGTGGGTAGGGTGGGTCGTGTTTGAATATTATGAGTATGTGTGTGTGTGTGTGTGTGTGTGTGCGTGTGTGTGTGTGTGTGTGTGTGTGTGTTGCTAAAGTTTGTCGCGCCTGTGACAGTAAAGCAAATTTCATAAATATTTTCCGTTAATCTATACGAAGAGTAATGCATTTCGAAACTACCAGTCTGCATGCCCGCGATTAACTAATGATTTTTGTGTATGATTAAACACCACGTTATGGTATCGAACTTGAGCCACTCAACCACAAGTCAATCAAATTACGTAACGTCACATATACATTTTTTTTTAGTAGCGTTTTTCTTAATGTGATTAGCACTGTTGTTTTTAAACAAGTTCCCGCAGCAGTGGAAAGTATAGATAGTAAATAACACACACACACACACACACACACACACACACACAAATGAACAGGAGGTAATGATAATTGAGGCCTGGTTTGGCAACCCTCTTACTGAGCCATTTTCAAATGATAATGAAAGTAACGGGGCACTGGAGTCTAGTAAATTGTAACTGTAAAAGGTTTGGGAGTCTCTAGCAATGTTTGCCGTTTTTTTTTTTTTCATTTTTGATATACTGGAAATTCTGAAATTCAGTGTAGATGTTGTTGTTTTAAAAAAGAGAGAGAGAGAGAAAGAAAGGGAACTTGATTAAAAAAATCATTTTCCCAGACAACAGTGACATGAAATCAGATCATGATAAACCTTAAAGAAATAAAACATCGGTATTAGATATACAATATCATGTCTCCACGAGGGAGCTCATAATCATTGTCTCCAAGAGGGAGCTCATAAAAAATATATCCACGCGGGAGACAATAATCAATATCCCCATGAGGAAGCTCATTAATACTGAATGTCTTCCCTGGGGAGCTCATAACAAAAATGTCTCGAAGAGGGAATTGATAATGAATTTCTCCACGAGGGAGCTGAGAATGAATGGCTCCACGAGGGAACAGAAAATGCATGTCTCCCCAAGGGAGCTCATACCGAATGTCTCCACGAGGAATCTCAACATAAATGTCTCCAAGAGGGAGCTCATGATGTAGGTCTCCACGAGAAATTCATAATAAATATCTCCACGAGGGAGCTTATGATTAATGTCTCCACGAGGGATCTCAAAATAAATGTCTCCACGAGGGAGCTCATAATGAATGTCTCCACGCGGGAGCTCATATAGAATGTCTCAGCGAGGGTTGTCATAATAAATGTCTCCACGCAGGAGCTCATAATGAATGCCTCCACGAGGGAGTTCATATTGAATGTCTCCACGAGGAAGCTCATAATGAATGTCTCCACGCGGGAACTCATATAGAATGTCTCAACGAGGGTTGTCATGATAAATGTCTCCACGCGGGAGCTCATAATGAATGCTTCCACGAGGGAACTCATATTGAATGTCTCCAAGAGGGAGCTTATGATTATTTCCGAAAAGAAGTTTGTACAGTTTTTTATTATTACTAGAATATTCAATACTAAATCAATAGTAAAATGTGTTTGTTGTCCTGATTTTAACTTGTCGTCGTCACAATTTCAATTTTATAGTGTACATGACAGTGTTTTATTTCACACAATCAATACAGGTTTTCCGTTTGGGTCCGTCTACGCTTCGACAAAGTTTGCAATGGAGGGCTTGACGGAATCTCTGTATCCCGAGCTGCGATGCTTTGGAGTGTGGTAAGCGAGAGTATTGCATTTGAAAACACAATGTATCAGAAGCAATATGCAAATAAAACTCTGTTCATGTGTACGTTACAAAATCCCTGGTTTCACAGTAGATCTGACAAAGAGATTGATCTGGGCATTACGTATTCTCTGAAAAAGATTTGTAAAAAAATGAAATAACGTATTAATTGTGCTCGTAGCGGTACGAAGACGAAGATTATGCGTAAGTGCAGAAGTCGTGAGTTGTCAAGTCTGGCTCGTCAATACTTGCCGCAATAGATCAAGGAGAGGTCGGTAAGAACTCGTGTCTAATAGCAATCGATCATTTGGTCGAGATGGGTCGGGTTTAATGGGGCGATTGGGCTTGGTGGCAAACCCATCTTCAAAACGACATTATATCTCTTCCCCGAATGATGAATTTAAAGAGCGATGGCAGAAATAGTCTTCAAGGTCTGGGAATCATATTGGTGTCATTGTTATTATAATCATCATAACAATCTGTAAATATTGATAGATAATTATTGTAGATGATCAACCAATGTATTTGTAAACGTTAGCATCACTCCGATTCTAATGAAACTATCATTCATTGGTATGATGGTATGATCACGGATGTGATGATGATACTGGTGTTGCGTTTGCTATCCAAGCAGTTGAAGGTTGAATATACTGCAACGTATTTTAATGAGTAATGGAATGTTGAAAGCGTTTAACAAGATTATCATACATGTATTACTTAAAATTTACCTGCAGGAATTCCGGCTTTCTTCGCCGTCATTATTGTATAGACTAGAAGTAGTCATGCAAGTACATAATATACAGATTTACATTACTCATATTATAAAAGTACGCATTATTCCATGTCTATTCACTTTCATTCCAACAATCAAAATCTGTGGCAGGATAACCTCGATTTGTCCCGGTGGAGTCGTCACCAAGTTCTCGGAGAACATGTCCTCCAATAAAACTGGTTCGGCCGACCTGCATCAAGCGGCAAAAGGAATCGACCCGAACGACAAATCAGGACAGGTATAATCAACCAACTTTCAACACATATACACAAACATACTATAATGTAAAGCTCGACATCAATAACTGGTGGACTTTGGTGTATGTTAATGTATGTATGTATATATATATATATATATATATGCGCATATATGTATATATGTATATTCATATATATATTATATGCATTATTATGTATATATATATATATATATATATATATATACAAATATATGTGTGTGTGTGTGTGTGCGTGTGTGTGCGTGTGTATGTGTTATACAAGTATTCAGAATGATGCATCTCGTTGAGTTTCAAAGTAGAAGTGGGAGTATTAGCAGAAGAGTGCTATAGGTCTAGTTATACAGCAAATGCCGCAGTAAACAAATAACGTGATGTTGAATTAACTGAGATACAGACAGATGACAGACTTACATAGTTACATACAGAACATGGTGGTACAGAAACATCATCACTTTTGTCACTGTACTTGAAATCATTTTACACACGTTGGAATTATCCTTGAAGATAATCACCCCATAGTTGTTGTCATCATGGTCATTTTTTATCTGTTTTTTCCCCATTACAGATTCTATCTTCCTTCATAGCAGATCTCAACGAGCAGATGATGCCGAGCAGTCAGCAACCCGAGGACATCGCCGATGTGGTGATCGAGTGCCTGGCCGCCGGGCAGCCCAAGGTTCGCTACTTCACTAGCGATTTAGGGAAGGGTATGATGGCACAGAAATACGCCGATGGCATCGGGGCGAACGGGTCTGATATGTGGTACCAGATGATGGTAAAGACCGATACCGCTTAAAGAGGAAGCAGCGTGCCTTCTTAAAGAGGAAAAGCCGCCCAAAACATAAATAAACTTCAAAAGAAAGAGAACAATGTTTCCTACAGAACCGTACAAACAATGAATAAACGTGGGTAAGAAATAAAGAAGAAATGACAATTTAAAATCTCATAGTTTTAAAGAAAACAGTGCTCGACCAGTCCTTAGGAATATTCAAATCAGCAACTTGATGATGTCATGCTCTCCCAATTTCGAATTCATTGTATAAAGAGAAAGGGCAAAAATCTAATATCCTAATTGTATAACTATAAAACTTGCTTTGAAATCACCAGAATAAATCAGAGCAAATGTTAACTCTCATATGTCTTGGCATAGGAACATGCTTTTACTTGTACTAGCTAAAAATAATATTTTTTCCCCGAATTTCATTTATATCATTTATGAAAAATTGTGAGGGTATGACATCATCACCTCGCCCATTTAAATATTCAGAAGGACAGGTCAAGAACAACTGCTTTTTGCAAAATGTTAAGTTTTGCATATGTAGAATATTCCTTCTCATCCTATTTTTCCCGTTTTGTATCATTCTGTAGGAAATATTTTCATCCCTCTTTTCAAGTTCATTATTTTTGGGCGTGTTTCTTCTTTAATTAAGTGGGTTTCAAGGATTCTCTGCCAGAGGGGTCCACAACCATTCGTACAGGAATGTAAAGTTTAGCTTTAGTTGATGCCAAATTTAGTCGGGAGAAAAATAATGCAATATTATACATACATAATAAACACACACACACACACACACACACACACACACATATATATATATATATATATATATATATATATATATATACATGTATATTAATCATATGCAATTTTCATACCTTGCTATCACGGGCGGATAGGTCAAGAGAGACAATATTGAAATAACATCAGTGAAACTATCGTACACGATAGGGTCTTTTGTATTCAACGCAGGGTTCTCAACTGAAATGGAAATTTTACCTTATCAGCGAATGGTAATGAACTGAAATATAAGATATTTTCAATGTCACATATTCAGAGGTTATGTGTTGTACTCGCTGACATAATATATTCATAAATACCAAATTCTCGGCTGAAATACAAAGTTCTTTTTGCATTAAAATGAACTGTTGGAAGATTGACACTGATTGATAAGGCCCGGCACACGAGGTGTACTAAACGTAGGCATCATTTTGTTTGTCTTGGCATTGGGAACACACACTGGGAACAAGTGGAAACAAGTGGAAATGCAACGCTAAGATACTTTGTTATCACTTAATTATAGTTTTCAAGTGCAGAGGACCAATTAGCTACTGGCATGGATCCTGGAAACAAGAAAATGAAAACTAACTTTACATGTGATAACGACTTACAGCATTGACAAAAGGTGGATGTTGCGACAAATATTTACCTATACACGATTGCTGGTTGTCATCATAGTATTTAGAATTAATCTTTTTATATTTTTATATTGTGATATTGTGAGTTCAAATTACTGTTAGAATTTTAGTTTATATATTTGTCTATGGAAACTTTTTTTTTCTTAGCGTTAGAAGGATTAGATATTCAAAATGCTGTCTGTTTATCGCCGGATATCGCATGAAAACTACCTTATGACTTTGTTCTCGATGATACATAATAAGCACCGTGAGCATTCATAACATTACCGTAAAGATTGATTTCGACAACATACATCCATCTTGTTTTATGCGGTAAATAAAAGTCTGTCTACAGTGGTGACAAAACCGAATACTGTGTACTTTGTTTCTTGCTCTTACTTTGTTATTCCTATATCAAGTACTTTCAAATCGGCATTTACTAGCATTCAGAAAAATTAAAATATGAAGAGTTTGTTTGCAAAAACCGATAAGTCCATTTTTGAAGATTTTGAAGTACGGTCTCTGTCATAAAGTACAAAATAATACCTTTTAAATGATATATTGGGCACTATTTTATAAACGTACATTTTTGAAGTTATGGTCAAAAGAAGCAAACATTTTCATATTATTCTCTTTATCTTTCGTGACCTTTAATCGCAAATATCTCCATTTGGCAAATATGGACTTATCTGTTTTTGCGAACAAATCCTTCATATATAAATTGTGTTTTATTTATGTGGTTTGTGGTTCGTCTCCAGTAGACTAAGAGAGCTTGATATTTGAAATTTGAAATGCCAAATGATGAAGCAAAATAACCGTGAAATAACCTATGACATTTGCAAAACAACTGAAAAAACACAAACACAATGGATTTTTTTTCAGCGTCCAATTACGTGTGTTGACTTACTCAGACTAGTAATCTTATCAACACTTTGAAATCCATTCGTATAAGCGAAGTGCATAATTTTTTATTTCATGGTTCTTCGCTTTCAAATGAAATCGACAAAAAGTCAAGTAGAATGTCACATATACCGTCAGCAAAAATAAAAGAAAACAAACAAAGGAAAAAAGAAAAGAAAAAGTATCTACGTATGTTTCCGAGTTCTTCTTCCTCATGGAATATTTGTCTAAAAAAAAATTAATGTTTTCTATACCATGTTAAAGGTAATTATCAACCTAGAAGGTCAATAAAAAAGGGAAACTTTGCGAATGAGTGAACACATTCTCTCTTTTTTTCATTTCCAAGGTAAACAAGTTTTGCAAAATTGCAAGTGAACATTTAGTTGTCATTCATAAGTAGATGAGAACAAAAGACAAACTTCACACAATAAGAAACACGAATTGATTTCCAAAAATAATCCTATAATCTCTATGTCTTTGTAGCCCCTATAGATAATGAAAGACACTAATCTATCAAATCCAAATTCAATTGGCATTAGAAAAGAGACAATATGGCCTAAACATGGTAAAGAATCTAAATGTTATTCAAATGAGTAAAATTGAAAACAATACTTGATTCTTGAATTTGTCACTAATTCATGAATTCCGTTTATCACCTTTGCGGCTTACTCCCTATGAAGTTCGAGTTGATGACAAAAATATTCATTTTCCCCTTTAGGTTCCCACTTTGTCTTTATTGAGGAACATAAGGAGATGATAAAGAAAACGAAAACTTATTTTTACATATCCATTCATGTCTCTCATTGCGTTAATTTGGTGTTTTGCTATAATTACTATTTTGAGGGGTATTCTAAACTGAATAAAAATTTTCATTTTCAGCAATTTGTACTTTTGTGCCTTGGTAGAGAAAGACGAATGTGTTCACTCATGCGTAGAGTTTGACTCAGTGTTATCTTACTAGTGTGATAACCAATTGAATTTCATTTCTATCAGAATGAATTACCTAGTATATGATACACTTTTTTATGTACTATGAGAAATACAAATTTGAAAAAAATGTGAATTTTCTTCTTTTTTTTTTGGTGCTGCATGTCGATTTTGATGATCAGTAATACAAGAAAAATGGATATGAAAGTAGATCGAAATGACGTTGCAATCGGATCGTCATTAACTCGTTCCATACAGGAGCCTTGAGGCTATAAAGATTTCAGAAATCAGTGTAAAACAGGTTAATACTTAGTAGAAAGATACAAGTGAATCTTGAATAGCGATGAGCCATGTGTGTTCAGTAGATCTAGTTCCCTGGCCAAGCTTGGTGAAAGTTCGTTCGATCGTTCGTTCGTTCGTGTTTATTTAGCTTGTCATTCAAATCAAATCAAATCAAATCAAATCAAATCAAATCAAATCAAATCAAAATGAATGGCACGGATGTGACAATTTAAAAAAAGACATAGTCAATTGACAAAGTGCAATTTATACTGCATGCAAAACAAAAATCTTTGTAAAGCACTTATAGTTGTGTATAATACAGAAAAAGCAGCACATAAAATTTCCGACCGTTTCTTTCTTATGATTCAGTCACATTTTACCCATGTATTTCTTCAACTAGTATGTTTATTGATTCATGTAAACAAATGATGTGTATCTAAATTTCATTTGGAAATGTAATAGTTACATTGTACTTAATTTGTTTATATGAAATTGTCATATTATATGCTTTGGGCGGAAATGAAATAAAAATGAAGTGAAATGAAATGATTCAATAAGGTACCAGGGGACCGTCAGCATAAGCATGGCTTGACTGGGCTGACGGCCTCATTGGGAGTATAACTAAAGTTTGCATCTCACGGGAAAGTAGTTTTATTTGTTTCGATATTATGCTTTAGAGGGATATGTGGCTTGAACAAATCAGCTAGGCAGCTGGAGTATACATTGAGCTGTGTTCACGCTCATCAACCAGTTGTACTTGTAGGAACACAGA
The DNA here is from genome assembly GCF_040938485.1 of Diadema antillarum. NCBI lineage: Eukaryota > Metazoa > Echinodermata > Echinoidea > Diadematoida > Diadematidae > Diadema > Diadema antillarum. The sequence goes on from NW_027270942.1 coordinate 2,959,742, forward strand.
AAGCATGAAAGATATGGTACAATATATAGATGATGACTGGCGGGGGAGGGAACATACCGAATATTCCACCCGAAGAGTTTGAAATGCTATTGAGGGAGGTCATAAGTCCCGAGACGAAGTCGAGGGACTTATAGCCTCCCGAAATAGCATTTCAAACCCTGAGGGTGGAACGTTCGGTACATGTTCCCGACAGCAAAAGTCATCATCTGTTAATCTGTTATAATACATGAGTTAGTCAAATACCATGAATACCGTCATCTGTTATGGGTTGACATTATAGTCAAGCAATCTGAGAAAACTTACCTTCAACTTGTCACACTCGATCGCTCGCGCAGAGCCAAATTCACTGTGCGCGGGTAATTCATATCTCGCTTTGGTACGCGTCACAATAATCGGTCATCTGCTTTTTCCAAAGAGATTTTCTCTTTGGCTTTTTCACATTGTATGGAATATGCAAATTCATCCTATCGATTGAGAGAAAAATATGATCGTTCAATCGTTTGGCATCGTTTGTCATTATTTTGTCACGAGAAAATGTTTTTCCCATGGGAGAACATTACAAAAATGTTCTGCCCAAGGGCGAACATAACAAATGTGCCTCCATCGCGTGACTGTGTTTAGCCAATCACTATTTGACTAACCCATTTAACATTGGTCAATGTCATAAGGGTATTTTATGATATTAATCCATTGTTCATTATTTTTTTTTTCATGGGGCCCGTGAAAACTGAATTAAACCCGGTGTGGAGATATCGTTGCACCCATCTCAGTGGCTTTAACTCCAATGATTATGTCATTCTGATTAAACAAAAAGTAAAGTGTGATATGATTCTGATCGACAAGTTCAATCATCTTGTCCTGTTCTGCGATCCAATATTTTAACAGTCATTGCGAACCACCCCACCTCCCCCCCCAAAAAAAAAAAAAAAAAAAATGGATTGAGAGAAGGGGTTCTCGTGTCCTTTAAAAGTTGTGTGTGTGGCAAAACCAGAATAGATGTTTGCGTAATATCTAATTCTGAATATACTGTAGACTTTACATTGCTTCATCCATATGGGGCGATTTGTTGTTGCTTTAAAGAACGAAAGAAGAGAGAGAGAAAAAAAATATGGGGCGATTTCTCGATGTAGACTTTTCACTACGCCACACCCACATCTACACACAAAGGCAACCATTAGCTCACTTCTTCTCTTAGTCTATGTGATTTTATTTGTAATGTCTATATCAGCAGAGTTCACTTCTACTATAAACCCTTTTGAGCTGAAACGAAACGCAAACATACCAGATCAGTTTAAGCAAACACTCGAAACTCTCAACGTTCATGGTGTGCGGTATTTCCTTGGGGAAAAAAAATCTTTCCGCAATACTGCTCAACCAACGTACACATTTTGGATATGGCTATAATAGTCCCAGTTACATCAGACAAAAGTAATATTTTCTCTAGCGCCTGTTTATTTCAACCAAATTCAGTTCATCAATGCTGAACTGAATTTTGTCATAATACATTGGAGTTACATTGGTATAAAATGTATGGCACATTGCAGAGACAGGACTTATGACATGCTGGGATTTAATCTCCATCCCCCTCCCCTTCCCTAACAAAAAAAAAAAAAAAAAAAAAATAGGGGGGGGGGGGGGAGAAAGAAAGTTTTAAACAAACTTGATCCGAGCGTAAGAGAACTTGATTTAAACACGTAAAGCATAAAGACCTATATAGTGAAGAGTGCCGTTTAAGATCAGTCATAATCATGAGCCTAATTATAGGTGCTTACAACGAGTATGATTGAGGGAAGCAAAGAAAAAGAGGCCACAGGAAAGAGAAAATATGTCTAAAAACAACGTCTTAACCAATCTGATATTAATTATAAAGTCTGGTGTTCATGTCTCATTCGCATTTCTTTGGTTTGTTCCTTCATGTTCTCCATTAGTATGTTCATTACAGCACCGTGTCATATTCAAATCAAGTTGCAATCTAAAAGATGAGCCATGTTTTATTCCAGAGAGACATGCCGACCCAAAGGACTTACGAGGATTTCAACTTGCATGACTCAGCAGTTTTGATCCGTAATGTTTACACTGTCATACTCGATCATTGGCAATAACCAGTTGTCAAATCAGCAAACAAAATTTTAATGCGTGGAGTTCTTTCGTTAAGCTTTGCTGCCGGTAGCTGATATTTATTCCTGCGCATGTCACTGCGCATGCTTCAAAGTCTGTTGACCTTTAATAGTTGTATGCTGTTCGTTTGCTTTCCGTTGATTAGAGATGGAATTACAATCCTCACTATTGGCTATTTCAAAGATTCATACAAAGACACATACGAACAGTCGACAATCTGTCTGTGCTGGAATTTACACTAGCAAGCCATCAAGAGAAAACGAAGAGCACCGTGTATATACAATTTGTCTTCTGACATCTTTACATTATTAAATATATATTTCCTCTCTATCCCTAACCTTTTAATTTTCTTTTCTCTCTCGTTTCTTCTATTTGTGTCCTTTGAAATTTCCTTTCTTTTTCTCTTCTTTTTCCTTGATAGTGCTAAAACGTTTTCTGTAAAACTCTTATCTTGATATGAACATCTTTTTCGCCTTTTTCATCTTTTCGTGCTTGGTCGTATAGGTGCCTAAATTTTCATGATGTCAGAAACCTTTTCTGATTTTGTGGCTCTCATATTAGTTCAATAGACATGTGATCTTGGGTGTCAACGATAAAGTGCTGTAGTATACAGAGCTTTTCGCATAACCCTCACCCCTTGTCGTTTTATACACAAGTAAATCACAAGAATTAATAATAATGCCATGCAATCTACACTCACCGTATTTGGCAGTATAACCCCCTCCCCCTTTAAAAAAAAAGAACCCCTCCCCCCCCCCAAAAAAAAAAAACCAGAAAAAAGAGAAAAATCCTTAGATATCAAGTTTATGGTGTGATAATAAACACATAGCTGAATTCTCTCCATACACTGCTATATGTATTAAACTGGATTAAAGGGGGCTTGACGTCTCCTGAATGCCTACGCAAATTGCCAACGCAAGCGATTACATTTCCTTATTTTGCCAAACTTTGCATGAAAGGCATAGCACCCTTTACCATTTGCAGATGAAACAAAACCCAGCTTTAGTGCATCAAAATGGATCTAAAATGTGGGTTGGGGATAGAAACAGCCGATGTAAAAAAAAATAATGAATCAGTATGATTAATGTTATTTAGGCTATTGTTAATTATACAAAATGTGAACAATAGCTATAATAAGATCTTTCAAGAGTAAACCGTGTACAGTTAGGGCTTATTTAGGAAATAGCACTCCCCTTATGTTTTGGGCTTTACTGCAAAATGTTTACATGGTAGGATGTTTTGTGATTCAACACCTTCACATATGCATCAAAAGTGATATATCGAACAGATTTTCAATCATTACTCAATAGGGTTAAACTGTGTACCTTGAATACTCCATGGCGAGTCACTATCCCATCATACACCCCATTGTTACACAGAATACGTACATGTGCTTCACGGTACGACTGTTTCCAGAATTGGAAATTGTGCTGAAAATAGGAGAAAGAAAGCATAAAAGATCTGTCATTCATGAAAACATGATACCAGGACGTGGCCGGGAAAAGGGAGGGATGCCAGGGCGTGGCCGAGAAAGGGAGGGATACCAGGGCGTGGCCAATAAAGGAAGGGATGCCAGGGCGTGGCTGACAAAAGGAGGGATACCAGGGCGTGGCCAATAGAGGGAGGGATGCCGGGGCGTAGCTGACAAAGGGCGGAATGCCAGGGCGTGGCCAATTAAAGGGAGGGATGCCAGGGCGTAGCTGACAGAGGAAGGGATACCAGGGCGTGGCCAATAAAAGAAGGGATGCCAGGGCGTAGCTGACAAAGGGAGGGATACCAGGGCGTGGCCAATAAAGGGAGGGATGCCAGGGCGTAGCTGACAAAGGGAGGGATACCAGGTCGTGGCCAATAAAGGGAGGGATGCCAGGGCGTAGCTGAAAAAGGGAGGGATACCAGGGCGTGGCCAATAAAGGGAGGGATGCCAGGGCGTGGCCAATAAAGGGAGGGATACCAGGGCGTAGCTGACAAAGGGAGGGATACCAGGGCGTGGCCAATAAAGGGAGGGATGCCAGGGCGTAGCTGACAAAGGGAGGGATACCAGGTCGTGGCCAATAAAGGGAGGGATGCCAGGGCGTAGCTGAAAAAGGGAGGGATACCAGGGCGTGGCCAATAAAGGGAGGGATGCCAGGGCGTGGCCAATAAAGGGAGGGATACCAGGGCGTAGCTGACAAAGGGAGGGATACCAGGGCGTGGCCAATAAAGGGAGGGATGCCACGGCGTAGCTGAAAAGGGGAGGGATACCAGGTCGTGGCCAATAAAGGGAGGGATGCCAGGGCGTAGCTGACGAAGGGAGGGATACCAGGGCGTGGCCAATAAAAGGAGGGATGCCAGGGCGTAGCTGACAAAGGGAGGGATGCCAAGGCGTGGCCAATAAAGGGAGGGATGCCAGGGCGTAGCTGACAAAGGGAGGGATACCAAGGCGTGGCCAATAAAGGGAGGGAGGCGACTGATACAATATCAATACATTTGTGTGCTTTTTCTTTTTTATTGTTGAATATTTTACGTTTTACAAATAAACCATAAACACAACAAGAAATTGAATGTGTGAATTGTCGAATGCAACAAATAAAAGAATACATGTGAAATAGAAAGTATGCAGGATCTATACAGGCATTACTTGTAGGGCACGATCACACGAGCCAGGTGAAAGGTGGAAGAAACGTGAGGGTCTCCATTTGGATTTTATTCCGTTGAGCTGTCTGTTCTCGCATTGAATGTGTGCAAATATCTTAAAACGCACATTATTGTTCATTTCGTTGTATCGTCCACTCTAGGCCTTAGAATGTCATTTCCCTCCAGTGTATGCATTCATATTTTGTAAGATTTCTTGACCTCGTCATTTCATCTTCCCCGGAAGTGGGCGCATTGTTTGCGTTGGCGGACGCGTATGCACGGACGACCGTGCTGCGAGAGATCAGAATGACTCAGCACTTCTCACGTCCAAGGGCAGCTATATTGAGCAAAGGACGAACCCAGCCGAACGTTCAGACACTCATCTCGCAGACGCTTGATCCAACAGACACAATCTCATCACTCGAAGGTAAGAGGAAAGACGAAATATATTTAAGTATGACAACGTTTGATCGTTGTCATAAAAGGTTCACGAAGGAACACTACTGATGTTTTCTTGAATTCGTCTTTATGATGTTTACCATATCAAGCGGGATATGTCTACAGTGTTACAGTGTTGAGGATGAGTACTAATCGTCTTAATAGGGATTAGTGATATAGACTTGAACAGGCAACACATGGCATCACATAGATTCTTATACCCACAGTCGTTGTGTTGACAACAACGAGCCGCGCATGCATTTCTACTCACTGAATACTTGTACTTGGCTAAAATCGAATGGACTGCCTTTTCTACAAAAGCTTTAATGATCAACAAACAAGATGTTTTGACAAACGCTGTTTAGTATACCTGATATACCCTCGTTCCGGGCCAACTTAGCATTAATTTATCAAGTCGGGAACAGAAGTAATGTCCGTGAGCAAGCGCAAAATGATAACAAGAGCATCATTGCTATCGCTGTGGCAGTCCAGTGGGGCTGTAAGCGTTGCATACCAACCGATCAGTGCGAGCCAGAGGTCTTCCATATCGCCATTGTTTGCCGAATACGGGTCACTATAAGAATGTATGTCGTGCATGCCTGTCACCCATTTAGGGTCCTACCACTTTTTTTTTTTTTCGAACGTATCTCATATTTGCAGTGACAAGCAGCAGTATGCTTTGTTATTTCCTCCTCAATATACGAATTCAGTCTTTTTGTGTGTGTGTGCTGTGATCCATGAGATCTGATAGGCGGTGGAAATCATCCAGATAATATCGCTGTTGAGCGCCACGTGACTCTCTTCGGCGAGCCCCCTGTGTTAATTTTTGCACAAATGACAATGGAATGAGAGCGGTAAAGCTTTAAGATTTTACTGTAGACGAATATCATGCTTTCTCACACTTCCGTACGTTTCCCCGGGGACAGAAGAGGGTGTGACCTTTGCAATGATCACTGCTATGCAGTGGCTCATATTGGATTGTTGAGTTGTAGCTCCATAGTTGTGCTATATGTATAGGGACCTACATGTAAGATACAAATGGCTTGCTGCCTGCCAATTATTCCCTTTTATCGGAATACACGTACTCCTATTTTGTCTGAAGAGAAGAAAGTCTGGTTTATAGTTCTCTCCATTTTGACTCATTCTTGAGATAAGAAGAGTATGCAGTTATCATTATTATTACTTATGCAGAGTAATAATCCCAGTGTATTTGTAATGACAATAACTACTAGAAAACTAATGAGGATAATGTTTTCGTTATCTGTTCACATTCGGTATTGGATTGGCAACTCATCCTTGTCCGTTAAGTTAATTCAAAGTTAATATGTATGAAAGGGCATAACTTTTCTGAGACCATGACACGTCCAATACGAATTGTAGGCCTTCATGTACATTTCTGGGGGCAACACATTCAGTGATATTATGCAGGTACTACATTGCTCAGCTTCTATCGATTTACGCCTGAAATACGATTATGTTGGCATGGCCTTTGGCCCCGGCCTTTGGGACCTGGATATGAGTTGTACGCGTTTGTTTGTACAGAACTGCGTGCACACACTCCAGTGTTGAATGAACCATGTAGACTACTGCATATCACGGCTGAAGCACTGTATATTTACTTCATGTGTAGACATAATGCTTGCCGCAGATTAAATACCCTGGAATATGCTGATTGTCTTAACCAAGGCGAGCAAAAGTAAATAAGCCTATACGTGTATTACATTTTTTTTTTTTTTGCGAGAGTTTACTTTGCGTGATCACCCATTCTTTCATATTTCAGAAGCCCATTAAGGCATGAAAGCGCTATCGTTGGTCTTACAATGTATCTCACGAGGTGGCAAAGGCAATTCGTGAAACTTATAGGGATTGTACAGTAGGCCCTACTAGTCGAGGTGAGGATTCAGCTTGTAATGTTTCAAATTTGACTGTTATCGGATTTTTAAAACTAGAGTAATCATTAGGTATAGGGCCTAGACATGTACCATAATTTCTAACTCCCCATCAGGAGAGGATGGACAGTTAAAAAATCCGGCAGGTATCAAACATTTCGTGCCAGAAATGATTCGATTCAGTGAGAGAGTAAACACTTCATCTTCCGACGCATTTTTAGAATTTCATTTACAAAACCATATTAGTTTAGTTTATAGTTTATAGTTTATAGTTTATTTATTTCCATCATCACAAAGAAAAGAAAAGAAAGAATTGACATAATCCAAAGTGATACATTTTTTTTCATTTCTCTTACACTCGTCTGATAAAGGATTTTTTCAATACAATATAAAGTATATTATACACGAATGATGTCGTAAAAAGGAAACAATGCACTTTGCCATGGCAACAAAAATAGTAAATAATCACAATGATGGAAAACAGTGTTCCACTAAAAAAGCCAAGCTTGTAAGACGTGGAACACTGGAACAAAACAACAACAGCAGCAATTTGTTATACCAATAAGACATATTCATTTTAAATTCTTCTATATACTATTGTACATTTTACTCATTGATATATGATGCTGATACTATGAACAATACTAGGATTTTAAAATGCAAACGTATAAACTATGTAACATATCACATATCATATTCAATCAGTGACTACTGAATATCCTCACACATGTGAGCGGAGAACCAGAGATGAACATATTTCCTGGATATGTTCGCTCCTGCGCTTTATTTCCAAATGACGGTATCGATTAAACATTTCTTCTTTCTTTTTCTTTTTTTTAATCATCTAGATACCTTAACACCATGGCTTCTGGGAAGAAGGTCACACTCATCACTGGTTGCTCTACCGGCATAGGCCTTTACACTGCCGTTAGGCTGGCCAAGGATGGCAATTACAAGGTCTATGCCACCATGAGGAATCTCGCCAAGAAGGAAGCACTGGAGAAGGAGGCAGGCAGCGCCCTCAACGACAGCCTCTTCATCCTGGCCCTGGACATCTGCAAGGAGGCTCAGATCGTAGAGGTCGTGCAGAGAATCCTGCAAGAAAACGGAAACCGTCTCGACGTTCTGAGTGCGTATATTTTTACGTCATCGATATTTCTGCAGCAATTTTTGTCTTTATTTATTGCGCTCATTTATTATTTGTCAGGTCACATAAAGTTGGCTTGAATTGAATTGAAACTTGAAAAAAAAGAAGAACTTAACTGAAGTGATTTGATGGGTAGTCTTAACAGAGTATTATGTCTTATTATGTCTCAATTACGTGAAAAAAAGTTTCTGATCACATTTTACCTGATAAACGCCAGTAGGGAGCTTCTTGTTCCATGCCCTTTTCCGTAAGCCGCTGATTTTTATAGGCTCCGCTTCTCAACGAGTGGATCGCGAAGCTCCAGCAAATGGTGCTGTTTGGCCGTAATATCTGCCAAAATGAAATAGAAAAGATTCATAGTCAATCTCAGTGGACCTCAAAATACACTTAAGGAGCCAAGCGGCGCGTTGGAAAGGTTGAGAAGCACGGTGCTAAAAGTTTTTTTTTTTTCTCTCTCTCTCATCTTTCTTCGTATAATGAAGTTCATCCACTTATCTCGCTATTAAAGTCTCTGACATACTTCCTTATACAGTGCACAGTGACGCAGCATATGAAATGGTGTTTAGCATGTTAATGGAGATTATTATATGGTTTCATCCCACACAGTTAACAACGCGGCCTTTGGTCACTTCGGCCTGTTCGAAAACATGTCGATGAGCGACATGAGGCAGATGATTGAGACTAATATGATTGGGACTTACCGCTTGACCCAGGAAGTGATTCCAATCATGAAGAAACGAGAGACGGGTCACATCGTCAACATAAGCAGTGCCGGTGGCATACACAGTAAGCAATCGGCATGCATGACCCCTCTCGTATAGCTAGGTCAGTTTAGGTGATTTCAGTTCAGATGTATAGGTCTGCGTCAAAGAGAACAAGATCATAGTAAAAGAATAGTGTGTGTAGAGCTCAGATTAGTGCAAAACAATTCGGAGTGAATTACAGAATACTACTCTTCAGTTGTACAAGTTTAACTCGACTAGACAACTTATGCTACCACGGAGTCCCTGCAAAACATTTCATAACTATCTTGAAATAGTTGGATAACATTTCCACGCGGGTTCGTATTCCAAGAAGCCTACGGCATATCGAACGTGCATGGAGACGTTGATAAAGGAACGTGCATGCAGATGCGTCAGAAGATCCCTTACAGAAAAAAAAAATGCTGATCAGTAATTTGTGAATGGCTTCCCCGCATAGAAAATCGGCTTGCAGGTAGCTAGCGGGAAATCATTGATCAAGAGAAAGTGGAATCCATATAATATCACCCATATCTAAAACCTAGAATATTGTCCTGCAAAAAAAAAAAACAAAAACAAAAAACAATCATCTTGTCATATCATTCATTTAACACTTCTGATCAGTGCATGTCTTACATTTGAGATATACTAAATGTAACGAAAAAAAAAGAAATACACAAAACGCAAGGCTTTGCCTATTTCAGTGAGAAAAGAGATTACTAGTCTTTTATAATGACGTGTTAAACAAAGAATAATTACATTGTTTGGAACAGCAGAGGGCTCAAATCATGATAATAATCATATTTGATCGACTTTATGAATCTCTATCAGGGGAATATTACAAATTACTGAGTATAATAAAACATGGCGTCACTTTCTACAGGCGTTCCATTTAGTACCGTCTACTGCGCAACGAAGTTCGCCATGGAGGGCCTAACGGAATCTCTCTACCCAGAGCTGCGGATGTTCAATGTGAAGTGAGTGACTGCCAAAATACCGTTAGCACCCCTTTAATATTGGCCCTCTTGAGACGTTGTCCTGACGTCACCCCATAACGTTTGATAGTGTTTGAACTTAGATTCCATATTATTTTCGGTCTTTCCAATACTTATTAGTCAATAGGCCCACACCTTCAGTTCGGCAAAAAGATTATTGTTATAGGCACATAGACCCGGAACTTAAACTATACGACACACGATCTTACCACTGACAGACTAAGGATCTGAAATAAACAAGCGGTGTTTATTCTGAGGATACTAAGATTTAATTCGGATCCAAAGTCTGTCAGTCGTAAGGTTGTGAGTCGTATAGTGTTCGGCGGGCTTAAGGTTTGAATACTAATGGCGCTGTACGCATAGCGTAAGTTAGGTTCGTCACTTTTGGACTGGGCCGATCACATCGATCTATGTAGATTGTGATAAAGCCTTACACTTGCACCGAAGTCTGTCAACAACCTGAAATTGGCGTTAAACTTTTGATCTCAATACACACTAAATTAACCTCCGGCATTTTCAGTCGTCAACGCTACAGCCTTCATCAGCGGAATGACCCTTTATTCACCTTGATCACGTGACAGTCGATGAGAAGATCACAGACCTTCGACAGTCTATAGCTCCCCGTCGTTGTTGAGAGAAGGTTAGCAGGCCTTGATGAAAATTACTTCCTTAAAGAAGAAATCCAGTCCAAATATAAGTTAGTCTGATAAAAAAGAGTAACATTTTACGAGTTCAATTAGAAATCTAACTGAAATCGGATGAAATATAAGGAAGTTATGACATTTTGAATTTGTGATAATTTCTTTAAAACAGTTCTTGTACAGTGGATATGAATATGCAAATGAGTGAGCCAGCCATGTCATACCCTTAAAATTTCCCTTTGATCGTGTACCAAAAAAAAAAACACAACAAAACAAATATTTAGTGTTTCTGTCATTTGCAGTCCGAAACATGACATTATCTCTGGTTGTATAACTTCAGAATAGTGATCAGTTAGATATCTGAGGATTTGAACCTCGGATAAAATTGTGTTTGAATGAAAAACTGGAAATTTCAACATTTTATACAAACTATATGGTTAGTTGTGATGGAAGACATGCTCACTTTGCCATTGTATATTCATATTGACCAGTTGTTGACTGTTCAAGAACTGTTTCCCCCAAAATAGCGGAGCTTCAAAATGTTATAACTTCCGTAGTTTTCATCCGATTTTGATCACATTTGTTCCGTTGAACTCGAATTGTTTTACTCTTTCTTATCAGCCAAACTCATATTTGGACTGGGTTTCCCCTTTAACTCCCCTTCAATATCATCGAGGTTCTCGGTCCGGAATCTCCACCAATCTCGCTTATCTAGGTCAGCATGCTGCAGGGGGATTCGAACCAAGGAGCTGGTGGTGATTGATTATCCGTGTCTTCATCCAATGAATCACGACAGCCTTCGTAGTGGTTGTGGAAATCTCTGCCTAAGATCATGAATGTTGCAGAGCGCCAGACCAATATTATGATCTAGCACAGTTCTTTGTGAAGCACGTGATGTTCATTTGGTTGTCTTTAATGCGCAAAAGTTGTTGATGGCACGTAACTAGGAATTATAGGAGAATGATATTCAAGTTTGCCGAAAGATATACTGAATGTTCAATATATTGAAAAAGCATAAACAATATGCCTTAGAAATGCTGTTGACAGTGTGGGACTGTGTATGACCTATTAGAAAGTGAGGAATTACTGACGAAATTTGTGTAAAATTGACACTTTCACATTATTATCATTTTTCCACATTATTATCATTTTTCAGAAAGCATACTGGAGAGATATAAGAATGATGATCAAATTAAAAAGTGCAATAAATGGCATTAATATAAGAATGCATAATCGTCTGGCAGAATGCTCTGGGCATCTAATATTGAACCCACGAACTGCGTTTGTTTATTTTTCTTTTCATTCTTTTTCTGCGATCGTCGAGATTCCGTCCCGCCCCCCTCCCATTTTCAAATTCAGATTAGCCTCCCATCTCCATGAAAAAAAAAAAACCACTTTCATTTTTAACCAGCTTTTTCTCGGACGTTTAAATTCGCAGGATCAACACCGTTTGCCCCGGCGCCGTAGCCACCAGTTTCCAGCAGAACATGTCGTCTAACAAGACTGGTGCTGCCGAAATTGATCAAGCATCCATGGAAGCAGCCGCCAAAGAGATAAAAGACGCTAAATCCGCAAAGGTATAATTCAACCAAAAAAGTCTTTTTTGCGCCTCGGAATCTGAGGATTCAATAGGTTGGCTGTAGGCCGCCCTCAGCGTTGGAGATGGGATAATGATAATGATATCGTCAATGAAAATGTGACATTGATCTCTCAGTGGAAAAAAAAAAGTAGAGCTGAGTAGGAGTAAGACGATGTCTACATAGTCTTTTTCTTCCTATTCTTCTTCATTTTTGTCTTTAGCGTCATCATCTTTTCCTGTCGTAATAATTACCATTTTTATTATGACTATGATTATGATTATTTTAGTGATTATTGCCATCAGCTTTCCAATCATTCTTATAATCTCAGTCGCAAGTGTCATCATCGTCACGGTCAATAGTAATGATATTGCATTTTGTTTCACTAACGACCATGATAAAATGTAACAAGAAAATAGAGTAATGATAACACAGAGCTCTGTCAGCACATTAAGATGTCTCATTGTGATTTTTTTATTAATAGTTGATGACTGGGTTCTTGAAAACGGCCATGGAAAAGTTCATGCCACACGGACAGACTTCGGAGCAGGTTGCCGCCGTCATAGCTGACTGCCTCACCGATCCGGAGCACAAGGTTCGCTACGGTACCAGCGACTACTCGTGGGGCGTGATCAAGGAAACCTACGCCGACGGGCTCGGGGCGACCGGGGCCCTTGGCTGGTACGAGATGATGAAGAAGCACCAAAAGTAGAGGAGCGGTTCTGTGCTATCGCGTGTCTTCATGTAGATTTCACTTTCACCTAGTGTAGCAAGCCAATCAAGAAAGCAGTCAATATGACACAAGAGCAACAACATCTGCATAATGAAATGCTTTGCTGCGAGCAAAGTTAAAATAGATCAGTCAAAATCAGTTTGACCCCAGGAAATGTCTTTGGAGGGGCTCACGTAGATAACAAATGGACTTCCGTTTGTTAGGCGGCACCAGCATTTAAATAGACAGGAGTCATGTTTGGTGGTTCATGTGGTAACGATAGATTGCAAGACCAAAATTACAATTCGGAATGAAATGTTAGCGCCTCTTTTAACAGGAAATATCCAGGCTGTTTGCATCGATGATCTGGATGAAGAGTGAAGATCTTTCCTGATGTAATATGAATGCTTGCAATAAAGCGAATTCGAAAAGATACGTGACATTTACAGGGTTTTTAAGTGCGGAACCGATACTAAACTTAACTGCACAAGACCTATGGAGTGGTTAAAAGTCAAAAAGTTAAAAGCTAAAAGTTTAAGAGTGCCATGAAAACATATCAAAGCACTCAAAGTGTGATGTAAAATTCGCATCTGTCTCTCACTATATCGTCATAGTAAATCCAGCTGGACCTCCCATCACAAGTTGCATTATGTGAGTTGTAATGGACGACAAACTGATGAAATACACCTCGTTTAACGGTGAGCAATTAGAGCCATCGTATTCCTTCTATTAGAGGAAAAAAAGACACGAAAATATGAAATGTAAATTCAATCTTTTTGACGGTTCTCTCCCTAAATAGACAAGATCTACTGAACGCTTTTTGGCCGATTTCGATTTTGATGGATGTGCTTGTCCTGTCCGCATTTATTTTGTTTCAGTTCAAAACAAACTTCATTCCACTATCACATTTTTTTGTTTTTGTTTTCAACACAACGTAAAGAAAAATAAACGAACAGTGTCATAGAACGATATATAAACATACAAACATATAAACATACATGTATGAAACATATTTGAACAAAATAATTTTATTATTGGAAAAGAGAAGCTCACGTAAAAGACAAGCTTGCTGAGACATGGGTCACTCAATAGAATGAACTTACAGAAGAAAAAAAATAGCAGAACGATTCTGGCTAGGGAATCGGGTGACGGCGGCTCACACAGAGAGAACAAAAAATTCTGGTTTAAACACAGGTAATGTCAATCGTGGCTTTATATTTTGTCACATCGGGAGTAAAGCAAGTCCGTCATAAATGATATCCATCACCTCGTCCGTATTAAGCCATGAGAGCAAAATAAGTTAATTTGAGGATTTGAATGGACTTCGGTCTTTGGGGAAAATGTAACAAAAAAAATGCAGTCCGATTGAATGATATATTGCAGTTATATTCTTGCCCAGTATCATTCATTTCTTGAAAGAAGTTTGGTCGAATTTAATTCGGCCCCTTCTTCTATTCTTCAAGCTTGTAGAACGTATTCCGATAATGCTCGTCTGCTAGCCTCTATATAGCTTGTTGTTTGCTTACCAGCATGTCCGGTCAGGTTACACTATAATAATCCTGTGACCAACGCACAGTATTATCTCCAATAGCAATGAACATTGATTATAGACCTGCTGTTTATTCATGTGAAACATTCTAGGAGCAGTGAAAGCATTACACAACGTGATAGCGCTGCATTTCCTTGCTTCAACGGTTGGAGGTGTATTATATCGAATGTGTACAGGCAGGAATGCTGAATCTGTTTGCCTAGAAACTGACACGAAACTGATTACTAGGTACCTAGTAATGTAGAGTGAATGATGTAGAAAGCGGTATAGAAAGTATTGCAAGGAGTTGCAATCGTGGGATATCTAACACAGATGCAGTCAGCGCAATCGTTTTGGGGAAATTCGTAGGGTATATTGCTATTCAGAAATGCAAGCATATATGGTCGTGTTTGTCTATACTGTTCGAAAACGTTTATTGAGGCTAGCAGTAACACACCAAATATCATATTTTCCATTGTAGATAAAGAGTGTGTGACGGAGAGATATATCGCTATTATAACGTTCAATTCAACAGCGTACACAATATGTAAAATAACGAGTTGTGTATCTGACGACTTTTGTACTTCCCAATGAACAAATAAAACCTGATTACGCCTAAAGTTGACTGTAACCTTAAAGTTTCTCAACTGACCATACCACCCTCCTGATCAGCTCATGGCACACGGCATTCGGCCTCACAAATAAAAAAAACATAATCTCTTTTATTTAGACTCACCACGACACAGGCATGGAGACAGGGATCTGGTTATTTTATTTCATGTGGTTGGGAACGAGTTGATGAATCGCGCCCTCTCTTAACGACACCTGCTGAATACGAGATACAGTATACCGAGTTATTCACATTCAAAAATGAAGATAGCAACAACAAAACGATAACCCCAAAGATCAATAAATCGATCACTCAGTAAGTCACCCATTCACTCATTAATTTTTCACTTACTTACAAACTCAATCAATCAATCGATCAATCAATCGACCAATCGATCAATCAATCAATCAATCAATCAATCAATCAATCAATCAATCATAATCAATCAATTAATTAAATCAATCATATACAGTATTGAAATTTGATCATACTTTAACAAATGCCGTAGCCCACGAATATGACCATTTGTGTACTAGGCGTGTGTGGATATGTTGTTGGTTTTTGGTGTGTTTGTGTGTTTTGTTGTTTTTGGTGAGGGTTTTTTTTTTTTTGGGGGGGGGGGGGATGGGGGTCTTTTAGGCAAGAAATGAAATTTGTCCTCTAAAATGAACATATGATTAAAGCTAACGGGCAAAATGTTCATTATACAGTTAATGTTTTTCCCAATTATTCAGACATGCACATGGTATGAACATAATAGAAAAACGTACCAAAGTAATTAGCCCAGTCGATATTATTCACCGTTTGATGGTACAACAGTTGAGTTGTTTTGAATGGGAGTCTGCTTGTGTGTGCAGTTGTGTTTGCATGTGTGTGTGTGTGTGTGTGTGTGTGTGTGCGTGCGTGCGTGCGTGCTTGTCTTGATTCAGAATGGCCAATTATATCGTAAGTGAAGCTGGACACTTGCCACAGCCCTAATTTCCAATTATTGATTGATTGCTTGTTGATGAAAAATAACAGTTATAAATAAACTTAAAGACAGAACGATAACGTCAGACCGCAACCGATCACTAAAATACATGTATCTTGCAAATAGAAGATGATATAATTATGCTATGATGATGGCATTTATAAAAGTGATGATGATAAAATTCATGATGATAAGAATATCGATAATGGTGACGGTAATGATGAAAAGTAAATAAAGTCAAGGGTATGCAGAATGTGATGTTTCGTCTGTAAATAGCACGCAGGCTGTATCACTCGTTTGCCAAATTAGTGACTTTGACCAGGGTAGAAAACCACTCCACATAACAAGGAGAAATAAACCACAACGATCGATTAATTATTACAATCTCTCAGCAGATGTGTGCAAATGGAAGTGTGACGAATAATCAGAAGATGAAAGTTGTGTGCTATTAATGTATCGGGGGCAGTCTTAGTAAGCCTGTATTCATTGAGCAATACCTACAGTGCGCCTTTTTACTGTTCTCGGATTCGTTGCGTGAATCATCGAGTACGTGTTTGAAGGGGTGCCCAGAGTTACGGCCGTGTAGTCAGGAGCTGCCGATGGGCATGAATGGGGTCAAATAAGGTTCAACGCACTGTCACCTCTTTTTTTTTCTTACATTCTTCCAACCAATGAGCAGTTAAGGAACGATGTTCCATGGGTTAAAATATCGTCATCTATCAGGGCAAACGTGAAAGGAAGGTACTGGTTTATCCCGAAAATAAACCCTTAACTTAATTATGGATAACATTTTATACATAGTATGAAGCAGATTACAGACAACATGGATGACTGCTTGAGGTAGGGATGTGATGTGCTGCGGCAACATGTGATTTTCAAGAGCGAAAATTGTTGTTTTTTTTTTTTTTAGTATTTTGCACCGAATTCTATGCAAATTATACTACGTCATACACCATAACTGATTTTATAAAACATTTAATGAATATATTCTAGTTATGATTTGACCAAGATACAAACACTTTCTATTCAACAAATTCAACAATTGTTATATGAGTGAAAACAAGCAAAGAATGAATGTATTCCATCTGGATTCGAACCCGAGACCTTCCGATTGCTAGTCGAATCCAATCGAATCCTATACACAATGGAATTGCACTTCTCATTTTCAGTCACTTTCTAAGTTAGTGCTCATACATATTTATCCATTTATCTATCCATTTATTTCATACAGCACTAAATATCACGGTATTTGAGTTTCGACATTTTGTATCATCTAAATAGACAATCAAACAGGCATGTGAGACAATACAGTCTACAGCAATATTTGAGTGGTATATTCATTCTCTTTTTTTTGGGGGGGGGGGGTGATGAAAGAAAAGATAGGACCTTTATCCTTATGCCATTGTTCCTATGATTTCAGGTTAGTTTACATATACATAGTTGCGCTTTATTAACTTGGTAATTTGTCGCATAAATCATCATGTGTTGTGGTATGACAATGTGTAATACGATTCTTGTTTTATTGCCTGCTAACCCCCTCCACCCCCCCCCCCTTCTCTCGCTCCTTCACCCTCTGTCCGTTTTTTCTGCCTCGGTCTGTCTGTTTATATGTCTGTCTGTCTGTCTGTTTGTGTCTCTTATTATGTTACCATGACCTTCTGTTACGCATTAATGTTCATTTAAATGGGAAATGTGAAACCGCTGGGAGATTATTCATGCTTTTAAAATACTCAAATCCCCCAGTAAAATAATATTCCATTTGGCAACGGCACAAAATATTTGATAGACCTACCAGCGAAAAAGAATAAGAAAATAAAATAAAAATATAACAGGGGATGCACGATAACGAATTATATGTTTTATACAAGATACTAATTTGAAGGTCGAATGCATTTGGGGGAGACAAAACTATATAATACATAAAATTATATTTGTTTAATGTCAGACTTCAATACTCCAGTCGGAGTTCACATGTGTTTACATGGGGATGATCGTAACAAGCTACCGTCACTCATTGTGCTTATAATCACTCATGGCTTAATTCCCTTTCAGTCCCCATCTTACTTTGCCCTTTGTTTCCTATCTGTTACGCATGTTGTACTTTTCTTGCACTTTTTATTGTCTTCTTTGTTTGTCTCTTTCATTCCCTCAATCTCTCTCCGACGAATACACACACACACACACACACACACATACACACACACACACACACACACACACACATAATTAATCTAGGACGGGGTTAAGAGTCGACCCCCACGACCCCCGCCCCCTTCCCCCTCCCCCTTTATGCCATCCGCTTCCCCAATCCTTTACCCATGCTTCTGCTCGTTCACCACAGCCAGACCGTTTGGCAG
This sequence comes from Diadema antillarum, assembly GCF_040938485.1. NCBI lineage: Eukaryota > Metazoa > Echinodermata > Echinoidea > Diadematoida > Diadematidae > Diadema > Diadema antillarum. The sequence goes on from NW_027270942.1 coordinate 2,978,077, forward strand.
GCGGTAGCACGCATCGGATACAAGCTATATCGAGCCGACACAGAGTTATATTTATATACCTACTACACTTCTGAAGGTTTACGGCTGCCCAGTGTCACAATCGACAACGGAGGGAGAGGAGAAAAAATGCATGAAGTTGAAGTTCGAAGCAGAGTTTGCTTAAATGTTTCAGAGCGGAGCATGACGCAGTCTTTGGCGGAGGCTAAATATAAATGACGCTCTAGTTTGAGCACAGTTCTGACTTCTGGATGAACTCTGGAGCAGTATTTGGTCGGTGCGACTTCTGTTACCCTAGCAAAATAGAGAAACATGCTACATTCGTCTGTGATGGCCCGAAGGGGAATTAGCTTCTATGTGACGAATTGGAATTATGTGGATTTTTGCTACTGAAACTCATCGACTTGAAAGCATATTGGGGGAATTAATGGCTCTCAACTTTCACACTTGGAAATAAAACGAATTGGAATATGCTGCAAGATTCATAGTGGCATACGGATCGTTGAATTACCTCTATTAAACAGTCATTCATTCTATTATGTACGGTGTTTAATGTAAATTTGTGTGTGTATATTTGATCATGGAGAAAAGATGACGACGATAGCAGAAAGCAGCTTAGAGCGAAGCTACAAACTTTGGAGGTGAGGTGTAATTGGCCACAAGACTTGATCTGCAACAAAGGTTAGACTTCTCCATTGATTTCATTGACAAACTAAGCAAAACTAACGAAAAGATCTTATCGTAGAAGAATTCTATCAAGCTTAAAGGAACGCGAAATAAGCGAAAAATCAAACTTGCGGTTACAGCCCGTCTCCGTGACCGGAAAAGTCGATAATAATCTAGTAGTGATCGATCGATCGGAGAGGACCGGCAGGCGTCACAGGAAACAACAATGGGGCGGGTGACGTTTGCTGTGTACGTGACAATGACAGTTTCGCGCCAGTCACATCAACTTGCAGCTATCAGTCTTTTCTTACCTTCGGAGCTCTAAAGTCAGGGGTAAAAATCCATAGCTGTACCTTCATTGCTGGTGGGATGTGTAGATGATAAGAAATTAGTATTTTCTGACGGTACCGCATGAGCTTCACTTGATTCTCAACCAAAATCATTTCTCTCGGAATTTTACGATGGATTAACAGCTGGACCTAATCTTCAAAGGAAATACTGTAGGTAATGCTGATTCGAGCCCAACAAGTCACAGGTGATATCATGTGGGATATGGTTTTGTCAATATTCCAACTTCCAACGATGACAATATTGTGAATTAGATCAGTTGAAATCTATTGTATGGCTGTGAAAGAAAGAATTTTCTTTTTATCATCACAACGTTTACAGCGTACACATCACCTAAAGTTTGTCAGCTGTGTGTGTTTAATGTTTCGGAGCTTCGCGCTGTCAGGATAAAGACCATACTAATTAGAGGTTACATGATTTTTCAGTTTTGACCCCCCCCCCCCCCCCTCCTCCTCCATTGATTGACGTCACAAATAGGTATGGCGTCCGACGATACGCAAGCTCTTGCACGGAGCATCGAACTCCCCGAGGACTGTGGTCACCGGAGCGACGACGACGAGGCCAGTACGGTTCGCGGATCACTATCCAACTTCAGCCGGACCGCTACCTGCTATCCGCTCTTCTTCGCAAGCGGTCGAACCGAAAACACTGACCGCACTAGCTGCGACCACGATGGGTCGTCATCGCACCCCTCGTGCTTCAAGCGTAAGCGGCAAGGATACTTCTTGATCTCGTTCATCAGTCTAATTGTACTCGCCGGACTTGCCATGATCTTTGTCGGATATTACCTGCATAACCGCGGATATTTATTGGTAGTGGGCATCATATACCCGTGGGTAGTGGGTGTCCCCACTTGTTACGTGTACTGTCAATACAGAGGGAGCCGTCCTAGTGGTAGACGGAGAGGGTCAACCATAGCATTGTCTTCCGCGATGAGTATAGAGGTGCCACCCCCGCATTACGAGTGCAGACATCAGTTTACATCTGTGGATTATACGTATACATCGCAAACCGGCTTGCACAACTATGCTCCCAACGGGTAGGTACTCCACTGTAAAATTCATAATGATAACCACCTCCGCGAAAAGGTGAAACCCACGGCCGGTGGAGGTAATGTTTTCGGTCAATATATGTTTGTCTGTCTGTTTGTCGATCTTTCTGTCTATCTGCCTGTCTGTCTGCCTGTGTACAAGATAACTCGAGAACAGATGAACAAACTTACACCAAACTTGCAAGGTGTGTTGATAATGAAGTAAGAAAGGAAAAAATGATAATTTGGGGGTCAGAGGTCAAAGGTCAAAGTTCGTAGATGTCACAAAGGACATAATAAGCTTAATTTCCCAATAACTCAAGATGATCGAATGTTCACTAGACTCATTTGGGTGCTGTCCGTTATTCCGAAACATGCAATTTACCTATGTCTTGATGTTCGTCAATCCGAAACGAAAACGAAAATGAAAAAATGAAAAATAAAAGAATTCCTTATCACGAAAGCTTTCATAATAATGAAATGAGGTTAAAAAATCCGAACATTTGTGGCCTTATTCCAAAGATTCGTTAATCCGGAAATGAAGTAGGGTTGGTTATTCCGTAATTTCGACAATCCGAAAATAAATGAGGTTCGTTGTTCCGACGGTTCGATAATCCGAACATGACATATCGGTACGATTCGTTAATCCGAAAACGAACAAACGGTGCGTACTAACGAATCTTCGGAATAACGAACAGGAACCATACGTTTTACGTGATTTCCTTTCAAGGGAAGAAGATATTGAAGGTTGCGTGTTATATGGAAGTTATATGGAACTGTCGGGTTGACTTCGAGTTTAGATCTCCTTTGTGTCATTGTGCCACCGACCGACATTCACGTAATTCGTTTTTTTTTCAGCTTTCCAGGATCCTGTTACACCAAAATGGGAATAATAACGAGCCAAACAATATACCGAAAGTTGGAACAGATTCACTTCAGATCTTCTTAGGAAGGATACATAGACTTTCAAGATGCATTCTAGAGCTTGGCAAAGTGGCCCCGGATATTGTTCCGAAATGACTTACTGAACTGTTCCTAGCTTCTGAGGGCTGGTTCATTCCAAATTTGTCCATAACTGCCTAAGATCAGTTGAATTGAACGTAGGACTGATTTTAGTCCTTAATGAAACGACCCTTGATGTATTATATACATATACATATACATTGTGTACCAGTGTTTCGATATTTCAAGGTTTTTTTTTAATGTTTGAAAATGTATCATTAATTCATCTTTGGTATTCGCTGTTACCTTCGATTCTTTTATACTATATTCGTATACAAAATGAGTATAAATCACACGTACATTGTATCTATTTGATTTGACGAACGTTTTTGAGCCATCGAGGTAGTCGTGCATGCTGCGCTATCAAGAGGTACCACGGTATAGTATTGGTGGAGATAAGGATTGGGTTTTTAATTTTTAATGAGAATACTAATTATGAAATAGTACAGATCATCGACATTCTAGGAGGAATTCTAAGTTTATTTGATGAAAATTGGATTTAGAATGGCTGAGACATTCATAAACAAAGTAAAACAAAGCGAGTGTAATAAAAGGTAGGTCCCACCTTTTATTACAATCCCTCTGTTTTAGAGATCTCAGCCATTACTCTAGGAATAACATGCTCTTTTATATTTCATGAGGGGTTTCTCATTATCTCACCCCCCCAAAAAAAGAAGAATAATGTAGAAAATCTGAAGTTAGGTCTTAACCTAAACTGAACGATCCCCTTACATTATAATCACGTCGAGAGAAAACAATGAACATTCATCTTCGAAAACAAGTTGGTATAACGACATTTTTTGGCCAGAGCAGGGAAAGTAATTAGAAGGGAGGATACCACGATATCATGTGCGGTCCTGATAATGTTGTCTTTAAAAAAAAACAGACAAAGAAAACGGATGTTGCGAGATTACGAGGGAAGACATGAACAGTAGATAATGCATCTGAAGTTCTGCTGTTGTTTGTATGTCTGGGGAATGCCTGGGTATGTGAGATGGCTGAGACAAAGTTAAACACATACTGCGGTTGCCGACAGTCTGCTTTGGGTTGTCATCAGGCGTAGGTGAGCGGTAAGTCGCCCCTTCCTTCGAGACATGTCACGTGATGTCAAGGAGGTCGTCGTTGAAATACTCGCCCCTCAATATTCGTGTGTCGACCTTCCTCATCAGATCTCTGAGCTATACCGACATTATTTTTCGACTGTTTTGGTTGGTGAAGTGCAATAATAACAATGAATATAAACAGTCACTATATTGATTTGATAATGATGATTATAATCGAGACACTAGATCATCTCCCGTCATTTTCAGGTAGGTCCCTAATCCCACGTGTATTCATGGGTCAAAAGGGCCCCCGTGAGTGAGACATTAATTTAATCGAGAATGCAAGGGCCGGGCAGGAACCAAACTTACAACCTTCCGTTCATAAGTCCAGAGAGCCTTAGTCATTCTTCCACAGTGCTCTCAATGATTAACGCTTTATAATTCATTAAAACTGATTTAGGGATCTTATCTGCCTAAGGGGGAGGGGGTGCCCAAAGACCCCTTAGACCCCATCAGCGGCCGAAGTATAATGTTAATGTAATGTTTTGTTTTGCATCATAATGCTGTGAATAATCAATCGACATTCAATAATGTATATTATATTTGGGAACAGATGATGTCGTTGCGTCGGAAGGGAAGGAAGTTCGGGGGGGGGGGGTTCTCTTACTAACGAGGAGAACAAAACAGAGTTACAATATCAATGGATTACCCCTCCCTGTCTGTAGGATTCCAATCTTCACCCAATATCCTGCGCCTCACCCTCCCACGGGTCTTCACTGAGGCATGTGATCGTGAAAAGTCAGGGACAATCCTTTTCTAGGATAGATTCATAGAGCTGCGCACGTTTAAACTCTTGGTTTAGTATAATGTGTAATACTAGTACACTCTGTATACGGCTGTCGTCTAGCACAACTTACTGCCTGAAGGAAAAGAATTAACTTAAAACTCCTCTTCAAGTTCAATTTGAATTCTAAAACGAAAAACAACAGTCAGAGTAGAAAGTTTCAGTAGAATTGCTAAATAAAAAGTACTGAAGTCATGGAAGTTGGAAGTGTTTTATCATTATTTTGTGAGCTCAACAAGAATTCATAAACCCTCCATGAAAGCCTACTGATTGTGAATGCTTGAAGGCTTAAAGGCATAATTTGCCATTTGCAGATGAAACAAAAACCTAGCATTAGTGCTTTAAAACAGTTCTAAAATGTGAGGAAGGGATAGAAACAACCACTGTAAAAAAGTGAATCGGTAACATCGATGTTAAGTATTTTTAGATATACAAAATGTGAACTATAGTTATGATAAAAATGTCTCCAGAATAAGCTGTCTACAGCTATGGTTTATTGAGAAAAAAAAACAGATATCTCCTTATATTTTAGGCTTTATCGCGAAAATTTTATATGATAGGTTGTTTTGTGGTACAACAGACCTACACATATGTATTAAATGTCATACCTTGAAAATTGTTTAAATCACTGTTCCAAATGGTAAACAGAACCTTTAAGAGAGATGGGCTTATATACTGGACGATTAGCCTTACAAAGTATTTAGTCATATACGTTTTACTGTATAATATACGAAACAATGGGAGAATTGAGAGAAGATATCCAAACCTCGTCTGATTGACCAAACACTTACCAAATATCCCTGTCTTGCACAAACATTTTGTGATATTCAACATTTTACAGCTTTCTAATCGATGTTCAATTTCTGTAAAACCTTCAATATTCTCTTCTATACACTCGTGTCACGAAAGCCAACCCAAACTTGCCAAAAGTTTCCTCTTAGGGTATTGACCTGACATCTCCGTAATATATGGACTATTTTACGTCTGATCTTTTTTTTTTTAATTTTTAGAGAGAGAGAGAGAGAATAGACAAATAACATAGTCATTAAATTGCTTTAAATCGCTTTTAACATTTCGATCACGAGGAATTCCAGCTGGGTTTTTATCTTATTTTATTATATTGTTTTTAAAATAGTTCGCCCGAGCCACTGATACAGAAGCTTGTAAAAGGGTTACATTTGAAGAGTTTTATTGCAAAAAGAGCTGAGCGCCAACTTTGAACTTTTCAAAGTAAGTCCATCATCAGATAGAGCAAAACCAAACCTTTCCAGTGATATCTCACTTGTGACATAACAAGAATATTCCTGAAGTTATGACTAAAAAATCCTGTATTTTCTTTTTTTTTTGTATTCCTTGTTTTTTAGCAGCTTTAATCACAAGTATCTCGGCTAAACACTGTGGATATTGGGTTGAGATATTTTCAGTATAAAATAGTAAACAGGATTCACTTTTTGAATAAGCAACTGTGTAAGATGACAAAAAAAAAATCAGTAGTGATAAATGTTCGTTTTTGTGAAGAAAAGTTGGATGATATTGTACATTGTTTTTATTAGTGTGAAACTGGTAAGTCATCTGGATTGAAACTGAAAAACGCATAAATGAAGGTTTTAGAGCATATATGAAATTTAGTCTACAAAATGTTATTTTTGGTTTTAAAGAAAAGAGAAACGACGGTCTAAATTGTGTTGTGATTTTGATTAAGTAACAACTGTTTGAACAAAAGTTTGAAAACGAAGTCCCCAGGTTTGACTCTATGAAGAGAAAAAATAATGAATATTATGCAGATGATAGATATGTTCATTCTGTATCGGGTAGTCTCAACATGTTAAGTTTAAAGGAGCAGTCACTGCAACATTTGGTTGTGTAAATGTTTACTAGAGAAATTTTAAGAAAAAAAAGAGATTATGGTTGAATATTTTGAGTTCCACTATGTTGATATGGAGGGAAAAAATAGTCCATGGAGAGCTAAAAAGTTTTGGAAAAAAAAGAATGGTGTTAGCTCGTTTTGCGATAAAACTCCTCATTTGTACTGCCTGTTGCCAAGCGATCTGCTGACATAGTCATATCCACAAAGTTAAAATAGCTACCAAAGTGGCCTTGACCTCCATTGTTTGTGATGACGAACCTGTCCCTGGTTGTGATCGTGAATATTCCTGACCTGTGTTATAATCATATATCACTCTGTCAATTAATGCCCCATTGCTTTCTGTATAGACGGAGTACAATTATTATGCCGCTATTGCTTTTTTCGTTTTCGTTTTATTTTGTTTTCCTTTTTTTGTCTGCACGATTATCTCTTTAGTTTCTAAATCAAAGATAATCCACTGCATTTCAAAAAGTTCAAAAACTGTAACGAGTAAGTTGCATATGAGTGATATTATCCGTGTATTTTTTCTTTTTTTGATAATGCATCAGTAGGCAGGGATAACTATTTAAACACACACTTTGGTTTCAAAATTGAGCTGCTAAGTCATCTATTAAGTGCTTCACAATATTACGTTTATTGAAGGTTTTGTGTGATCGTTTGCGTGGTCACAAACTTATTCATTTATTTAATGATTTCTTGATTTATCAATTTACCGGTACTCCTGTACATGTAGAATTACGTAGCAAAGTTATTCAGCGATGAGGTCATCATACGTTATTTAGATTGCACAGGTGTGAGACTCATCATTTAGGAAAATGTATCAAAGTACAAATGTCCATAAGTTTTGTATCTCTGTCACATTGTACTGAAGTCCAATTTTTAGTTTGTATGAGTAAATTGCATCCATAATGAGTGCGCTTTTCTGATATGATAACTAGTCACATAATATTAGATCTTGATTTAGTCTCTATGCATTCAAAACAATCCTCTGAATTCCAAGAAGGAAACGGTTCAACCCCCCGAGAAGAAAAAATGAAGAAAAAATGAGACGTTGTAAAAGCTTATGTAACTCATGGAAGTTATTCATAAATCACAAAAGTGTATTGCATAGAGCCAGAGTGTGAAAATAACTTAGAGTGATGGTTCATTATCCTTAAAGTAGACGCTATCAAAACGGCTTGGCTAGTGGCCAGGTACATTTGTTAAGGCAGTTATTTTCTCTATCCAAGTGTATAAAGAGGCTGTCGCCGTGGATTTCCCCGATTTAAAGTGATCTCTTATCATTGCTTATTACCAGGGCATTACCAGGAAGGAGACATCATCCAATCGGTCACGTGAAGTAAAATGACATTTTTGTCTTAAACTCTTGAGAATGGAGCAAGTTGTAAGTGACTGTGTGTGTGAAAGTGTGCGTTTGTGTGTGTGCTTGTGTTTCAGTAGTGGCATAATCGGAGGAAAAAGCTACATTTAGGACAGCACTGAACCTGAGCTGTACGGTTTTTACAAATTGACGTCGCGTTATCTATTATCACAATTATCGCCACCACCATTATAATATTGTTAACTGCAGTGTCACTCCCTGTAACATGTGTTAGACTTGGGTTCAGAGACCCGACCCCTATGGTTAGATTCAGGCCCGTCTTACACATGTACATAACCGACGGAGATTAGTTAATTTTGCATACTTCCGGGTTTGCTAGCTGGTTATACATGTATACGGGCTGCCGAAAGTAAGTGATAATTGAGTATCATAGCAGTTTTAGTGTAAATTGTAATTTGATGGATTGGCTATTGTGTATAGGCAGTTTCTCTCTTCGATCTCTTTGACGCTTTCTGCATTGATCATTCATGCGTTTATTATGTCTGTATGGATAACTTTTCGTTGTTTCGAAGGTTCTTATTCCGAAGGTTTGTTAATCAGAAAACGAAATGAGGTTCGTAACCCATTCTTATCTTCGGATTAATGAACCTTCGGAAAAAACACCTTATTCCATTTTTTTTTTTTTTGGGGGGGGGGGGGGGTGGATAAACAAACCTCCGCAATAACAAACCACATTTCATAGCTGGATTAACGAACCTTCGGAATAATGAACCTTAATTAGTTTTCTGACTAACGAATCTTCGGAATATTAAACTGACAAATTCACGCCACAAATGATCGGGTTAACAAATCCCATTTCATTTTCGGATGAACAAACCTTCGGAATAACGAACATCACCCGTCTGTATGTATGTATGTATATCTATGAAGTCATGGACACAGTGTGAATGTAACAGAAACATTCCTGAACTTCTTAACCAGAAGGTCCGGGGATCGAATCCTGGTTGCTTCGTTCATCCTTAGACAAGATGTTTTGTCAAATCCTCTTCCCTTTTGCCCAGGTGTATAAATAATTGAAATGCAGTGCTCCCACTAATGAGGTTAGGCAATTAATATAAAGACCTCATTTTTTCAATGTTGTCATCAATATCTTTCGGTTATGTGGATGTAAATATTTTAAAAAAAAATCGTTTTTACATAATTATGTCTGTATAGGTATGTAAATATCATATCATACAATATGCTATGATATCATTATGATATGCTTCATATACATTGAAATATAACATGATAAATATCATATCATATCATATCATATAATAAAATGATATGTAATATCAAATATTATGTTATATCACATGATATCATATGACACTATAGATTTATTTCTTTAGGTGTATATATATACGCATTTACATCCATAATAATATGCATGCATATGCATATACATATGAATGTAATCATACATTTATTTTAGCCTATACCGCAATGCAAATTGATGTCGAAGGAGTTAAGATCATTCTTTCAGCGTCAAATTGTCTCCAGGGAGGAGATGATCTAATGGGTCTTCAGCTCGACCCAATATCGTCTGACGGACTTGACAGCGTGTTAATCGCATTACTCCAGAAACAAGATGATGTCATCGAGGGGTGATCGTTTGTCACGAGAGAAGGGGAGGGTCTAGGGTAGCTTTATCTACAATGGTACACTGTTTGAGGCAGAGATCTGCTTAGTTCCTCTTTGAATAAAAAAAAAATATCTGATAACAACAACAACAAATCAGGCATAAAGGGAACACAAGTTTTCGAGGGATTTGAAAGGAAAAGGAGAGAACCTGAATCCATGCCATAACGATAATTAAGTTATTGATAATCTTAATTACGTCTTACCAAATAGAATTTCAACAGGGGGGGGGGGGGGGGATAGAGAGAGGCCGAGGATGGGAAACTATATGGTCAAACTGATGTGGTCAAATTGTGGCCTTAGCAATATTTTTGTTGCTTCTCTGATATTAATTTAGTGATATCTTTTGCTGACAATAAGTCTTTCTGTACCAGGATTTTGACAGCATTTTTTCAAACGTTCGATTACTGTTCCGAGGTGTGTTTCCATACTCTATTTCATTTAGAGAAACATTTGTCTTTATCATTTTATTATTATCTCTGGTTTCTTGCATTTGAAAATCAAACTTAAAGATGTATGAATAATAATGCTCATTCAACTTGAAATGGTTTGACGATGTCGGCGAATTTTTTGGCGGAGTTGTTTTGATATAGCTTGAATTTGCAATTCATGCCTTATGCACAATTATTTTTAAGATTTCAAAATTGAAAAAAAAATATTCTATTGTTGACTGAGAACAATCGCTATTTCTTTACCCCATATTTTATTTACCCATAGTTCCACGAAACCAATAATGAGTATAATGTACTTCTGAGGAAGTTTAGGTTATCATTTCAAAGCTTTTAGTAACCACGTTTACTAAAGAGACATTGGATAAGAAACACGTTTTCAAAATTGTTATGATTTGCATAATGCTGTATATGATATTCATGTTTCTACCCTTATGAATTTTTGTAGTCTTGATACATGCATTGTTAAAATTGTCAAAAGTGGTTTCTATGATACTGTCATGTACAAAAATCTATACATAATAGTTTATATTGTAATTGTGATAAAGGTCATTGTTGACAGAGTAAGAAAAAAATGTATGTGGTTCTAATTCATGCATCCCCGAAATCACCCGTTTATCTCACAGCAAAAGTGAAACATCTGACGAATATTGACTTTTTTGCGGTTTTTAAGCACTTAATTGGTTGCTGAGTGGAGTTTAGATATCAAGGGCAATTCACGAAACAAACAGGTTGTTCTCTATTGTTGTGACTCCATGACAATGTCGGGCATTAATGCACTTTTCCATGCATAATCAGCTGTGGAAACGTTGCACTTTGACCGTACTTTCCGCTCATTGTGGTACTGAACCCTCGTGTTAGGTGGATGGAAATCGTCAGCAAACTCTGTAAATCACGTATGTACACCATGCAGTTCTAGACAAGAAAAACGAAGGAGAGAAAAAGGATAGTTAACTCCCTAACCTATCACAACAAAATAGCTAAAATAATATCAAAAATCCGAAGAGTTAAACACAGCAAGTAAGCTTAGTAACAAAACGTGACAACCGCAATGGACTATTTATTATGTATACTCCGTTCTCGATTCAGAAACTTTTGTGAAATGGCTATACCACTGTATAAATAATGTTACGATGTTGATGTTGATATATTCCTGTCAGCTGATAGTGATGTCACACTCTTTCATTTACCTTCTTGAGTAGTTTTATGTACATTTTAATGATTTGATTGCACCATATTTCATCCAAGTATGACAAAAAAAGTAACGAGAATACAATTTTAGTAATGTGTAAAAGCGAGTATACATACGCATTTATCTAGTGATGTAAGTCTATATGAATAATAAAAAATGCTGAAAGTACTTCAGGTGACGGGATTAACCTCTGTACTGGTAACTCTTTAATGCTTGTTTTGTTCTTGCAATTTATATGTGGGCAATCAACATCCGTTTTGACACATGTAAAGACTTTCATAGGAGAACTGAACCACAAATGTGTCAATATTCGTTTTTAGAGGCTACTTTCAGGCATGGTAACTTCTATAATCAGAATTTGTCCTGTTCTACAGTTGTCGTGCATGGTCATTCTCGTCAAATCGTATACTAATTTTTTCGGCTTTATTTCCTTTTCACTCTTTCATTCTTCTACACATTTCCAGGCAAGGCAGGCTGGCGAATGGACGATGTCCGACCACGATATCGTGCGACGATCCCCCTCCGCCTTACGAGGAGGTGGCCGGTTCGGCGAACATCGGGGTCCTGCACGTTTGACGCAAAGTTGGCAATACATATCATCAATCGCCGGACTGAGTAGTCGCAGAGCCACTAGACAACTGCTAGAGCTAACGAAGGGAGTTCGTCGCCCATGAGGAAGAAGAGGAGGCGCTAGTCATTTCGCAAATTAGAGGGGAAACTCTACTCCATGTCTAAGTTAACAAATTTTAACGTTATTTAATAATACGATTGCATAACCAAACAAATAATACCAGTGATTGTGTGATAACAATTGTAATTGGACAAAATGATTGAAGACATTTTCTACTACAAATCAGTAATATTAATGATCATTACATAATTACAAGTTAGAAGATGAGGAGATAATAAAATGATCTATCGTATTCTCCATGGGTTTGTACATGTAGTACTGATTATAATGACGTTTTGTCGATAATCACAAATTTTAACAACCAACGCTTCCTTACTGCTGCATCATGTTAAGATTTGAAATAGAGGGTATAGATATCTTCTGCTTAAATCAACATTATCATTCCATCTCACTCGTGTCTTTGCGTCGTCTGAAAATTTTGTAAAATTAATTCCACTGTCTACTGGACTTTAGTCCATCTGAGAATATTAATCAAACATCGAGTAGAGTTTCGCTGCAAGTCGCTTTTAGGCTATATCCTTGCTCGCGACCGAACACCTTGACCGTTGGAGCCATATACTTTTAAAGCGGAAACAGACGTTTTGATTAGCAGACGGACCACCAAACAAGTGCTAACAAAGAGCGCTGGTCGCGCTACAAGCACGAGGACGAAGGAAGTTGTTTGACTGAGTTGCGTATTAACTATGGCACCGTCACCACTGACATCTCTGCTGAACAGGACATCTGTGCTGTGTGGGACATCAGCGATATTCTCATGCAGTGGCTTTGAAAAGTTAAACGGTAAAATTCAACCTCCACTGCACTCACTATTTTGTATAGATCACCTTCATATCACGGCTATAAAAGCAACTGGCGCAATGTGGGTGTGATGGTTGTCCTTTTCCGAGGCATTGACCTTTTATCATTATTATTATTATCATCGACAAGGCAGCAATACAGTTCTATTTGCAGGTATCAGCAAAATTCAAACAAATTTAGAAGAGACTGTGTACCAGTGCATTCTTTCATGCAAACGAAATAAACATATCGTTATAGAAATTATAAAACAAAACATCATAACGTATATAGCTATGCCATGAATCTCTGTTTAGAGAGTTTAGACCCCATTACAGGTCTCTTGGCAACAACGTTCCAAAACATTCGTAATCTTGATGCCTCTTTCCTGTTCTGTTCTTAAAGACATAATTTACCATTTGCAGATGAAACAAAAACCCAGCTTTAGCATGTTCAGTGCTTCAAAACAGTTCTAAAATGTGAGTTAGCAGTGGCGGATCCAGAGGAAGCGCGCCGGAAGCGCGCCCCTCTTAATTTTTGGTTAAAACAAAAGAAATAAGAAAAATGGGGGAGGGTTGCTTGCGCCTCCCCTTTACGGAATTCCTTGATCCGCCCCTGGTTAGGGATAGAAACAACCAATGTAAAAATTATAAGCATCATAATCGATGTAAAGTATTATTGAATTTACAAAATGTGAACAGTAGTTATAATAGAATTGTTTCTCGAATAAACCGTTTACTGTAATGGTTTATTGAGAAAAATATTGATATCTCCTTGTATTCTAGGCTTCATTCCAAAATCATTATGTGGCAAGATATTTTATGACACAACTGACCTACACATATGCATAAAATGTGATAACTCGAACATTTTTTTTTAAATCACTGCTCCCAAAGGTAAACAGTGGGGTATTCAATACTAGAAAGGAAAGATAGAAATTTGTATTAACAAAGGAGGAACGAGATGTGAAGACTAGAAAACACGAATGATTTTAATTCCCTTTGTTCCATTGAAATACTCATACGTATAACAGAAATGCAAATCACCGTATGTATCGCTGTAAAAGCACACAGTATACTTCCATACTTAAAGCAGATAAAACCTAAATTCACCAAGAGTGACGATCAGAAGAAAATACAGAAAATACATTGACAAGGTGAATTCTTCGAGGACCAGATTGGGAATGTAAAAGGGAATCATCCAAGAGCGACGGACGATGAAATGCTAAAAGGGTAAGGAGGAAGCAAAAAAAAAAAGATAAAAATTATTATCCTATGTCTGTGCATTCTAAGACATTTATACGACACAGGTGGTCGAACTTTTTTATACAAGCTATGGTCTAGAGTTTTCCTTTTTTATCATGAGATGTAATTATCTGTTATAATGCTATTCAGTGTGACGAATGTAGCGACCTGCTATGCATTTCATTACGTGTTGTTCAAAGTGCCTATGAAAAGATGTACAATATATATTTCAAATGATAATTGCTCAGACGCAATAATGCGCTTGAGACTCAACTAATCTTGCAGGTACTTTGACTGATTATATGCACTTCTATGTATATATCGCGGCATGATGCAAAAGAGATGTATTATATTTCCAAATATACGACTTCTACCGTGGCACATGACTTTCAATCATATTGCGTTCTGTCCTTATTTCGCCAAAAACACGTGAATGTGGTTAAGTGAGTGTGAACATGGTATAGGCTACTCCGTAGAGTGATTACCTGTAAAACACCATGATATTGCGTCTGTGTATAACACAAGTGTTATCATCATCATCATCATTATACCTATAAAAGCAGTATTGTTTTCATCGTCGTCATCATTGCTATGGCTAATTTCACAATTGTTATTATTATTATCACCAATGTTGTTTGCAATATACCATAAACATCGTTGTTTCAATCTTGAGATGAGGTTTAGCGTGCGAAGCCTATGCATGAACTTCTCACTCAGTGACAACGTTGAAAGCGAGTCGTCCCATCTCTATGAAAGACAGAAGTGGCGCATTAACAGTCTCATTTCCTGAGAAGGAAGTTCTCGGGCTCCACACGTTTCCATGCGAGGACCTGAATTGGAAGTGCAGGTTTATCTTTTGAGTTGCGCACCAAAAGACTGTTTTTTAACAAATGGGGGAACAGTTTCTTGGCTAGGAGGCAGTCAGGTTAAAGGAAATTATCATTCTTTGAAGGGACACTGCAATGTGGCATAGTGAATAAGAATTCTGACTCTCATTCCGAGCACCCAAGTTCGAATCCAGTCCGACGTTTATGTCCTTGGACAAAATAATGTCCCTCTCTATCACATTGTGTGAAAGGGTACCTGGCAACTCTAAGGTAATAGTAATGGCGGGACATTCTGGTAGAACAATGTTAATATTGAAGAGGAGGCTACCATTATTAAAGAAGACGATATTTCAACTATCAAACATTTATTGGCCGCAGAAAATAAAAAAACATGAAAATCAAACCTGAACAATTAATGTAGGCAAACCATTACCAGGAGTTTCTTATGCTTGGTAAAGTATAAAGATGTGTTTAAAGTTGAGGTGCATGGCCGGATGCGCTCTTTGAAATGCAATCTTGATTACGTCATCGAATCTTCACGCAAGGTAAAACATTTTTTTTCTTAGCCATAAGATGTCAAAATGCTTTACGAATATAAGATTCAAAGCGCTCCTCAAAATATTATCTAGTGTGTATCATCAACAATACCTTTCAACTGTGATTAGGAAAGTAACTTTCCTCATTCAAATTAAAGAATATGATTATTTTAGTATTGTTAGTACAAGAAAAGAATATTGAAAAGTGCTAGGCAAGAATACGTTATGTTCAAGGCGAAATTATTATGGCTACATTGACAAAGCAGCCTTCGCCTTGTAAGATGACCCTCTGGCATTAAAACTGTCGCAACTATCTTTAATGTCCCCGGTTTGATAATGCCAATATCATGATTTTATTTTCGTCAACATATCGTTTTCTTTTTTTTTGTGGGTGGCCAAGGGGAATGCAAGCCGTATTCATCATTTTTCTTTTTTTGAAGTAAAGGTCCTTTCGTTATACACTGCATCACTGGTTCTGAAATATTACCTGCATTCGTTCAGTCAGTCATACGTGACATAGTGCACGTTTTGGACATAGTTCATTGTATTACTAATCCTTCGGTACGTATAACTTTTTCACTGGTTCTGTACAGGGAGGTGAGACCTCTCTGATCTAAGGAAACCGCGTTAAACGTGTTTAACTTCATATCTTTATTCCTTCTCCTTGAAAGTTAGATTTCAGCAAGGAGTCAAATTTACTTGCGAGGAACATTGCGGTTTTTATTCTTTAGTCATTCTTATTTTTCTTTCCTTTTTTTTTTGAATAAAGGCAAGATATCGTTATTTTTTTTTAATGTCACGTAGTTCCCAGGGGATCTTGCAGAGAGCTCTGATATTGTCACAATTGAAACGCCAACTTTGAAACTCTACTAAATTCAGATGCATTACGAAAACGTATTGCAAGAGCTCCTCGGAAATCACAATCAGAATTCCGTACCTAGATTCTCTCTCCCCGACCCTCCCGACCCTCCCACCCCCCCCCCCGGCTCTCTCGCTATCATTTCTCGTTCTTTTTCTCTTTCAGTCCGTGGTTAATTTTCTTTTTCAACCGTCATACATTGCTGAAAGTTGAAGCAGACGTTATTACTCATCAACGGAAATATCAAACAGAGATGATTTGACACGATAGGATAATCTGCGGATTAGCACACGCAATAATGTTTCCAAACTACTTCCATAAGCGTATCCCCCCAGATCCATTTCAAACAGATTAGTCCCCTAGACGCTCCGTGTGAGATCCACATTATCGCGTAATTTGTCGCCATGGTGTTTTCAGTTATATAGTCTCAGCCAGGCTGCTTGATGATAATTGATATTCAATTCCATAGTGGTATCCACTAAACCGACGAGACGAAAGCTGATCATGGCACGCAATTCAACCAAACGACAGCCACTTTTCGCTGTCTCCATCGAACAATTTATGAGAAAGTAATGTTTTTATAAGACAAGTATGCTACAAACGAACTTTTGTGCATGAAACATGTAATGGAAAGTATCAAAAAAAATCACGAAACTTGACAAGGATTTTATTTTCATCTATTGAATTCTCAGTACTTCTAAGAAAAATACGAAATGTTGTACAAAAGATGCTTGATGTTGTAAACATGCATGATCAGGCAAAATTGTGCAAATCCGCAGAAGACTTTCAACGATAAAGTGTATTCGGGGAAATAGAAATTCTATTCTTTTAAACTTATGACAGGAGTTATGTGATGAAAACGTTGGGGAAAGAGCTATTTTTTTTTGGGGGGGGGTGGGGTGGAGGAACCCAAGCCGTATTTGCACTTATGATGCCTGAGATCCCCTTCATTAGAAGGAAAGTAAAATTTATACAACTTTCATTTTTGTGTTAAACGTTTTCTATCCATGTTACAAGAAGAAGAACAACAAAAAATATCTAACTCACCTAGGCAGTGTAATCATATACTTTCTCGAAAGCTAATGCAGATGAGATATTTCTTTTTCTTTCAAGAAAACAGAATCATAGGAATGTTTCATTGCTACGACAGACTTTTGTTCGTTTCTAGACTAATTTTGTCGATTACAACAACAAATCTCTCAAACAACTGCTCTAATGCAATCATCGATAATGACAACCGCCCCGATTAGAAAAAAAAAAATTATGAATTCTGTTATGTATTTGCCTGTAGGTGGGAAGGGATATGAATGAGAAGTGTTTGACCACGTAAACTTTGCCAAAAAAAAAAAGCCACATCAATTACAATAACAATAACAATTAATCCTCCAATTAGGGGGAGAAAAGTACCAAGATCACCAATATAACAGGACAAATAAACAAAAGATTTTTATCTAGTGGCTGCCTTAAACGTGTGACGCACTTGGATGATCCCATAAAGCTCTTTCGTTTGTCAAGGTTCATTGGTGAAATAAACACTCTCCCTGAACTCAACAGTTCTAGAGCCCCCCCCCCCCCTCTCTCTCTCTCTCTCTCTCTTTCTCTCTCTCTCTTTGAATGTATGAGTCATTGTAGGACGCCTGTTCAATGTCCTGGTTTAAATGAAACTTTAAAAAGCGATTAAAAAATAACCTGTGATGAAAATAAACCGTTATTTTAAGATCTTTTTCCTGTTTTTCTCAGCTTCTATGTCTCTTTTAGCCACCTGGGAAGGTACAATTCATTATGCTACGAAAAAAGCGTCAAGTAAACACGAAACTAGGACAAAGTGGAGGTGGAATGAAGAAAAGTGATATCATTTTGAAAGTTGAGCGTTTGAGGTCTATTTTGTACACATGTTAGGTAGTAGTAAATCTGTCTGCTTGTGTTTATAATTTTGATGGTTAGCATGTGACAGTAATATCTACAGTCACAACATATGGACCATTTATCGCATCGCCTGTACTGTATAAGAATAGTTTCAGCGGGTTAAGCGCCATTCTTAAAATTTTAAAATAAATCCATGATCAGAGAGAGGAAAATGGAATCTTTCCTATGATAACTTCTTTATAATATAACAAGGAATGTTCTTGAATTTCTGTCTAATAATTGTCCAATATTTCATCGTTTTCAATCTGTTTAGTAGCTTCAATCCCGAATATCTCCACTTAGCACGAATGGAGTAAGCTCGTTTTGCGATCAAACTCTTCACATGTGCACGCTTATCTCATTATTTTGAGAAGGATTTTGCACTCATTTTACTGCAGGCAATAGGGGAACAATTATTTATTTGAGTCTATACTATCAACCCTCCATTTCAGAAGGAGGTACATATTTACGCTGCCATTTAATACACAGGCGAAAAGCCTAACTGTTTGGGGATTTAACTTCTTTTCCCTGCTGGCGGCGGTCATTCACTAGGTCAAAAGTGAGTCAGTTTGTTCCAAGGAAGTAAAAATGGTACCCCTGGAGATGGGTGTAGATTCAGCTGATTGTAACTGGGTGTTTGAGAGGTTTTTTGTTTGTTTTGCTTTGCTTTTTTTTTTTTTGAAGATGCTGAGTGAGCCTAATGCACGTTTGTATCTTGATTCCTAGGCATGGATGCTATCTTGAGATGTACCTTATACATAGGTGTATAGAATTGACACCCGGTACGTCAAAAAAAAAGTTTTCTTACTATGTTGGAAAAAAACAACAACCTTAAAATCCAAACAATATGTGGTAAAGACATAATCATCTGCTGCGGCGATATTACATGAGGCTTCTTTCTCTTTAATATCATCTCGTGGAATATGGCATCCCAATAAAGTTAAATACCACAATTTCTTTTCTTTCTAAAATTCAAAGTTTAATATATATCAACGGAGCAGTATGAGCGTCATGGTTACATAAGCAAGTAGATAAGTTGACGAATTATTGGTCTCACAAGTATAACAATAAAATGTGGGTCTCCTATTTTTTTTGTGTGTGTGTCTGTGTGTGTGTGTGTGCGCGCGCGCATGTGTACATGTGTAAAAAAAAGAATCATAACCTTCATATCACACTGTTCTAGAGCTGTATACCGATTTGATGAGATGATGATATTGCAAATGGTAAATGGTCACGGATGAAAAATTACTGACAAACTGAAATAATTTCATACAATTTGTTTCACGAATCGATGAAAGAGGGATATCACCTTATTCTATTAAAGATACATCGTGCAAGGTGTATGCAAATGTGATCAATGTCACTTCTTCACGACAGTATAGGTGACTTTATCAAATTGATGCCACTTTCTTCATTTTTGGCCAAATTTTATTGGAAGATATTTTTACTTGTCTGTTTTACTTTTCGTATTCAATTATCTTGAAGGCAAGAAAGGACGCTCCCTTTAATGGAGGAGCTCTCTCTTGTTCTCCCTCTCTCTGTAAGTCGGCCCATCTACACCGTCGCAGCGTGATGAAGTCTCACGTGTGTGGATGATTCACACGACACGACACCGTTACCCATCCGCCCCGAGACTTCCGGTGTGGCACGGGGGAACCGCGCGCAGGGTACACGAGGCGCGGAGGCACGAACAAGGCTGGGTCTAATCCATGCTCTTGCAGATATTTCATGGCCTCTCTTAAAGTGCGACTCCACACCAAGTTCAGGCCCGTAGCCAGGGGGGGGGGGGGGGGGGGGGGGGGGTGCGTCGGGTGCGTACGCACCCCCCCCCCCCAAATTCTGAAAGGTCCACTTTTTCATAATAACGGTTTTTAGCAATTCTCAAGATAACAATCCAAATAAATATAAAGACACATTATATGCTACGTAAATGTGGAAGAGTACGTTTAACAATGTTAAAAATAATTGTACGAAACCCTTTTGTTGTATGAACCATCGGATCGTCCCCATGCACACAAACACAAATGTTATGTATCAATTTGTGCGAGCTATTATTATATTGGCACTGCATGCCATGGCCCTTGGCGCGTGTGACCGGTGTTTTTTTTTTTTTTCCACTGGCCGCCCGAGTACGTGCGATTCGTGGATGACATTGAGGTTGACACTTGCATTTTTTCACAGGAACAGAGGTAAGTGGATGAAAATCTAATAGCCTCAAGTTTACATATAATGTGACCCTGCACCTCAAAACAAACAAAAAGTTGCCAGACATGAATTTTTAGTTAAGACCATATTCTGAAAGAGCACACTTTAAGCTTTAAAATGATGTATAACTCAAATCAAATGGACTCTCCTAACCTATCTAAATATTGGAAAGAAAGCACAAACTCAGGAAAAGTGTGAACTGAGAAAAGAGGCTCTTATTAAAGTACAGTGTCTATTCAAGCGCTTAATCTTTACCAAACCGTGCTGGCTGTGCGATGAATGAGACAAAAAAACAGGAAGTAAACCACCAGAGTAACAACAATGAAGGGATTATCAGATTAAACTGAAATTAAGCATGCCTCATTAACACATTCTGTCCATAATCAATGCCAACTTTCAAAGCGGTAACACTATCTTTTCAAAAGTTATCAGTTGAAAGTGAAGAGTGTGGACAAGGTTTTTCAGAAATGAAAAAGGGATTCTAAAGACACACCTAACCACACTATTCTACCAAAAAATGTTCGAGATAAACTGCTAAAAAACACAGTAATTCCTGCCCATTTTATGATACCAAATTTTAGCATAATGTAAAGGAAGACCCTCTCTTTCAGAAAATATGAAAAAGTCAAGTTCGGTTAGGTTGACCCACTTCACTTATTTTCAGTCCTCACGCAAAATCAGTGTGTGCGACTTTATGTTCGTTTTGAGGTGCACGGTCACATATTATGATAAAAATTAAAGAAATTTCCTCGAAATTACTATAATCGAAAACCTGAGACATTTTATATCTACGTCTCACAAAGATATAGTACATGTACATATAAGTACATGTTGGCATGATAATGCCTGGGGATAGATTATTATGTCAACTATTTTCCATTATGAATGCATGCTCCAATCAAATTGTGTAAAGGTGGTCATGAATAAGCATTTCTTACGAACGATCAGGAGAGACAAAACAAAATGAAAGGCCTGTCTTACTCCAGTTCTCTATTAGTTATACATTTTCTCATGTTGTGACAGTTCGATTGGTTCTCATTTTGAAGTGAGCCAAAACCTAAGAACATTCTTACTTATAATTTCCAAAGAGTATTATGCAGGCACGCAAACTCAATTTAGTTGTATTTCATTTAAATGTAATGGGTAAGAGGGTATGAGAGAGAATGCTGAGCTATGAAGTAAAATGGTAAAGTAAAAAGTTTGTCAGATAGTATTACAAAAGCCTGAATATTGCAAGAGCTCCGGAGTAAAAACAGTCAGGGAAAAACCCTATGTATGATAACATTGTGAGAGCGTTAGACTGCATTGTGACGCGTCGTTATTTAATTTACATTCTTTATTCATCTTTTTCATAAAAAACACAGGTAATGAGCCGGATTGGGTTAAAATTCTTACTTACAGCTTTGTAGAAGTCTGAGTCAACAGTATCACACAGTACTTCAAGACGTATTAGTACAAACGATTTCTTGAGCCTGCACCGTTTCAGGCTCTGTTCTGGATACGGCGGTAGAAACTCATTCTTTTTTGTTGTTTATTTTATCATTATTTACTAATCTCTTTTCTAACGTACAGGTAGCGGATTTCTTTGCAGGCCAAATTCGGAAATGTACTGTTGATTATTACTTATACATTTTCTCATGTTGTGACAGTTCTATTGGTTCTCATTTTAAAGTGAGCCAAAACCTAAGAACATTCTCACTTATAATTTCCAAAGAGTATTATGCAGGCACGCAAACTCATTTTAGTTGTATTTCATTTAAATGTAATGGGTAAGAGGGTATGAGAGAGAATGGAAAGTGCTGAGCTATGAAGTAAAATGGTAAAGTAAAAAGTTTGTCAGATAGTATTACAAAAGAAACTCATTCTTTTTTGTTTGTTTATTTTATCATTATTTACTTATCTCTCTTCTAACTTAAAGGTAGTGGATCTCTTTGCAGCCCAAATTCGAAAATGCTTAGAGACAGCTAGTAACCAAATATGCTACTATAATTATTTTAATAAATAAGAAATAACCATTCCAGTATGTATCTTAGTGTGCACAGTAAGACAGATCAAATCAAATAGGATAACATCTGAGCACTAAGCCTGAGGTCTGAATTTGCACTCAACTTCTTCCAATGGCTAACGGATGTTTAATTTTTGAATTTCACTGACCTCCAAATTTCACAAAGAAAACCTTCTTAGCATGATGGTTAATATGACATTTGACTGATATTGGAGATGTTTGCGAATCGGATCTACTACCTTTAATATTATTAAATCTAAAATGATTATTTGAAAGTTCGGAAATGCTGGAAATATCCTACCACAAGGAGGCAAAATATAAATGGTTCACATTTACAATTCATTTTGTTTTAAAAATTTTCTTATTTATTTTCGTTTTTGACAAACTCGCATACCAACGGCTGATAAACTGTATAGTAAAGTGAATGTTTCATCTTCCAAACAGCATCCAATGGGATGGAAAACTCCAACTGAAAGGTGGACACCGTGACCATACTCGCTAAAGAAAACGCGTAATAGGGGTCGTTTTTTCTCACGGATTAGATGGAAAGTGTGATGTACGAGCGTATATAATCAAAGGGTATCAAAAAGGCCGAAATTTGGGAAAATGGTATATTGTTCAATCATGATGAAGTACTTCTTTAGGGTGCAGGAAACATTTAAGGAATACTTGTTTTTAAGGCCCAAAAAAAATCATATGATCATTACTCGTTTAGGGGCCATTTTGAAAGTCCATGTATGAGCATGGTGTCCACCTTTTAATTGTCGCTACCCCTCCCGGGACAGTATCAAAGGACCGTTTTGTTAATTAACGCAATCCCCCCTTCCTTTAAAAATCCTGGCTTCAGGCCTGCTAACGCGGGTATACAATAGAAAAAATAAAAGTTAAAACAACACCAGGAAAATCACTATTCTCAACTTTGCGGCGCGCTACGCGCGCAGAGTCTCGAACACAATTAAACTTTGCAACTTCCTGGCAAAATGAGTTTTTACTATTTCCTAGATGAAATACCGTAACGCGATTGCATGCAACAGACAAAAATACAAATTTCCTCGAGACTTTAAAATGTCATTAAAACAGTCAAAATTCACAATTTGCGGCGCGCTTCGCGCGCAAATTCTTATACAACTTTTGTAGTTCGGTCGTCCAAAGAATATATATATATATATATATATATATATATATATAATTGTGTGTGTGTGTGTGTGTGTGTGTGTGTGTGATCATTGGTATTGGTACCGAAGGTCCATTTTTTTAGTGACCGCACCCCCCCCCCCCCTTGAAAAATCCTGGCTACGGGCCTGAAGTTCATATTGGTTTCAATAGATTGCGCTGTATGGTATAGTGGAAATGACTCTCGTTCTTGGAACGGAGGTCCCGAGTTCGAGTCCTGCGTAGTGCTTACGTCTTTTGAACACTATGTCCCTCTAGACCCAGGTGTAAAAATGGGTTTGCCTGGATGTGCTGGAGTAACAGTAATAGAAGGTGCCTTCTTGAAGAGAGGATACGCGTAGTAAATAAGACCATAATCATTGTTACGTTATGACAATGATAATAATGATAATCATCACTTTCATTGTTATGGTTATTATTAGCATTATCACACAAGAATAATCAAAGAATGGTAGAAATGTCACCAAAACTGGACAAAATCAATAAAGTTATGGGACCTACCACGCAAGGTTTGAAAATTAAATATGCTTCCACAAAACAGTGATAATTTATCGCAACCACATATTGCACAAGTACCAGGCGATAAAGCCTTAACTTAGACAAGTCTTTAAGAACCTACTCACAAATCATCCTGACCAGAACTTCATCTATTTAAAGGAAATTAAAATGGAAGCATTGTATCACTCCCATCAAATCAATGACAATGCACCGACGATGAAGACCGAGACGAGGTGGGTTGTATAAGTAGCCGAATCATAAAGATAAAACTTCATCTTTCTATACAATGTTATGTGTACAAAGCTATATAAGGGAGAAATGTTGGGTGACAATGTCAGCAATTCATCTAATTTGCATGTGTGGTTGCGACCAATACCAGTGCTCCAAGTTAAAACAAAAACAAACAAACAAACAAACAAACAAACAAACGCAATGTCAAGGAATTGTGGCATTACTAAGTGAAATTTCCATAACTTAATTCAAGTCCGATTTTGATTAAACTTCCATTATTTTGTGTGTTTGATGTTAATCTACTGTATTCAGTCTGGTAATTTTGATGTAGGGGGGCTTTGACATTGTTCGCTATCTCTTTCCAGCATGCTTGAAGCAAAAGACAGTCACCTGAAGAAATGATAAGGGGGAGGGAACTCTCCCTGATTTAAGCTTTCTCAAAGGCTTGTCCATCAATTTTTAAGCCCTCTGAGTCCATTATAAACCCTCTCAAAATCTTCTCATGGCTACTGCTATGATTACCTTGAAAGTGCGATGATTCACTAGACGCGATAAGGGTGATATGTTCTTGCTCTTGTTCAACAACGTACCCCCCCCCCCAAAAAAAAAAAAGGAATATACTTGATATTGCCAATGCAATGTTTCTTAAATGAATAAATGCACAAACAAACATTGCATTTCATTTCATTTTTATTTCATTAAGGGGGAGATAAACGGCTAAACTGTCTGTAGTCTGCATAATAAAAGTTATCTGTTATGATGATAGGATGGTGATATCCCGCCTAATTTTGTTCAAAGTAACACATATTTAATGATCTGCGATTGATATTGAGCTTATGTGACACATCAGTCCGTGCAGTTTTATGTGGTTAGGCCTAAGGAAGTTTATGACATTTGTCTAAAGCTTATGCATTCTTAAATTATACTACCCTTCCCCGTTGCGTCGTATTTGAGTACACAGGGGTGAATAACTCACTCAATTATCATTATCATGAACTGAAATGAGGTAGAGAGCAAAAGAAAAATGAAAGCGCCGCTTCTTTGAAACATGGCATCTATATGTCCATATTACATGACATAAAATAGGTATTTATAATGGCCTTTGATATGATTTGCGTGTGTATGTGTGCATGCAGGTTATGAACACAACCTTTATTTTCCAAATTTTGTTAAAAAAAAGAACAGGAGAATATCAAAAGACAAAAATATGGAAATAAATGAATTACCCCCATATATATATTCAGAAAGCCTTAACAAGAAGTTTGATAGGGTCTTGTCTTCCCCACCATAATGCTTCTCGTTGACAAGTCCGAAAAGCAGTTGAAATACGAGATGAATACCTGAGGAGATGTGTAAAAAGCTAAAGGTCTCAATTCCTCGATGGGCTGGGCACACGTGACCAACACATCGATTATGGTGAACGGCGAAATCTCGTCGACACAGGCGTGCCATGCTATGAGTCGACTTGCCTTGACAACCATGAACATTGTCGGTTGCTATCTTGTGACAGAATGTTGTCTCTCTCTCTCTTGCTCACTCGCTCTCTCTCTCCCTCTCTATATTTATATCCTTTTATGCGCTTGCATGGTTTAGTGTACGTATATAAATATGTACGAATATTTAAAGGGGATGGCGAGTAACTGATCAATGGGAATCAGTGGGAATGCTGGAGGATGATTGTTACAATCCTTGTGGGATTCATTCAAGAGTACATTATATACCTATTGTTGTGTGAAAATTATTTGCTTCAGAATGGTCTCATATTCAAATAATGTGCAGTTTAACGTTTCCAGGTTAGCGTGCCTGGTCAGTGACGGGACATTAATCTGCACATTACTTGAATATGAGACCGTTCTGAAGCAAATAATTTTCACACAACAGTAGATATATATTGTACTCTTAAATGAATCCCACAAGGATTGGAACAATCATCCCTCAGCATTCCCACTGATTCCCACTGATCGGTTACTAGCCATCCCCTTTAATGCAGCTCAATATAGTATTTAGCACAATATCGAAAACTTGAAACCAATATCTACATGTATCTTAAACACCATTCTCAATAAGATAATGAAGGAACCGCGAATACAAAGCTTGTAATCGCGGGTTCCAGGAACTAACATCAATGTCAAAACGTTTTGCAATGAAGATAGGACACAAAGTACTGATGACGTAACTACATGAAAGCAAAATTAGCAAGGCACAAAGGACAAAAAAGTAAAATAAAAACAAAAGAAAGGGAATAAGACCTAAGTGGAAAACTGACATATGAGTACACAAGTATACGAACATCTACCATAAAGTTCATAACGAATTCAGGGGAGAGTTATCGTGTAATAATTATAAGAGGGCATAAACGCTAAAACCAGAGGCAAAGCAAGCGTACACTTCAAATTAATCCGCCATACATTAAGAGAGGTTAGTGCAAAATAACAGGTTAAAGGGTTCATAATCATTAAGTAGCATGATTTGAGATTTGTTTGAAAAAAAAAAAAACAAACCTAGAGAAGATCATTTATTGATGAAATCTTGGGGAAGATCATTCCAGAAGTTGGGTCCAGTGAAAACAATTGTTTGTTTGTTTGTTTGTTTGTTTGTTTGTTTGTTTTTTGACAAACAGTTTGCGAGTACGTGGAAAGTAAAATGCTTTGTCTTGTCATTGCTTGTGGGGTATTAAAGCAATAAACTGCACAGCTTTTCTGAAACATATGCTTGAATATGTCAGGCATGTTATTGGCAGATAACTGATGCATATTGCTTATAAGTTGTATAAAAATATCACCTCCATCATATGAAAATAATATCGATATAAAAATATCACATCCATGAAAACATGGTCTAGGCCAACTTTAACATTTCATAACTTGTTTTTCTTTCTTTTTTTATTCTTCACCCGGTTTGTTGAAACTTCTGCTCTTCTATGATAGAAGTTACCTTTAGCTAGCAGTGTGAAATAGAGTTTTTCTTAAATTCTTCACGACACACGCGCGTGCTCAAAATTTTGTTGATTTTTTTTTCTTCAAATTCTATCACCTGACAAACTTTTGACTCGAATGGATACCAGATGCACGTGTGCCTATCAAGATGGTACTGAAGGTAAGCAATCTTTATCCATAATTACGTTGTATATAGGGTTTGCAATATCCAGCAATGTTTCTGATATCATTAAAAGCAGTTCAACAGTTCGGACGGACTTGTGGGGAGGATGAGCGAGAGGATATGTGAGAGGAAGCTATTCACTCAAAAGAAAATACCTTGTGGTATATGCGTGTAAACATGACAAGTAGATTTAATTCCTTAGGCGGTAAACAATTTGACGTTCATCCGTCTTTGGGAGCCCCATGCCTCCCGAGTTCGCACTAGGGTTGACTCTGAGTCAGACTGTAGAGAGTGCATGGGACAGCTGTTTTCCCGCCGAAATGTCACCTCTGGATCACCACGGCGACGCGACACGAATAATCGCATCGGTCTCACTTTCATTCGAAGATAATGCGAAAGATGTTCAATAAACAGGGTATTGCTTGAGCCACAAAAAAAAGTTCCAAAAGGGAATATTTGATGAAGCCTGGATTGAAAATACGGAAATAGACAGCACACAAAATGAATTGGCGAGACAGTTAAGAAATGGGAAATGTATATACGCAAGAAACAACACCATTAGCCACGAAAAGAACTTTCACATGAATTTGCCAACACACCCATCATGAAGCACAAACACACATCTAGGTACGCACACACACACACACATACACACACACACACACATACACACACACACACACACACATATATACACATATATATATATATATATATATATATATATATATATATATATATATATATATATATATATTAAATCAGTTACATTGAAAGAGGGAGAGCTATGCGCTACATGATGAATTGATTCTTGCTTATCGTATCCAAGAATGCTACTGGCAAACAAATGTACCTGATAAATAGCATTCTCTACATGTTATATACAACTGTGCTTTGAACTGCAGCTATTGTTTCCGTCATTTCTTTTTACAGTTTGAACAAAACTGGATTTAAAAAAAAACCAAGAAAATATTCAGGAAGGTTTACATGGATAGTCGTTCGGCGTTCTTTTAAGCTGACATGACCACAAAACAACCGCATGGCTTTTACATCCTGATCGCTGCATTTGACATAAAAAACAAGTTAACTTCATTGGTACTGGAAACAATAGATGGGACCAATAAAAACCATTTCCTGTTTGTTTTCAACAATTCATCCGCGGAGGAGGAGAGCGGATTATATCTAATTACTTTCAGTTTTGACTGTTGAATATCTGTCCTGTTCATAGTATATACAAGTCAGAAATATTTGGGGGAGGAAAAACAAAATACGTCCCTTCATGGTAATTACATCTATAAAGTAATACAATTGTAGCCTATTCGCAGTGTTTTGTTACATGAATATACGTAAATATAATCTATACCAGGTAGAGTTGCAACTGATTGACAAATTGCCTGACATCGACGTAAATTTACGTCGATGTAGGGCAATTTGTCGATCAGTTGCAATGAAAACATCTCGACAGAAGAATTTCATGAATTTGAACAGGTAGAGTTGTATTTATATGCTTATACATTCATAAGAAATGTATGTATACACATATTCATATGATTATCAATTCATAATTATCATAGACGTAAACGTTCGCAAATCATGTCTTACATTCCTTGCAATTAGGTCTAATTAGATTAGTGGTCTTCTTTCTGTGGTTGCTCTTTGGCGGGAAAAAACAAAAGTGTCCCCACCATTGCGTGATGTGTGACAAATAACAATAGAGAAGATAGGTGTGTCTTCAAGAATTAACGCTTTTGTTTTCTAGTTTGCGCCATCTGGTGTATACTGTACTTTCGTAGAACATCAGAGCACGGCAAAGAGATTTAAAATCTCTTCGGTGCACGGACCTTGGCACGTTATGTTATGTTATGTTATGTTATGTTATGTTATGTTATGTTATGTTATGTTGTGTTATGTTATGTGTGTTATGTGTGTTATGTTATGTTATGTTATGTTATGTTACGTGTGTTATGTGTGTTATGTTATGTTATGTTATGTTATGTTATGTTATGTTATGTTATACGTTACGTTACGTTACGTTATGTTATGTTATGTTATGTTATGTTATGTTATGTTTTGTTACGTCATGTCATGTAATGTTACGTTACGTTACGTTACGTTACGTTACGTTACGTGATGTTATGTTATGTTATGTTATGTTATGTTATGTTATGTTATGTTATGTTATACTGGCAGCCATATTGCCAGTTACTGGCATGTTATACTGCCAGAAGGACCGCAGCCTTTTGCGTCCATTCTTATCCCAAGCTTGTCCTTTGGGAACTCTGGAATCTTCCATGGTGATCTCTGCGACAGGCCTTAGATATAAGCTGTATGCCTCAAGCACGGAAAGTCCCGGGTTCAAATCCAAATGTGAACTGCTAATGGCAGTCATATTGTGTGATAAGTCAGATTATTTTTTCCCTTTTCCTCTTCCCCCATGAAAACACGATCATGTTCATAGACAAGACACTCTGTCCAAACAGCTTCTTGGAGCATAATGCCACAGAAATTACAATCTTTTCATCATCAAATTGGCAATTCTAACTAAATTTCAGTGCATATCTTTACAAGACTGGAGGAAAGATTAGACAGAACTGGTTATATCTATTTAAGTCTGCAGAAAATCAGAAAGAAATTAAAAAAAAAAGTCAATATGAGAGAGACCTTGACCTTATGAAATGTGTTGCCAATAAAAATATATATCTATATATATAATTTCTATTTTATTACATAAAGAGGTGCTTGACAATTCTGCAACACTCAAGACCTTTTTTTATTCAACAACAAAGGGCTAAAAAAAAAGGAAATGTCCTTCTTCTTTTTCCAATCACAGGTAAAAGTGTTTCCTGTGACTCGAGGTGTTCAACATTCCGGTTCATGGATCAGGTGCCACGTGAGAAAGTGACGAAAGACATCCCACTGCCAAGGAGCAGGGGAGACAGCGAAGTAGTGGTATATCAGCTCACCTAACAGTAAAGCTGCCAGGGATCTTGAAGAATCTTCAAGAGCTTAAGAAGGTTGTTTAAAGACGGTCAAATGGATATACCAATCGTGGTTTGTCTTCATCGTTAATCCCCTTTGTTTCAAGAGCTAGGACAGAATGGAGTGAACTATAATCTAAGGCCTGGTCGATTTGCCCTTTGAAAGACATGGTGAATTCAACCCTGAACCACTTAGAAGGACCAGGAGTTGGAAACCTCTTCAGATTAAGCTCCCTACTTCCAGAACTGATCTCCATCTACATTCATTCTTCCCAAGAACCACCAGATACTGCAATTCCTTACCACAAGCAATTTAACCAATATAGCTGATCCACGTTCATTTAAAGATACATTATTCAAACACTTTGAGTAATGTCCCTCCTACCATGACCTATGAACCAAAGTTGAGTGTTGATCTACCAGGGCTGATCAACGCATACCATCAAGATCAAGATCAAGATCAAGATCAACTAGATTAGCAACAAAATATCATTTTAGATTATTCTATTAGTGCCTGCTTGTTTATCAAAATGTGTGATTGAATCTGTTTGGTTGACAGTGCGTTTCTGTGGAATGATTTTACTATTTTTTCCACCTCTATGCCCATAACTAAGTGACAAAAAGTGTGCGTGATTAACCTGGAAAAAAAAAAGGCTCAATGGCTGGCACGTCAAGATCACGTGACCAGATTGCGGTCAGTGAGATGGGTCGGCTGCGTGGGAGAAAAGCTATAAAGGGGGAACGGAACGGACATATGTTTGATCCTTGCTGAACTAAACACTTCCTTAACCTCCCTTAGTGGAATCTTCATCATCAAGATGACGAGTTACACATCACTCATATACTCCTGAGGCGCTTCTTTGCCAACGCCTCTTTTTATCCCGCAATCTTCTTAATTTTTGGTGTAGATACAATTATGTCATCACGCTTCTTATATCAGCCTTCTTTTTTTCTGCTTCTGAATTGATGCAGGCCTGGCGCCAAATATAGGGAGAAGGGGGTATTTCCTTCTGGTTTGTTTTGACATAGAAGGTCATAGACTTAATTGGCATCTCCTCTGTTCAGCATTCTGTCGATACACACTGTTTAGCTTCTTCTTGACAGCGCTTCATATCATAAACCCATTGTCATTATTGATTATGATGTTGATTACCGTTCTCGCTGAAATCCGCGCTGTTTTATGCGTCAGGTGGTGGTGCGTTGTTGCCACAGTCCCGTTCCGGAAACCATCGAACCCTGGCGGGAATGTCTATTCTCGATCCGTGACTTGAGCTCGAAATAGATCGATCCATCCTTGAACACACGGATTTACTAAAGGTGAGTGTGTGTGTGTGTGGGGGGGGGGGGGGGAGGGGAATTCGCCTCTGAAACTTATTTGTCGCTTTTTTATCACTTCGCATTATTCTATATATCACTTACTTTGAAGAGTCGATATGCAAATGCACATTTATACTTATTTTCTTAGTCTTAGTCTATTTGTCGTACTCTGCCCATTTGCGTTTTGTACTATGTTCCTCGTCAATGGAGTTATCACACTGCCATCATACATACATCGATAAATCTTTAAATAGCTAGTTTTACCCCCCCCAAAAAAAAACAAAAAAAAAACAAAACAAAACAAAACAAAACAAAACAAAACAAAATAAAACAAAACAAACAAAAAAACAACCAAAAAAAAAAAACAACAACAGCAGGACACGAAGCGCGTTAATGTATCAAAGAATGAGTTATACCGTATATGAAATCAACATCTATGCAGTATAGATGATTTCTTATTCCAAAACGGAAATACGACACAATTCAACAGAGAAATTGAAACACACCTGTGCTAAAAAAATTTGCAAGGCATCATTCGAGAATTAAGGGCGGGAAGGGGAACGAGTAAAGACATCATCCTTCTATACTCCTTGATCACCACACAGAAACATATACTAAAAAAAAAGATAGTCTAAGATTATTGATCGGAAACTTTTAATTACCGTCACACCTGTTGATAACACTTGGTGTGCGGAGGGGCGCTCTTAAAGGTAAAGAAAAAGAGATATGACAATGTGGAGTCACGCCGGAGACGGTTTGACAGAACGATCAAGGTTGGAAAAGTATGATCTTATTAAGAGTAGATAATGTGTTTCATTTCATTTCATTTCACTTTTTTTAACATTTCATTCAAGTGCTTTTGGCAATGCAGTTAGTATAGAAACAATGATTAATGTGATTGATACGTTCATAAGGGAATAACTGTATCTTTTTTATGAACAGCTTTTAGCATTCATTTTTCATTTATTCTCCTGACGTTGCTAGAATTGAGATCAGAATAGTGGGCAGGATTCATAGAGATAGTAGGACTACATTAATATATATATATATATATATATATATATATATATATATATAGGGAGAGAAAGAGAGAGAGAGAGATGGGAGATTGAAGAAACAGATCTAGATACATTATATTCATAGAGTAGATGTGTGTACGTAATATGTTTTGTGGAAAAGTATCTCCTATATCTCCTAAGTTTTTGCGTTAGTTGACAATGGGCGTTTATTTTACAGCCATTCTGTAGATAGAGCTCTGTTTGACACAAGCATGAACAATC
This sequence comes from Diadema antillarum, assembly GCF_040938485.1. Taxonomy (NCBI): domain Eukaryota; kingdom Metazoa; phylum Echinodermata; class Echinoidea; order Diadematoida; family Diadematidae; genus Diadema; species Diadema antillarum. Next base: position 3,011,141 of record NW_027270942.1, read on the forward strand.
GAATGATACAATTTTACGAGAGACAGCACTGACATTGGTGGGGGACAAATCTAACTTAGGTGGAATACAAATATTATGTCACATTATCTATCGCAATAAACCAAGACTTATCTTCATATGGCTCTCGCTCTTGCGGGTATTGATAATGAAGGTTAGATAACTTTCAATTTGTAAAGCCCTTTAGTCAATTTGTCAATTAAAGTACAGTGTAAAGTACAGGAAAATTGGACAATCGATGCAAAAGTTATGAATTTTTAAGATTTTTGTGTTGGAACTGCTGGATGAGCAGACTACTATTAAAGGCTCGTGATGTCATATGAGTACAACAGTATAAAGAAAATGTAAAGAAAATTCAACATATTTTCACTTCTTTTCGCACAATAAAAGAGCACTTGACTAGTCTCTTTCTAAAGGCAATGGGAATAATATTACCCATAACATATGTCAGTAACGAGTCAAGGGAATGTGTACTTTTGTCAAAAGACGAACTTTTGTGAAATTCTCTTTATATTTTCCTTATATTGTAGTATGCATGTGACATCATACACTGCAGTAGTCTTCTCATCCAGCGGTGACTGCACAAAAACTTCAAAAATTCATAACTTTTGAACGGATTGTCCGATTTTCCTCAAAGTTTCAATGATGTGTTCTACTAATATTGCTACATTCTCTCAATCCTTATGTTAATGACGGTAAACTTGTCCTTTAACGTATGCGTCCCGTTTTGATTGAACGGTATTCAAGATGAAATTATGTTGAGGGTAAATTTGTCCCTTCAAATGAGATCAATGAGTAAAAATCTCCGTATTAAATCAACTTAATGAGATAAGCACTACAGAAATTTGATTGCCTTAAAATTTGAACTTAGATTATTGTAGATGATTTGTGTAAATGTTCACAACATTCAACTATAAAATAATGTTCAACTGTTTTGTTTCACGACCTAGAAAACAGCCTCTTGGCTGACTGAAGGCTTTTAACCCCGTGACTAAATAAACTAAACAAACAAACAAAATAAAGGAGATAAAATATAATATGTTGCACATGGCTACATACACTATATCCAACTAAATTTCTGTTTACTCAAACCTCAAGAACAAACTTAATCTGAGGATTGATCTTGGTCCCGATATTAATCCGACTTTTTTTCCCACTCAGGAATGTCCTTAGTGGATTGTTTGAGTACATGTGTATACACTGCAAGATCATAAGCCAGTTAAGAGCAGGTGGTAGTTAATGTGACCATGGTTAATGGCTTTAAAGTCGGGCCGTCCCTCGCTAGGCCCGTGAAGGTCGCATGTCTTTTAACTCATTGCGCATGCGCTCCTGACACTTGTTAATTAGCTCTCTCAATCTTTTTTTTTTATAGTTTGTATGAAATAATCACTGCTTCATTTCATTAGGGCAACCAATCCCGAAACAAAAACAAAAACAACACAAAAATACAAACAAAAAATAAAGCAAACAATAACAACAACATCGCCTTGTCGTTAGGTATACAGTTTTGTCTTGATAGTTCGTCACATTATTTGCGTAAGACATACGTCATGACAAATTATTTTTTACGAGTTCTTTCCACTCATCCTAAATATAAGCATTTCCACAATTGTCATGGTTTGAGCATACAAGAATCGTTTCAATAAACCAAACCTATTCTTTTCATGCACACCAGCGAGTACTACAATATTATTCCACAATCAAAACTGTTCAACTTTACATTTTGATTTTTTTTCCATTTCTCTTAATTCAAGTCATTTAAATTTCGAAACAACGGGTTAAATAATTCTTCAATCTGTTCCAGCTCATGTCCTTTAAAATTTGTTTCATTGATCAATATATATGTTTCAATCACTTCCATTTCTAGGAAATAATGTGGAGATGTCTGATTCTCTCATTTGTCGGTGGGCGAAAACATTTCGTTCTGCTAGCTTCTTTTTTTCTTTTACTTCTTCTTCTCGTCATGAAAACACTAAACATGAATCGACTACAGATGGCGCTTTCAAGTTTTCTTCAATGAGTTCATTGTCCACAATGACTGAGTCCCATTAAACCCATCACCGAAGTTTTTCATTGTAAGATCGAAAGCCAGACGTTTCATAACATTGCCAGCCTATACCGTTTCCAAAGCTCCACCATCTTTGATATCCATGTTATCAAAAATCGATGTAGCACAATCATGACAACGCTTTGTGTATAGGGTGAACAAGCTCCAATGCAGAGTAGTTATGTGTTTACGGTAGTTTATGTGCATCATGCAATATTGTAAAAGATTTGATAGAAAACCTTCATTGAGTTAAAAAAAAATCTAGTGTGTTTATAACGAAATAATTGCTAAGAAGAATAAAATGAAAAAGAACATGAGTTGGTCTCGAAGAACAGGTTTCCTTTTGAATTATACTTAAGTCTTAAATAATTTTCCATGATAGAATGAATTCAAAGGAATTGATTACATTCTTCGCATTTAGTCATTCTAAATGTTCAATAATTAAATTGCTGCATCTTTTTAAGTGGTTTTCTTTTTTTCTTATTGATATGCAGATTGCTAATTCATGCATAAAAACCCACCTTAACATGAATTTAAATGACTTTACAAAACAACCAACTGTATGAAGAGTTGTGACGCTCCTACAACTTGATAAGTTAGTAATCACGCTAAAATGAATTTCAGTACAGAAATAAATTGCTCTATAAAAGGTATAACTTCACCTGCAAAGATGTCGTTGAGTGTTTCATCAGGAATGTATATGATATAGACACATAAAGACACATTAGGAGGCGAATACTGCTTCCACCTCAATCCACACGAGTCATTCATTTCATTGTAGTAACATAATACATTATTTTGAATCTCGTAATAATTTATCAACGAACACACTGCACATACATCGTTAGTGGTTACGTATACTTCGTATTCCTGTCAACGACTTTAAGCCTGCAGACATAACATCTCTTACATTTCAGCGATCAGAGTCAATTCGATGGGGTTTTTTTTTTCAAAATCAAGCTGCAATCATACTGATTTGACACAGTATTACGTGTATGAATAATTAATTATCCGTCACGTACAGATGCACGTATCAATCACCTACACGCGTTATTCTGGTCAATGGTAATACCATCACTCCTTTTCTGCACGAACCGATGGTTTTTGCTACGTGGCAATAAATAGGGTGAAAAGTAGAGAGAGGAAATGTAAGAAAGGAAGAGAGAGAGAGAGAGAGAGAAAGAAAGAATAGGGATGGGTAGGGAGAGAGGAGGGGGGTTGAACTTGGCCTCAACTTCTATTCTCTCTGAGCGATGCAGAGGGATTTTAGAAGCCTCTCTTTGCAACAACCACATCACAATCATAAATCGATTCCGCGCTAGGTCTTATCATAATAATATGTAAACCCGTAAAATCTGTTGTTGATCTTCATTTCTTGTAATGTCAAATACTATCGTCTGAACGTTGTTCTAATCCACCTAGCGGATGATGACTCAACGTTTTGCTCCTGCGACAATTGCTCCGGTCTTACTTTCTCCAAGGACTTAGGGTTATAATAGTGTTGTGACAGGGTTTTAGATTTAGTTTGATGTGACGACAAGGATTAGGATTATTATCATGTTTGTGGGTAGAATTCATGCATGGCTTAGCATGCAGATATTTCATGGGAGCAATAATGTCGCAGGAACAAATGTCATGGAACCCTAGCGGATTATGATCAATGGCCGCAGTTCTTGAAAACATCGCACTAACGGGAGCAACAGTCAAAACTTGCAATGATTTGATATCTGGCAGACCAGTGCACTATATAATACTGTGCATTATGCCATGATGTCGTTCGGGTAGGGATTTGTGCATCTTGTTATTTTCGACACCACGTTGTCAACGATCTAGTCGAGGTGGCGCGTCCAACTCAGCGGCAGATAAACTCGGCCACAGTTCGGCGACATGTCGTGGAGATTCGTCTCAATTCAAGGAAAACAAGATGCCCAGACAATCGTCATCCGTCTTCGGCTCCCCATGGACCTCCTGTAGGTCCATGGGCTAACATATCTTGACAGAAAACTCCTATGGGATGGGACGCCATCTTGCGGTCTCATAAAGGCGGAGGCATAGCTTTCATTGGATCAACGCTCGGGTATGTGTTGTAGGTGTCAGAAGTCACTGTTGGGTAACTATTCCTGTGTATACAGAAACAGAAAGGAAATAGTTTCATGATATATCGGCTGAGAATAAGTCAATATAGGTGTCCACGCAAGGTAATGCTTCTTTCTTTCTTTTTTCCCTTTTTAAATTTCCTTTTTTATTATTTTAAACTAAAAAAAACAGCCTAATGGAGTTAAAAGTATTTAAATAAAAAGACAATTGCATAAGTTCACCATTGCAACACAATGGGCATATATTCGAAATAATGGCTGTGTCAAACATAATAAATAATAAATGGCGCAACCCATTATTCAGTTTCACTTCATCTACTAGTACTTTGCAATAATTTGGTTTTAGGGGTTTACTGATCGACAAAACACCAAAAAAAAACAAACCATAATACTATCGCGTATACAGTTTCGTAACTTCCTTTCCTTGCATGTTGATCCACATTTTATAAAAATCAGAATCACATCTTAAGCCTCAAATATATAGCACTGTAGGCCATTACATAAAGCATGTACAGGTTGAACAATCATGAAATCACTCATCTTTTATTAACCTGATACGATCTACTGTATGCGTACATTACATCAGTAACATAAGTTATTTTTAAAAGCCTTTCCAAAAATGATCCTAAACGATAATGATAATAATGATAAAAGACAGTGTGTGAGTATGGAACGTGGATTTGTTGGAATTTACCAGATTGTCTTTAAACGGTAAGTCCACAAGACTTCTAAAGAAAAAATAAAACATTGCTGTATAAGCCATTATGAAGAATGAATAGGTACAGTACATGAACATGAACATGTACTGTATGTCATAGCCTAGTACACGTTAATTATAAACCTAACCCCCACCCCCATCAAATCATCTAATTTATAGATTGACGCATGGGATGTAAAAGAGAAAAACAAACCAAAGACTCACATCTGAGAATACGGCGGCGGGGCTGGATCCACCGTCAGCGGTTGTGGCCCGGGGGGATACGGGACGGTTGCCAACGGCTGTGGATGAGCCATCGCCTGATCATTGTACGCAGCCTGGTGAAGCATGCTCGTCATGGCCATCGACGTCGACGATCCCGCGTACGAAGTTTGACTCACCGTCATCGCAGAGACCACACTGACGGTCGATTGTGCTCTTGACTGCCCCTCGACATCGTCCTCAAAATCGCCCACTTGTTCAAAGCACTCGAGGCAGCATCCGAGCAGGCTAAACATGAAGAAGAACCCACCTATTCCGAACAGGACATACGATACCATCCATCCATCTACGACAAATATGACCACGATGCCAGCAATAATTAGGGCGACGGAAAATGGGAAGAAGAGAATCAGCCATGCCATTCGGGGGCAATCATCTTGCCCAGGTCCGCCAGAAGTGACGGGACCACCGACACCGACTTGCCGTCGCTGACTTGGGCGGGAGAAAAATCTGAATCCTGTCGAGAGGCGGGAGCGGAAAAGATCACGTCGAACTCCGCCCCTAAAACTGATTTGAATGCCTCGACGAATGTGACGACGACGTCTTCTCAATCGATTGCGACGTTGAACGTTTCTCGCCCGTCGCGCTCGACGAGCACGACCCCGTCTCGCGCCGATTCCCATGGCGTGAACAGAGAAAGATTCAAAGCTGAAGAAGACCGTTCAGAATAATATTTGCGCTCACAGACTGAGAAGAAACGCTGACATCTTGAAAGGTACCGTCTATCAGCGTAAATTCTTCTTGACGTACGAGGTTGAAAACGAGATCGTGACTTCGATGATACAGCAGGTTGTCACGACGATGTAAGAAATACTGTATACTAAATTTGTGCTGGTATCCACAGCCCCCAATGTATATATTCATTGACGGGATATACTCTCGTGGTGTGGAGTGCGTTGTTGCTAGTGGTGCCCAGACGCTGCACGGATGAGGGCAGTGACGTGTAGAGGCAACAAAAGAAAAAGTGCCTTGAATGATCCGTTGTTGCGTCATTCTCTATTATGTACAAACCCTTTTGTCGTTGTTGCAGTTGTTTACTTTGCTTTTTGTGCTGCTTCTTTAGCTCTGCTTGTTGCTGTTTGCATTGACGACTCTGACCGCTTCAGCTTGTTTTAATTCTTTGCGCGGTCGAAGTTACACCGAACTCATTCCATTTGGATGTGAGTAACTAAGCCAAGTGTCCAAAATTTGGATAATCATAATAATTAGCAATAAGTAATACTAGTAAGTTAGTAATTTCACCAAGTCCCAGTCGTGGAAAATTTGATGGTTCTTTTGTTTGGATTCACTTGTCTTTTTTTCCTTTAGTTCCCTTCTTAAGCAGTTTCGCTTGTCTGTTTTTTCCTTTCACCTTCTCCTCCTTCCTTTCTTCTTTCCTTCCTACCTTCCGTCCATATTCTTCAAACGTGGAAATGTTTGTTTTATGTTATGTCATCAGTAGTAATTTCCTGAAGATGGGATGGAAAGACAGAAATCTTTGCTCCACCTATAAATTAGAACCCTGTGATCAAATTAGCCCATTATGCTTTCCTCTTGACTCCACTAAAATCAAAGTACTGAAGAAGTTTTTTTTTTTTCATGTTCATAAGATCAAGTGTTACGTACATTTCTGTACCCAAACACTAAAACGCATTCATTTCATTTATCTATAGTACTGTTAAACATTAGCCACGGCTATTTTTCACTTAGTCCGTGCCATGAAAACAAGTATGCACAACATAATAAATCATCAATAAAAAAATAACGACAGCAGATGATGAAATTTGAAACGATTGTTGTGAGTTTCATTTACCTTTTATCTAACACATTGATTTTTATCTTCCGTTTTACATCTTCTGCGCTTAACTTTCCTAATTTCACTCTTTCTTCCTCTTTGTCTCCTCTCTCTCTCTCTCTCTCTCTCTCTCTCTCATTCTCTTCATCTCTCTCTCCTTCTTTCGCTATAATTGTACTTTCTTTCTCTTTCTCTCTCTCTCTCTCACTCTACGGACTAGAAAAACACGGACTAGAAAAACAAAGGCGGGAAATCTGAAGTTCGGAAAAATAGTCTAAAAGCTTCTAAAAGTAAATTGACATCCATGGAGTAGACTTACTTTTCATAGAATCCGATACAATGCATTACATTTTCGTTAATAATATTTTTCTCCATCCAATGTGAAAGAAATGGCCATGGATTATTATGGGTCAAATCCATTGCATAGATATGAAGTGAAGAAGGTGGCTGATCACATGGTTGCCTGTATCGTGAATCTCGAAACACAAGACCCTTCGTTGGTCCCTGTAAATGTTCTTACATGCTCATAAGAATCATGGTAGGTTATCATATATATATATATATATGTTGATAAAGTAGTCCACGTGTTGGCAAGATAAAAAGATAAGTAACAAAGCTGCAACAAAGTTCGTGCTGTATTCACCAACGGTTTATTTCTTCACACAAATTTTCGAGCGTCTCGCCGCCCTTTCTCAAGTGTTGATACTGAGAGAACAATAACAAAAATAAGCCATAACAATAGTGTTGATACTGAGAGAACAATAACAAAATTAAGCCATAACAATATTGTTATGGCTTAATTTTGTTATTGTTCTCTCAGTATCAACACTTGAGAAAGGGCGGCGAGACGCTCGAAAATTTGTGTGAAGAAATAAACCGTTGGTGAATACAGCATGAACTTTGTTGCAGCTTTGTTACTTATCTTTATATATATATATATATATATATATATATATATATATATATAGATATATAAATTATAGCACCGTATCATTGTACGCGTTGTATTATAACTCCTTAGAATTGTGTTAAGGATAAATCTATTAGAAAAAGAACATCAATTTGTGGTATCGACATTCTGAAATTCCCACACAATCAAAGTAGTCATTAATTCGTATCACAATAGAAAAAAAGTGAGAAAGTCAAAATTTTATTTAAAATCTTTTATTTACAATATATAGTATTTACAATATAATGTATATTTTACTTTACAAAAGCGTATCCTGTAAAATAGTATAATCGCTTACATTTCTGTACGACACAAGTGCAATGTTGTATAGACATCAACACTTTGATTTAAAAAATAGTGTAAATAAATCGAAATTTCCGTATCAAATAACTCGTGTGTGATTTTGAAAATTCCACACAACAGGGTCCAACAAACAGTTCTTGAAGCTGAATGTTAATCTATTGCATTTATATCTAAACTTTCTTAAATGGCAACATATTCATTGTCGGCTATCATCCCTCTGGAACATATAATATGCTGAAATAATGCATTAACATGACCAAAAAGAAAGAAAAATGTTCATAATTATTGGCAAAACACATCATAATACATCATTGTACATCGTCATGCTGATGTAAAAGCAAGCGTTGCTATGACAATGAGGCTGAAAATACCAAACCTACAACAGATGACATTGTTCGATGGCACTTTCTAGCTCGTGTGGTTGTGCATGCATACTAAAGAGTTTGATTACAAAGATAATTTAGCTCTGTTGTTGTTAATTTGAGATATTCGCTATTAAAGCTGCTAAAGAAAGTCAATGAAAAAACGAGGATTATAATAATAAAAATGTGAGATCTTTTCTAAAATCACAGCTTCAGGACTATTCCTTGTCATGTAACAAGAAAGATATCACTGGAAAGGGATAATTTTGCTTCTATCTGATGATGGACTTACTTTAAAATGTTTAAAAGTGGCGCTTAACTGTTTAACCCGTCGTGTGATCAAAACATGATATAACATATTCTTTAATGGACTTTTTCCGTCTTACAAATAATTCTTAACACTGGTTATTGCAAAATGCATTATTATTCCCTCTAATAAGTCACATGACAATGAATATATTAAGATATCGTTCGCTTACGTTGTTCGTTCGTTGATATTTGTATCACGTCACGAATTCATTTCAAAACAGAGCGGTTTGCAAATAAGAGTCAGCTGAAGTAATTGCAGCTACTATGACAGCTGCTAGGAGACAACCAATCAGCGTTGAACATTTATTTTAAGCTGTAGCTCTAGCAAGTACGATTATTAAAACTAACAACACTTGGCACGCAATTCTATCAAACTAGCCCATATCTTCACTATTCCAAAGATATAACACAATGACTCGTCATGTCAAACAATAAAGAATGTTATTTACCGGCAGTGTCAATTAGAAAGACCATACGGGTATGTAGTTCATCAAAGGTATTCGAGCCTTCCTTCCACGCTCTCCAGATTAACTATCAATGACCAAACTAGTCAACAACGGACAGAGAGAAGTGCATTGTACAATATATTTGGCAATGAATGTATTTCGTGGGGTCTTCTTTTCATCTCCCTTCTTGTCATCGACGACAGCGCGCATCTTGGATAAAAACTCAACCTCACGACATCATTACTGAGTCTAGTGTTGTTAATCATGTTCACGAGCCATCATCTGCTGCTTGGGTTACAACACATGTACAATGTATCTCTGACCAAGACCTCACAATTTATAATAATGTAGGTTAAAATGAGTGACACTATACCTGTCATGCTTCAATGGCACTGAAAGATTTAACTAGGGCATACAGCACCTCAACTGATTGCAGTAAACACGATAAGCACGGGCGGGGATCAGGGGTTGAGTGATAATTTTTTAATGATTGTTAAATGTTTCTTAGGGGCAACATGTGTGGCTTCACATGCCTACGGGCAATGGTAAATGTATTTACTTGTGTGTGCCCTCACCCTCATGTAGTCTCCATTCATTTCATTTTCACATTGTGTAACGTGTACAGTACAGTGTATCCTTTGTAATGTTCATTCTGGTTTTTGTTTCATGTTTGTGATGTTAATGATATGTATCCTATGTTCTTTACCTGGTCGAATAATAATAATAATAATAATAATAATAATAATAATAATAATAATAATAATAATAATAATAATAATAATATTAAAGATATTAAAGGACAAGTCCACCTTCATATACATAAGGATTGAGAGAATGCAGCAATATTAGTAGAACACATCAGTGAAAGTTAGAGGAAAATCAGACAATCTGTTCAATAGTTATGAATTTTTGAAGTATTTGCGCAGTCACTGCTGGATAAGAAGACTACTACAGTGTATGATGTCACATGCGTACAACGATATAAGGAAAATAAAAAGAGAAGTTCACAAAACTTTACTTTTTGAATAAAGTGCACGTTTCTTCGACTTGTTACTGACGTATATTAAGGGTAATATTATTCCCCCTGCCTTCTGAAAGAGAGAAGTTGAGTGTTCTTTCGTTATGCGAGGAAAATGGAAATATGTTGATTTTTCTTTATTCTTTCTTTATATCGTTGTACTCATGTGACATCACAAGCCATAGTAGTCTTCTCATCCAGTTGTGACCGAGCAGAAACTTCAAAAATTCATAAATTTTGAACGGATTGTCCGATTTTCCTCAAACTCTCACTGATGTGTTTTACTAATATTGCTGCATTCACTAAACCCACATGTCTACGACGGTGAACTTGTCCTCTAAATGTAATTTGGATAATATGCAAATGTAGGTAAATATACCACATTGCTTATTCAAACGCTAATTTTCGAGCGCACACCATGTTCTCTTTTTAGAGTTAACCGTATTCTGATGCACGCACAATGCAGGCTATCTCTTCTCGTGCATTCCAACGGCATCTTCATAAGACGGCGGTGGGGCATCGTAGGACGACGAAGGACCCGGATTGGTGAACCCGCCAATCGGTGGGGGCGGCGGGACACCGTACGGCGGCCGATCCCCGGAATAGTTCGTGTTGTAATCATTTCTGTCATAGAAGGAGAAAACAGCAAAGGTGAACTATATTTCTGTTTTTCTCTCACAATAATTTCGTTACATCTCATTTGCAAAGTCAGCCATGACTAATGGTGAATCAATGTGTATGTTTTCGGAAGTGATTCTTTGATTAATATGTTATTGTACCATGCAGAAACAGTAGATGAAAGGAAATGACAGTATTGCCTTATGAGTTTCAACTTGAAACGTTGACAGAAAAACAAACATCAACTATGTACAACCATTGCTGAATGTTTTGAAGAAAATGATAAACGTCATATTATGGAATTATTGTACCAACTAAGTGTTTACTTCTGACGTATGATGAATATGATGTAGCACAAAGACTTCCTGTTCATATAGAACTGTTAGTCATCGGGATGAGCTGGATCTTTATCAGATTTTCATCATTAACATGCAAAAATCTAATCTAAGATGCACAATATCAATATTGTGCCCTACCACTTTTGAAGTTTTGGTCCCATTGTAGTTACAGCCATTAATCTCCTTTAGAACTGAGAAATAGTGAACCACAATTCAGTAATATTTTCACTCATGAAGTGTCTAAGTGTGATGTTGGAGGCAATGTATTCAAAGTCTAGATATCACATACTTATACGTTTTTGTTTTTTATCCAATAGCCAACTGATCGACTCACCAAGATCATAATTCATCTACAATATACTAAACGAAGATTACTGTACTATTTATCCCTGCCAACAAAATCAATTGAAGGAAAGCCCGTGTATAAAGGACAACGTAAGATGAAATGAGATGATAGGCGCCTAAGGGTAAAGGTGTGCTACTCACTCATGGAAGCCGCCAGGCCGTGTAAAACCACCAGGTTGCGTGTATCCACCATGGCCACTCGTCCCTCCACGATGCGCCCAACCACTGTCTGGTGGTTGTGACATCGGCTCGCCACCTCCCCAAGCACTCTGGGGCTGTATTCCCGAATTGTGCTGTGGCTGAAGAGTCCCCCATCCATACACGGCATCCCCACCACCACCTCCTCCTCCTCTTCCGTAGGGGTTGGTGCTGGTGCTGTGACGCAGATCGGTCGTGCTGTGGAAGGTGGAACTCGTCGTACTACCGCGACGTACACTCATCATACTCCGGTAGACGTTCTCGTTGCGACTTCTCTCCATAGTTGACACCAGCCCGCTCACAGTCGGCGGCTGGTGTGTGGTGGTGACGGTGACCGTCGCCGAATGTTTCGTTTGCTGCTTCTTCCAAATGGTCAGGGGAATGATGATCATGAAGATCACACCCGACAGGGCCAAGAGTGAGCCAAGCCAAATGAGGGAGGTCATGACTGATAGGACGACGCCGCTGACGAACAGCCCGATTCCGACCGACACCGTGGCCCTTGTCTGCTGGCGCCGACGATACTCGGGCGTGCTCACGTTACTGCTGCTGTACCACATCGCGCTTTTTTCCTCCTTTCTCTCTCTCTCTCTCGTCACAGCGTGAAAGTCCTCTGATTTCACTGTTGTAGAGAAAGTCACGAAACATGTAAAGCAAATCATTCATTGGGGAGAAAAAAAAAACACTTTCTATTCAAACATCTCAAACACATAAACAGCAATGAAAGAATTGAGAAACTGACTGAGCAACTATGAATCTCAATGGGAAAGGCTTGCTACATGTTTTCATGAATGAATGTTGTGTACAAATGAGTAGGAGGATGGTGAGGTGATCGCATCGGCGCCTCATTTAATTGCACACAGAGACAATGTAGTTTGTGACTGCCACGAACATCGCTCTTTGCTAAAACGTGTTCACCCTTAAAACTTCCATAATTTTCTCTATTTGAGTCAGGTTTCCAGTAATCTGTCCAGAAACTAAAAGTGTGTGTGTTTAAGTGTGCACGCTTCTCTCTTCTTGACCCAATCGTGACGTATCTGGTATAAAGTCTCTTTAAAGGACAAGTTCACCTTCATAAACATAAGGATTGAGAGAATGCAACAATATTAGTAGAACATATCAGTGAAAGTTTGAGGAAAATTGGACAATCGATGCAAAAGTTATGAATTTTTAAAATTTTTGAGTTGGAACCGCTGGATGAGGAGACTACTACAGCTTGTGAGTCATATGCGTACAACAGTATATAGAAAATGTAAAGAAAATTCAACATACTTTCACTTTTTTCGCATAATAAAAGAGCATTTGACTTGCCTCTTTCTAAAGGCACGGGGAATAATATTACCCATAGCATATGTCGGTAACGAGTCAGGGGAATGTGTACTTTTTTCAAAAGATGAAATTTTGTGAAATTCTCTTTATATTTTCCTTATATTGTTGTACGCATGTGACATCTAAGTTATTCATACACTACAGTAGTCTTCTCATCCAGCGGTTATTGCACAAAAACTTCAAAAATTCATAACTTTTGAACGGATTGTCCGATTTTCCTCAAGCTTTCAATGATGTGTTCTTCTAATATTGCTACATTCTCTCAATCCTTATGTTTATGAAGGCGAACTTGTCCTTTAAAGGTGAACTTCAAGAGATTAGCATCGTGCGACCGTTTTTCAATGTAATTGGGCTGTGCCAGATGTGCATTCTGTTCTTGCCGAGTAAGAGAAGATTTTCTTTTTTTAAGATTTTTTTTTATCTCGTGGTTGAAATGTCACCATCTGACACATCGGACCCCCACCCCACCCCACCCCACCCCCGCCCTTTTGTTGTACTACGCCATATCAAAGGAAAAGAACATGATTAACTCGCTAGCCTGACCGGGGCACCATTTAATGAAAGTTGTCAACCCTGACAAGTTGTCAGTCTTTGACAATCACCATAGTAACAGTCAGTGACCTGAGCTTCTCAGCCAATCAAAACCAAGGATTTCACTGATATTGAAAGAGACAGATAACTTGTCGGGGCTGATTACTTTCATAAAAGGGTGCCCAGGTTTCGAATCCGGAGCTTTCCTTGACTGGAGAATCAGACAGATTACCAAAGGATTGGCACGTGATTAAAATTTAGAACCCCGACACTGCAGTCATGAAGGTATACACCTCTGGGAGTTTCGTGCAGTGTTATGGCGTCAACTGGCAACCTATTCATCTTAAAGTTTATTGTAATTTTGTAGCTGCCTGAACAAGATGATATCCAATAACACGCAGTATTGAGAAATGTTGTTTCCTTTTCTACAAGAATCGAGATACATACATATATGAATATACTATATATATATATAATTGTAAATATATATGCATATATATATATATACGCCGTACATATATATCTATATGTATATATATATATATATATATATATATATATATATATATATATACATATCTTTGTATACAAAATATAAGTAATGAAAGTAGCTTCGGTGTCAATAATTCGGTAGTAAAAGCTTGTTTTGATTTGATGATCTACTCTATAATCAGACCCACACAAAACCAGTGTTGAAGAAATGTTTGGCTTATTTGCAAACATGAGAAATAACTGGACAGACTACAGTTAAATATGCGGAGAAATTTCTCAACCGTTTCACAATTTGTGGAAGGAAGACATGATCACAAATTGAGTTTATAATACAGAGACTCCAACCCCAAGGACCTTCTGATCTGGAGATTCTCCCGCCCGAAACCCCCATCAAACGGGAGACTCCAAGTTGATGTGTGCGAAGCGCGAAGTTCCTATAGGGTTCTAGATGTTCTCTGGTGCTATCTAAGGCTTATTTTTTCAAGGTACGATAGCAATAAGTAAGAAATCCTTTCCACCGGGAGACACAGAGCCAGGGCTGGAGAAATCAAATCTCAAACGGGAGAACGGGAGATTTTGCAAAACTGGGCTTTCGGCGGGAGATCTCCCGTCGAAAACGGGAGAGTTGGAGTCTCTGATAATATCACTTCAGCACATTTGAAGATCATTATTTGTAGTGGCGTAATAATTACACTCGGGACCATGTCGTTCAACAGAGCATTCATACAAAGCACTGTAGCTCGGATACTTTTTAAATTTCCTATCTAACACAATGTCTTTGCTGTTCGTCGCGACACCCTTCATAAGAGAGATAGATCCACCGCCATATATTAAACAATGACTTACCCTTCTTACAGTGAGTTGATGAGTTTGTCTGTTAATTCCACGTCACAAACATGATGTGTGCATGGCGTCTTAAATGAACTCCATAGTTACCACGCAGGTTCCGGCAAAGCATGCCTGCTGACTGCTGAGACATAGTATACGTGCAGTGGTAGACGAATCATGTACAATGGAGCCTACCGTGCAATTGCCCTGCCTTTCACAGGGGTATTCATTTTGTTCATCAGCTTTGCCGTACCTGATCCGACGGCGTCTTCACAAAAGGCGTCCCAGGCGACCATCGCTTGTTATGTCAAACACCATCCATCTCTTGTGTACAGTGTAGAGTAGTTCCGTGATCTCTTGCCGCTGTGTTTTGACATTGGGGGCGCTACACCAGCAGCATGTGTTGGGCCAGCTTGTTTTGAGTATACTGAACAAACTAAACACCAGCTGAGCAAGCACAAGTAATGTACTTGTGTAGTCGTACCATTATTAACATAGTTATACCACTTCACGTATAACTGGTTTATTCTTTGAATAAGACTGTATTAATATTCTAGAGATGGTAACTTTATATTCGATGAGAAACGATATAAACAATTCATTCAATCATGAGATAAACCTTTATGATATAAATATATTGATAGAATGGTATCATTAGTCGTTTTGTTTATGTAACCATACTTTACCGTATGATATCTCAACAGTAGATGATTAGTTCGTGGTTATTTTTCTCCTAATTGTGCAAACAACTAGCTAACAATCTCGACTCAGTTTGTAGATCCATATCAGGTGGAAATTTTCTTAAAGAATTGCGTTTTTTTAATCCAGAAAGCTGGAATAATCTGGTAGCAAGGGAAGATAGTAAACAAGGCGGCACATGGCGCCAGGGGTGGGAGACGCCGTTACTTTCTAATTTACAGAAATAGGACATTATAGCCCTACTAGGTCGTCAATACTGAAAATTCGGAATTATCGTAGTATGTGCTGCGATTCTTATTTATTTCCCCCTCTCTGCTTTATCAACAGGATAAATTCAGTGGCGGAACAAAGCGCACATTCTTGGTAACACGGTTGCAATATTGTTATGTTACTTAAATTGTTATTGTTCTGTCAGTATCACCTTTATTGAGAAAGAGCGAATGGCTCCTAAATTTGTCTGCAGAAAAACCCTATGGTGAATAAAGAATGAACTTTGTTCCAGTTATGTTTTTTATCTTATAAATGGATATAGATATAGATATCATATGAGAAAACAAAAGTTATACCTCAGTCTCTAAAGTCTCATGTGTGTGTGTGTGTGTGTGTGTGTGTGTGTGTGTGTGTGTGTGCGTGCGTGCGTGCGCTGCACCCTTGATCACTGGAAACAAAGTGACACAGCAATATACAACCAAACTGAACGCTCTGCATGGGGCACATAAGTGGTGGTCCACCGTAATAGATGTCTTGTCTGTTTTCGTGCTTTACCTGTGTTTCGGACCAGCGTTCATAGACAATGACCATTATGTTTCCCTTCCCATCTCCCTCCTGCCTGCCTTTGTGGTATCCAAGTGTTTATTATGACTATGGTTTGAGAAAATGCGGGATACAGTATTCTAAACGTTCTGAATGATATTGCTTTGCCGCCCAAAACTTGGGGAAACCAGTTTTGTCCCCTCTTTTATTTCCATGGTTATCCGAACACGAGTCCTCTCTCCCATCGATATGACGTATTCATATCATCGTGAAAAGGAAATTATATATATATATATATATATATATATATTTATATACATGTATATATATAAATATATATATATATATATATATATTTATATACATGTATATATATATATATATATATATATATATATATATATATATATATATATATACATATATATATTTGAATATACATGTATTACAATGTACTAGTATAACCGATGTATATATCGCGTACATGTATGTCTGTGCAATACGAAGGTTAACCCTCGTAAGGCATAACCAGTATCTTAGATATTCTTACAACTAGATTTGTTCTTCACTCCACTTCTTTCTTTCTCTCACTTAAGTTTTTTTTTTCTCTCATCAATTCACACCTCTCTTCCTCCTCTTTTTATTTATCACTACAACCCAGAGGTCCAATGCAGGACCACTTCATCATTCCACAGACAGACTTGTTTCACTCCCCCCCCCCCCCCACCTACCCTTTCGCTTTCAGAGCTTTAAAGGGATAGCACAGTATTGGTGGAGATGAGAATTGGACTTTTAACTTTTTGCGGGATACCGAGAAAACACTTATGAAACAGTATAGAGCATACCATTCAAAGAGGAACTCAAAGTTTATTTGATGAAAATCGGGTTTGGAATTACTAAAACATAAAAAAACCAAAGTAAAACAAAGCGATCGTAAAAAAAAAAGTGTGGGTCCCTCACTTTATTAGAATCGCTCTATTTTGGATATCTCAGCCATTTCAAAACCACTGTTCATCAAATAAATGTTGAATTCCTCATGGATTTACATGCTCTTTCATATTTCATAAGAGTTTTCTCATTATCTCACCAAAAAAATGTTAGAAACCTGAAATTAGGTCTCAGCCTAGTGGGACCCTCCACTTCCATCCTCATCCTTAGTTGACTTGTATTATACGCTTCATGTATATATTAACAAAGATGTAATCGCATCTACTTCTCATTTTCATATGTACCTTGTCAAATTATGTTCTGTAAGTATTACAAATATCCTGTACATATACTTTGTTTATTTGATGGAAGTGAAAATAAAGTTGAATCTTGAATCAAATCTTGAAACCAAAACTATACGATCCCTTTAATCCTCTTTTTCGTTTCTTTCTCTCGCACTACAGTGTGAGTCAGAAAAAAAAAGTCATATTACGGATCTTATGAAATTGTCTTGTTCGAAGTACGAACATTAATCATGAGTTTCATGATACTCTTGGTATAGAAGCATCACCCAGCACTCTTTGGTACCCTTTCCATCTGGATCTTTGCATGATCTTTGCATGACTGAATAGTTATCTCATTTACTCTAAGTGGCTGGCTGAAGACTAAAACAAATTTTGGCAGAATTTATAACTTATTTGCACACAGAACCGAAAACATACACACACACACACACGCACACACACACACACACACACACACACACACACACACACACAACACAAGACATAATGAAACCCATGATTAGATGTTCATACCTCAAACAAGACAACTTCAAAATGACGGTCTTTCTTTCTGACTCGCTCGCCCGGTATATTCTCATCTCTTCACAACTTATCTCCTTAGATTCTCTTTTATTTCTTCACTTTGTCGTTTTAATTCCGCGTTCCGTAGTCAGCGTTGCCCAGCGACTTCGTCTCTACCCCTTGATGTTTAAAACATCTGTTGGAATTTCACATTTCTTATCTTCTCTTATCTCCATGATTTTTCAACCTGAAAGGAAATAGCTTACGCAAGCCAGAATGTTCTAGGAAGTGCCTACTATTATTTGGCTAAGTGATGCAGTACATACACACTTTACTTGTAGCACAGTGTGTTGGTAGATACTTTTAGGTATGATATCATGAACATAAGTAAACAGTGAGTCAGGGTATCTGGAAGGCTCTGAAAAGCTCTTGAACGGACAAGTATGTAGCCCCAGGTTGGAGAGAATTACAGAACCTTCAAGAAAGGGTGAAGGAACCTATAAAAGCCACAGAAATTCTGAAGCAGGCAGAGTACCCGACACCTCTGCTCTGAGAGTTATGTCACTTCTGGCTCTGAAGCGACTTGTTGATTGTCAGTCCTGTGTTACCTGCCGACCTGCTATATTTTGTGGAGATTAGGGCCTGGGGAACATATTGCCTGGGAGAAGTGATGCGCCTACATTGATGACCGAAGCATGTCTATGGACATTGCTACATTGAACGGTGACGGGCTGGAATCCTAGCTGGATATCATTTGATGGATTATCATTCACAAAAATTACTGGACGCGGTTGTCGGAATTTACACGTGCCGCAGTGGATTTATACTTATTATTATTACTACTTTATTACTTTATACCTATATTGTCCTTTCTTTCTTTCTTTTCTCTCTCTCACTCTCACATGGACTAGAAAAACAAAGGCGGGAAATCTGAAGTTCGGAAAAAAAGTCTAAAAGCCTCTAAAAGCAAATTAACATACATGAAGTAGACTTACTTTTCATAAAATCTGATACAATGCATTACATTTTCGTTAATAATATTTTTCTCCATCCAATGTGAAAGAAGTGACCATATCATGGGTCAAATCCATTGCATAAATATGAAGTGAAGAAGGTGGCTGATCACATGGTTGCCTGTATCGTGAATCTCGAAACGCAAGACCCTTCGTTGGTCCCTGTTAGTGTTCTTACACGCTCATAAAATCATGGTAGGTTATATATATATATATATATATATATATATATATGTGTGTGTGTGTGTGTGTGTGTGTGTGTGTGTGTGTGTGTATAGCACCGTATCATTGTACGCGTTGTATTATAACTCTTTAGAATTGTGTTGAGGATAAATCTATTACAAAAAGAACATCAATGTGTGGTATCGACATTCTGAAATTCCCATACAATCAAAGTAGTCATTAATATGTATCACAATAGAAAAAAAAATGAGAGAATCAAAATTCTACTTAAAATCTTTTATTTACAATATATAGTATTTACAATATAAAGTATATTTTACTTTACAAAAGCGTATCCCGTAAAATAGTACAATCGCTTACATTTCTGTACGACACAAGTGCATTGTTGCATAGACATCAACACTTTGATTTAAAAAATAGTGTCAATTAAATCGAAATTTCCGTATCAAATAACTCGTGTGTGATTTTGAACGTACAATTCCAAACAACAGGGTCCAAGAAACAGTTCGTAAATCTGAATATAAATCTTTTGTATTTATATCTAAATTTATCTAAACTAAACTGAAACTATCAAGCCTACAATAGATGACATCGTTCGATGACACTATCTGGCTCTTGTGGTTATGCATGAATATCAAAGAGTTTGATCACAAAGATAATTTAACCCTGTTCTTGTTAATTTGAGATATTTGCTATTAAAGCTGAAAAAAAAAAATAGAAACCCCAAAAGATAATAACAAAAGCGTGGGATATTCTAATTATAGCTTCATGACTATTCTTTATTATGTAACAAGAGAGATATCACTGGAAAGGGTCCATTTCGCTTTTATCTGATGATGGGCTTACTTTGAAATGTTTAATCCATCGTGTGATTAAAACATGACAAAATATATTCTTTAATGGACTCTTTCTGTCTTACAAATAATTTTTAACACTAGTTTTTGCAAAATGCATCCTTACTCCCTTATATCATTCGCTTATGTTGTTCGTTCGTTGACATTTGTATCACGTATTCATTTCAAAACAGAGAGGTTTGCAAATAAGAGTAAGCTGAAATAATTGCAGCTACTATGACAGCTGCCAGGAGACAGACAACCAATCAGCGTTGAACATTTTTTTTAAGCTGTAGCTCTAGCAAGTACGATTATTGGAATTAACAACACTTGGCAAGCAATTCTATCAAACTAGCCCATATCTTCACTATTACAAAGATATAATACAATGACTCGTCATCTCAAACAATAAAGAATGTTATTTACCGGCAGTGACAATTAGAAAGACGCTAAAGTTATGTGATTCATTAAAGGTATTGTAGCCTTCCTTCCACGCTCTCCAGAATAACAATCAATGACCAAACTAATCAAATGGACAGAGAGAAGTGCATTGTACAATATATTTGGCAATAAATATATTTCGTGAAGTCTTTTTTTTTCATCTCTCTTCTTGTCATCGACGACAGCGCGCATCTTGGATAAAAACTCAACCTCACAACGTCATCACTGAGTCTTGTGTTGTTAATCATGTTCACGAGCCATCATCTGCTGCTAGGGTTACAACACATATACAATGTATTTCTGACCCAGACCTCACAATTTATAGGTAAAAATGAGTGACACTATATCTGTCACGCTTCAATGACACTAGAAAATATAACCAACTAGGGCATACAGCATCTCAACTGATTGCAGTACAAACACGATAAAATTTTAAGACGGTGATTCCATGCATATACTCTAACAGGCTCTGAAAAAGAGACACCAGGTGTACGAAGGTACGCTTATGGATATCAAGTGTAATTGGAATGATACAAACATGTAGGTAAATATACCATATTGCTAATTCAAACGGAATGCTGGAGCGCACACCATGTTCTGCTTTTTAGAGTTAACCGTATCCTGATGCACGCACAATGCAGGCTATCTCTTCTCGTGCATTCCAACGGCATCTTCATAACACGGCGGCGGGGCATCGTAGGAAGACGAAGGACCCGGATTGGTGAATCCGCCAACCGGTGGGGGCGGCGGGACACCGTACGGCGGCCGATCTCCAGAATAGTTCGTGTTGTAATTATTTCTGATGAAGAAGGAGAAAGCAGCAAAGGAGAATATATAAAAACCTTACTGCTCAGCAGTACGTTTCAACATGAAAAGGTTTTCTTAAATAAAAAACATGAGTGTACAATCATTGCTGAATGCTTTGAAGAAAATAATAAACGTCATATAAAATTGCCTATCTAAGTGTTTGCTTATGGCGTGTGATGAATACGATGTGGCACAAAGATTTCATGTCCATATAAGTCATCGGGATGTGTTGGATCTTTATCAGAGTTTCGTCATTAACAAGCAAAAATCTAATCTACAATGCACAATATCAATATTGTGTCATACCACTATGCAGGTTTGAAGAAGATGATCCCGTTGCACTCGCAGCTATTAATCGCATTTCGTTCGAAAAGAGAATAATGAATCTCAATTCATCAATATTTTCACTTGTGAAGCTTTAAGTGTAATGTTGGAGGCAATATATTGCAACTCTAGATATCACATACATTAGTGTCCATAAGTCCACTGATCAACTCACCAAGATCGTAATTCATCTTCTAGTATATTTTACTAAACGATGATTTCTTTACTGCTTTGTCCTTGCCAACAAAACCTAAAGTAAAGCCGGTGAATACAGGACAAGGTATTATAAGATGAAATGAGATGACAGGCGCCAAAAGGTAAAGGTGTGCTACTCACTCGTAGAGGCCGCCAGGCCGTGTAAAACCACCGGATTGTGTGTATCCCCCATGGCCACTCGTCCCTCCACGATGCGCCCAAGCACTGTCTGGTGGTTGTGACATCGGCTCGCCGCCTCCCCAGGCACTCTGGGGCTGTATCCCCGAATTGTGTTGTGGCTGAAGGGGTCCCCATCCATACACTGCATCCCCACTACCACCACCACCTCCTCCTCCTCCTCTTCCGTAGGGGTTAGCATAGCTGCTCCTCCGTACCTCTCGCCTGGTGCTGTGGCGCAGATCGGTCGTGCTGTGGAAGGTGGAACTCGTCGTACTACCGCGACGTACACTCATCATACTCCGGTAGACGTTCTCGTTGCGACTTCTCTCCATAGTTGACACCAGCCCGCTCACAGTCGGCGGCTGGTGTGTGGTGGTGACGGTGACCGTCGCCGAATGTTTCGTTTGCTGCGCCTTCCAAATGATCAGGAGACTGATGACCATGAAGATCACACCCGACAGGGCCAAGAGCGAGCCGAGCCAGATGAGGGAGGTCATGACTGATAGGACGACGCCGCCGACGAACAGCCCGATTCCGACCGACACCGTGGCCCTTGTCTGCTGGCGCCGACGATACTCGGGCGTGCTCACGTTACTGCTGTACCACATCGCGCTTTTTTCCTCCTTTCTCTCTCTCTCTCTCGTCACAGTGTGAAAGTCTTCTGATTTCACTGTTGTAGAGAAAGTCACGAAACATGTAAAGCAAATCATTCATTGGGGAGAAAAAACAACTTTCTATTCAAACATCTCAAACACATAAACAGCAATGAAAGAATTGTGAGAAACTGACTGAGCAACTATGAATAGGAAAGGCTTACTACGTGTTTTCTTGAATGAATGTTGTGTACAAATCAGTAGGAGGATGGTGAGGTGACAGCATCAGCACCTCACTTGATTGCACACAGACACAATGTAGTTTGACTGCGACGGACAACCCTCTTCGCTAAAATGTGTTCACCCTTAAAACCTTAAAAATTTCTGCTGTAATTATTATAGTCTCTTTAAGGTGAACTTCAAGGGATTAGCATCATGCGACTGTTTTTCAATGTAAGAGGGCTGTGCCAGATGTGCATCCTGTTCTTGCCGAGTAGGAGAAATTTTTCTTTTTTTAAATTTTTTTTTTCTCGTCGTTGAAATGTGACAATCTGACACACCGGACCCCCACCATACCGAACCCCCCGCCCTTTTGTCGTACTATGCTGTATGTGTGCATGTGTGTGTGTGTGTGTGTGTGAGAGAGAGAGAGAGAGAGAGAGAGAGAGACAGAGAGAGTATGCCAGTGAGAAATGCTTTAGGTATGAGTGGGTAGTGAATGTGTGTACATTACGGGGGAGGGGGATGATCACCTCACCAACAAAATAATGTTACTGCAAGTATTTGTGGAATGTATAGTGTAGGTTGTTGACGCGTCTTTCCAACCACACTGCAAACTCCTGTACTCCCTTTTGTATCTGTAGAAGAGCTTACATTTTTTTTCTTCTTCTTCTTTCGACAATGAGTTGAGTAGCCCTGAGTGTTTCTTCCTTTTCTTTTTTTTTTTTCCTGTGGGAAAAAAAAAAATTAGGAGTGTACCGCTACTGTTTATAAAATGTCCATTCATTTTTTTTCTTTTTGTATTTATATAACAATCTGTAGCGTTAAAAATGTATTAGTTGTGTATACAGAATGTTTGAATGTAATATATTTTTTATGTATTATGTCATACCAAAGGACAGAGCATTATTATCTCGCTAGCCTGACCGGGGCACCATTTCATGAAAGTTGTCAGCCCTGAAAAGTTGTCAGTCTTTGACAATCACCAAAGTAACAGTAAGTGACCAGAGCTTCTCAGCCAATCAAAAGTACTGATATTGAAAGAGACTGATAACTTGTCGGGGCTGATTACTTTCATAAAAGGGTGCCCATGTTTCGAATCCGGAGCTTTCCTTGACTGGAGAAGCAGACAGGTTACCAAAGGATTGGCACGTGATTAAAATTTAGAACCCCGACACTGCAGTCATGAAAGTATGCACCTCTTGGAGTTTCGTGCAGCATTATGGCGTCAACTAGCAACCTATTCATCCTAAAGTTTATTGTAATTTGGTTGCCGCCTTTAACAATATGATATCGAATAACACCTAGTATTGAGAAATATGTTTTCCTTTTCTACAAGAACCGATGTATATAACATAAAGTACATGAAAGTACCTTTGATGCCAATACTTGTGATAGTAAAAAGCGTGTTTTGATTTGATGATCTCCTCTATACACACAACCAGTGAGGACGAAATGTTTGGTTTATTTGCAAACGTGGGAAACTACTTAGTTTCCTGGACAGACTACAGTTAAATATGCCGAGAACTTTCTCAACTGTTTCACAATTTGTCGAAGGAAGGCATGATCTCAAGTTGACTTTATGATATCACTTTCAGGCACATTTTAAGATCATTATTTGTAGTGGCGTAATAATTACACTCGGGACCATGTCGTTCAACAGAGCATTCATACAAAGCACTGTAGCTCGGATACTTTTTTAATTTCCTATCTAACACAATGTCTAATGGCTGTTTGTTGCGACACTCTTCATAAGAGAGATAGATCCTCCGTCAACTGTATTAAACAATGACTTACCCTTTTTCACAGTGAGTTGATGAGTTTGTCTGTTAATTCCACGTCACAAACATGATGTGTACATGGCGTCTTAAATGAACTCCATATTACCACTCAAGTACCGGCAAAGCATGCCTGCTGACTGCTGAGACATAGTATACGTGCAGTGGTAGACGAATCATACACAATGGAGTCTACCGTGCAATTGTCCTGCCTTTCACAGGGGTATTCATTTTGCTCATCAGCTTTGCCGTACCTGATCCGACGGCGTCTTCACAAAAGGCGTCCCAGGCGACCATTGCTTGTTATGTCAAACACCATCGATCTCTTGTGTACAGTGCAGAGTAGTTCCGTGATCTCTTGCGGTTGCGTCTTGACATTGGGGGCGCTGCACCTGCAGCATGTTTTGTTGGGCCAGCTTGTTTTGAGTACCGAACAAGTTTAAACATCTGTGCAAGTTATATACCTGTAAAAGTAATATACCTGTGTAGTAGTACCATTATAACATTGTTACCACTTGACGTATAACTGGTTTATGCTTTGAAAATAGAATGTATTTGGATCCAAGAGATGTTTATTACATATTTGATGAAATATGGAAATGATATCAACAAAATGTATTATAACAATATGACATCATTAGTCATTTCGTGTATATAACCGTACTCTACCCTATGATATCTCAACAGTAGATGATTAGTTCGTGGTTATTCCCCCCCCCCCCCCAACTGCGCAAACGACTAGATAACAATTACGATTCAGTTTTAGATCCATGGCAGTCGGAAATTTTCTCTAAGAATTGTTTTTTTTTTTAATCCATAAAGCGTGAATAAACTGGTAGCAAGGAAAGATAGTAACAGGACAAGGAGGCACATGGCGACAGGGATGGCAGACTCCGTTACTTTCTAATTCACAGAATTAGAACACTATAACCCTGTTAGGTCAGTAATATCGAAAATTCGGAATTATCGTAGTATGTTCTGAGATTCTTATACCGTATATTCCCCTCTCTGCTTTATCAACAGAATAAAGCATTCGGAAAAGACGACAATCATGCTTTAGATACTTGGCTAAACTCAACGCATACTCATGATAATAAAGGTAATTGTCATAACGTGCATAGGAAAAACGTTTAAAATGTATTAATATGCATAATAACTAGACACTTGATAGAATATTGTTGTTTTTAAATGAAATTTTAGCTACAGAGCAGAGCATGACATTGCACGAAATGATACTAAAAAGCAGGATATACAGTGTATATATATTGAGTAGGTTATCCACGTGTTGGCGAGATAGTAAGATAAAAAACAAAACTGGAACAAAGCGCGCATCCTTGGTAACGCGGTTGCAATATTGTTGTGGCTTAATTGTTATTGTTCTCTCAGTATCAACAACTGAGGAAGAGCGAATCGCTCGAAAAGGCCTGGGAGACATATTGCATGCGGAGAATTGATGCGCCTATACATCGATTCTTATGTCCATGGGACATTGCTACATTGAAGCGGTGAAGGGCTGGAATCCTAGCTGGATATCATTTGTTTGATTATCATTCACATAATTACTGGACGAGGTCGTCTCAACGCAGGGATTTTATACGTATGGCAGTGGATTTGTACTTTAGATTACAGTAGTCTGTGCCCATTGTTTTACTTTTTTTTAGAGATCATTCATCTGTGCATCGAATATCATCTACGGACAATTCCAGGGGATTACATGGACTTTGCGATTTTTCCATTTGACTCTAACGCTTGCAAGTGATTACATTATCATTGTACTGATATTAAATCGTTTCTACTGATCACTGTCTGTACCCAAAATATCACTGTTACTAAGCCCCCTCAACATTAGTTTATTGGTTCTTTTGTGCGATCATTCTCAGCGTAATTTTGGTCGTAACAAACCTTCAACTTTTGCCTCTCCCCTCCTTTCCGTTTCATCTTTCCTTCTCCTCTCAACGATTTCTAAACCCTTACGTGATTTTCTCTGTATTCTTCCTTACAACTCTCTCTGTTCCCTATTCTCCAGTCTCTATTACTGTCACTTCAACTTCCAGCTCAACGGTGCCCCTCAATTGTCACTATATTTCCCTCCTTATACTCCCATCACGTTGCTCCCCTCTTCCACTCTTCTCTTTCTATATAGGCTCTTTGTTTTTCTACCAAGCAACGGTGCAAAAACTACACAGGCCTACACATTGTGTCACTGCAAATCTCTTTTGTTTCTTTATTGTCCAAAAACTACCCCCACACCCATTCCTTCATATTCTGTCACACTAAAGAGACCCTATAATACATCAGCAAGCTCGGGTCATCATTAAAAAAACAAAACAAAAAGAAAACAAACAAATCATACATTTAAAGCCGGATATTGATGCTTGAGAAGAAAATGCAGTTCGGATTACGATCACAGTACCGTTAATATAGACAACAATGGAGAACTTCAGTAGCTTCTTTACGAACACGTAGAAGTAAAGGAAAATATTTAATATATGTAGTACGTAATTTATAGCTAGCGAGTCATCTTTGTCATATTATAAACGTCACACCAAAGATATTAATGTTTCAAACACAAATATTTTACGTCATAAGTTGAACCCGATATTCACTTATGCAGACAGGTATCAGTGGGTGCACGTCACGAGACCGACACCCACGAGTCATACAGCCCACAAGTTATACAGCTCACAAGTCATACAGCCCACGAGTCATACAGCTCACAAGTCATACAGCCCACCAGTTATACAGCTCACGAGTTCGACACTGAGTAAACAAAGCCCACGAGTTCGACATCAAGTAAAATAAGCCCAGGAGATATACGGCTCACGAGACCGACACTGCGCACAAAAGGCTCATGAGACCGACAGTAAGCAAACAAAGCCCACGAGACCGACACTACACTTAAAAGGTCCACGAGACCGACGCTACGCATACAAGGCTCACGAGACCGACATTACGCAAAAGAGGTTCACGAGACCGACACTAAGCAAAGAAGGCCCACGAGACCGACAGGATGAACAGCGCCACCTATAGACCAATAAATTGTATAGGGTGTCCTGATAATAGCATAGGAAGATATGAGAGATGGAAAAGAAGAGTTGCCATCTCCGGCAGGGTGTTACACCATCAGTTCCCCCCCCCCCCCAAATGATCAGGATCTTTAATTGTGTTTGCATGGGTGTATGTTTGTGAAAAAAATGAACAAAGTACAGTAAAAGTGTGTAACAGATCTTTCTACAATAAACCTGCGAGGGTGTTGATTTATCATCAATTAAAAATAAAATATAACGTAATCGTAATCGTCATGGGAATTTATTCAGTAAGGTAGCGTTAGGGATTCGGAAAAAACCAGATGCATCCATGAAAACAGCTATTGTATTTCACGATAAAATGTACTGTTCGGAGGAGAATAACACAAGCCACAAAATTGAGGTGAATCCCTGCGACATAAAACGTTTTAATCAGTAGAATTACATCATAGTTACAGAGAAAATTACAAATAGATCTTACTGCAAAACGTCAAAGCAGGAGGGTAGAATATCTAAAATAGAATAAGTAACTAGTGAATCGGGAAAGAGAAGAGGTAAAATTTATATCTTGTCCATTTTCTAGCTAAAAACTGGGAAAGCCTATATTAAAAATAGCACGATGGCATTATCAATGCTCTAAGATTAATTCATACATCGTTATTGTCCTCTGTTAAATTCATTTGTGTTTTTGTCTCTTTTTTGGGGGATGAAGAATACTAATTCTTCATTTTTTTTTTTTTTTTGGGGGGGGGGGGGGGCGGGGGCATGAAGAATACAATTCAATTTTTCTACTTGATAACAATGTCGCTCCCTGACACACTTGCCCCCCCCCCCCCCCCTCCCCAGAAGTATGTAGAAATACATATTTGATGACGTTCATAATTATGTAGATGGTAACCATCTTGCAATTGATAGCGTTACGAAATTGCACCCGCCGGTATGTTATTTTTCCGTTCATGGAACACCCTGTACAGGTGATTGACATGTAGATGGCGCTGTTTATCCTGTCGGTCACGTGGGCCTTCTTTGCCTACTGTCGGTCTCGTGGGCTTTCTTTGCTTAGTGTCGGTCTCGTGAGCCTTTTTAGCTTATTGGCGGTCTCGTGGGCCTTTTTTTTTACCTACTGTCGGTCTCGTGGGCTTTCTTTGCTTAGTGTCGGTCTCATGAGCCTTTATTGCTTAGTGTCGGTCTCGTGGGCTCTGTTTGCTTAGTGTCGGTCTCATGAGCCTTTTGTGCGTAGTGTCGAACTCATGGGCTGTATGACTCCTGAGCCGTACAACTCGTGGGCTGTATGACTCATGGACCTATTATTGATGTCGGTCTCGTGGACCGTATGACTCGTGGGTGTCGGTCTCGTGGGATGCCCCCGTATCAGTAATGCTTACAATTTCGACCACAGTCCGTTAGCCATGTTAGCTCACGCAATATCTTTATTATAGAACAGTGCTTTATAAACCAGCCAATGCAAACAGAAATAATAAGATTTGCAGCGAAATAAATTAAATAAACACATTTCATGTTGACAAGGAACGTCGGGACTTGGTTAATTGATTTCCTTTAGCACACACTGTTAACGTATATTTATGAAAGTAAGTTAATTGAGTTCAATCATTAAGTAGCTAAAGCTCAGTAAATTAGGTCTGTTTCTGTAAACATTCACCTCTGTGATACGAGACTTTGTCTGTACTTGAGTAACGTCTAAACAAGAATCTCACGAGTTATACAGCCCACAAGTCATACAGCCCACGAGTCATATAGCTCACAAGTCATACAGCCCACTAGTTGTACAACCCAAGAGTTCTCGGACACTAAGTAAACAAATTCGACATCAAGTAAAATAAGCCCACGAGTAAAGAAAGCCAATGAGTTCGACACTACGCAGAAAGCTCATGAGACCAACAACCACTGACACCCATGAGTGATACCGCCCACAAGTCACACAGCCTAAAAGTCACATAGCCCACGAGTTATACAGCCGAGTCATTCAGCCCATAAGTTCGATACTAACCATCAAGGCTCACGAAACTGACACATTAAGCCCCTTTCTGTAATGTCAAACTCGTGTGCTGTTTTTACCTGGTGTCAAACTCGTGGGCCTAGTTGTAGGACTCATGGTTGTCGGTCTCGTTGGATGACTATTGATTACATTCCTTTAAGAACGAGTTAAAGGAGCATTCCAGACGATTTTCATAATTTCCCATCACGTAGTACATAAACCGACAGTTCCATGTACAGATTTGTGGAATTTATTGTGGTCTTTGAGCAGAGAAACCAATATTCTGAAAAAATCTGAAGTAAATTACACTAAACAATGTTGATGATACAGAGCCTCAAACATTTCAGAAATGTGCCAGTGTATCTCAATTACAATACTGCTTGATTGACAAGTTCACCTGTGTAGAATGTATGCATACCTTCTTCTTTTGTTCTGTTTCCTTGAGCCCAAACTCATGCATTCTTATGGTGAGGCTGCCATGTCATCATCCTTGTTCATTGCAATCTGTTTTAGATTTTGAACAAATTTTATTCCTCATCCCAATCACTATAAATTCTGAAAATCTGTACTCAGTACAAGTAATTTATCCTTGTTCAAATGTAAAAATCTGACAATCAACCCGAGGTCTCCTTTAACTCATACATTGCGCTTGAAAAAAAAAAAGAATATCATTTTGGAAATGGATTCGCTATAACAGCATAATTTTTTATTGCAAAAGAAAGCCAACGTGCTGGTCAGAATCGTGATTGCAGTGCAACAAGGTTAAGTGTGAAGGCAACATGTTTGTCATTTTATTTAGTCTAATAATTCTAGTTAAGCAGTCTATGTCAGAAATTGCTAAAGCGATGAACAGATATTGCAAGAATACCATAGGAGGCTTAAAACATTACAGTACAACGCTAGACCAGCTCTGAGAACCAGGAAAAAAATAAACTCAATATAGAATCACACGAAAAGCTGAAATTTACACATTTCACTCAAGTAACATAAAGGTAACCATGTGTTGCTTTGACCGGTTTTCAAACAAAATGGGTGATGAATACTAATAGTCCGACCCAACGAGGCGAGTGGGTCAGGTAAAGATGGAGTAGGAGCAATAGTTTTTGATCAACTGATGGTAGGCAATATATGGTTCGGCAAGGTCGTCACTTGAATCCGCGAATCTTGGACCGAGATGGGGACATTGATTGTGCGTTGAACATTGATTGTGCGTTGAACGCTAGTCACGGGCGTGGAAGTCATGATTCATCGGTGATCGATGGTCCATTACTCTTGCTGAAATTGAAACAGATGAAGAGCGTTGAAAACCCGAATACCAGCTCTCATCATTGTGCACATAGTGCGTGCATGTATTAGGTGATCAAACTAGCCGGTAAATTATACATAGGCAGGATTATACCGGATGTTTTGAAATAGTTTGATCCATGAAAATGTACGTTGGGCCATCTTGGACCGTTTTGAAGGGACATTATTTTAGTTTTGAATAAATATGAAATATTCTAGTAAAGTTGAGCCTGGCCCATGTAGTTTTAGGAGCTGACATTGGCCATTTGTTATGAACTTTCAGATGTAGATCCCCCCCCCCCCAAAAAAAAAAGTGCCAAGATAAATGTTAAGAAAGTAAAATGGGATATATTTACAAACACAACAGTCAATTCACAATGGTCATGCAATTTCCATGATCATGCCAAACTGTTGTGTCTCGTTATAGTCCAGGCTAGAAGGCACCCAACCTTGTTTTTTGATATATACAATGTTTTTTGATGGTTTCTTGTCAATTCGAGGGTGCTGATTCCAAATCCGATGGATGCCACTCGCGTAACCTTGAGCATTTTCGGCAAAATGCAAAAATCCAAAATGGCCGCCAGATATGCTAATTCGGCCGTGAGAAACACAATGATGTGCATTATTTGACCAATTATTCCACCAAACTTTGTACATTTCTGTTCCTAGAGTTACTCCATCTGCATTTGCAAGAGAATTTCCATTTCATACAGGTTCATTTAGTATGCAAAGCTCATTTTTTATTCAAAATGGCCGCCATTCCTATATGTGTATATTTGAGCATTTGATATTCATAAACCTTACGATGTTTAACACAATTTCTTATATGCTTCATTTTGTCTCAACAACGAATATAAGTTAACTAAACGTCTCGCAAGAAATCAATATACCATCATATTCTACATGCAGGTTGAATATAGAAATGTAATAGTAACACAATATATTAAGAAGCCTAGATGAATGGTATTTATCAAATAATGTTGAAAATGGAGGAGAAGCTAGAAAGCAAAGCTTCTAATTTGCATTCCCCTTAAACCATATCAACAAAGTACAGAAAAATCCTATACAGTAAGTGCAGAGATACATGGTTGCAGACAAAAACACATCGGACATTAATGACCCAACTAAAAACCCTTTACATTGTAGGTTGGTTTTTTTTTTTTACCAGGAAGGAGTGGGGGGGGGGGGGGGGGAGGGAGGATTCCTGAGGCGAGTTTGAAATGGATCATAACCTCCATCACTTTGATATGATATAATTTAGAAGTACCGCCGTGATATTATCGAGCAAACTTGATTTTCTTCTTGAATTAAAACAACAAAAACTTGTGAAGGCATAAACGAAACTGTCCAAACGCAATACCGTACAAATTATTCATTAAACACCAACCAAGGAGCAATGTGAATTACCTCTTTCAGTTCTTTCACAGTTCCCAGGTCTTGATAATATACTTTTTGACATCATGATCTCATTCAGTCTTGTCTTAAAACCAAAACTTTCATTTTTATAGTCTTTAAAGAGCCCTTTAATAGGATGTTTGGCAGCAGGCGACATCAGCCCCAAATTTGAAGAATTCTCAAGCTAAAGACGCATATTAGTCCTGCAATTGCTTTAATTGCAACCACATCTGGTGATGTTCAGCACTTCCTTAGGGGTCAGAGGGCAATTATTTGCCATAGAAACAGAATGAAGACATGAAGACTTGCTTGATCATCACCTACTTATGGCTTTGTTGCCAGGCCAGAGATAGTTGTAGGTAACTTGGGTGGTATCAGAGATGACATGAGACCAGCATCTGCACCAACCTGTTTTGGGGTCAAAGCTTTCAAGTTACGGAAGGGAAATCTAGGCTTGTGGGATTTCAGACGCATTGATGGCAGGTTGTTCAAGGGGGCATTCCATGAAGCGCTTTGTCAGATCTTTTCTTTTGGACAGCTGTTATAAGCAACTAAAATCCTTGCATCTGATTGGCTGAGAGCAAATTTGTCAGACAAATTTGTCAGAAAAAACACTTCATGAAATGTCCCCATGCTATCGTGTTTAGAAGGTCAGGGTATGCGTTGACGGCACTGGTGACACTTGCCATCCTTTCCTTCCGGCGTGAGGGAGAGTGATCGAGTGCCAGTGAAGGAGGGTAGACTTCCTTAGCCTATGCTTGGAAGGCTTGCCACAGAGGGCTACCTTGAACATAGCGTTGGCAAGATGGTTATTAAAGGGTGTGTACAGTCGAGGTGAAGATTTAGCTTTTAACGTTTTGCGATATATTCAGAAACCACTCTATGAGATGTCAAAGAGCATGCAGTTCTACATAGGGGGCATCAAAAGTTCATTCGATGAAAATCGGTTTTGAAATGGCTGAGATATCCAAAAACAAGTTGAAACAAAGAGATCCTAATAAAGTTGTGGCATGTCGCCTTTTATTATTAGCACTTTTTGCGATATCTCAGCCATTTGAAAACCAATTTTCATCAAATAAACGTTGAATCCTTCTTAAAATTACATGCTCTTTCATATTTCATAAGAGGCTTTTGATTATCTCACTTAGGAATGTTCAAAACGTGAATCCCTACCTCAACCAGTACTGTACAGTCCCTTTAAGATGGCAGGCATGGGTCTGATGATAATCTTATAAAGGTTGGGGCAAAGTCTCCAGAAGGTGAAGTACTCCTCTGTTGTCTTGAGATGGGTCAGTACTCGGCTGATGTCATCCAAGGACTTTCTATGAGACGTAAAGGCGAGATCATCTGTAAACTTACGTGAAGTGAATGTTATGTCACCATACTTTAAAAAGAACTCTAGTGGAGTTAGTTTACAGCCACCATCAAGGAGGCCATCATTCAGAGTCCTAACACAGCTGGTCTGGTTACCTAGAGCAATCCTGAATCTGCAAGAGCTGAAGATTAAAGACAAGCAGTGTGAAGTTCCTATAACATTGCTTTCAGAATGAGGCAGCACTGTACAGATCTCAGAGTCTCCCTTGACATCAATATACGCTAATACATTCACTCAGAAAAAACGGTGGTAAAATTCATCTACCATAATTATATAATTCATCTGGGTTAACAGGAAAAACTTTTGGGTATTGTTTTCATTTCAGTGAGGTGGTCCGTTTTTCCCCCCTTTCCCCTGCCTCATATTTTTTCTCGGATGAGGGGACTGAAAAGTTTGTATGGTATAGCTTTTAGATGATGTAGAACAGGACAGATAATTGGAAATTTCATTTGTGTCAACATCTATGATTCAGCCGTTTAATTCAGCAAATGAGAGTGAATGTTATGATGTTAAAAATCTCATGGAAAGGAAGTATCAAATGTACATATCTAATAATTCCTGATAAACAATCTTGATGTTGGCGTCAATTCAAGCTTTTGTGGATTTTTTCAAATTCCTAGGGAAAAATTCAGATTGAGGTACGTAGCAAATTCGGATGTTTGCATCAAAAATAAAACAGCTTTTGTTACTAACAACCTTCTGATCTATACAATTTGTACACAAAAATTGTGCACACAAATTGATAAACAGTGTACCTGAGTGACAAAAAAAGAAAAGAAAATTTGTTTATTTCCATGTACACTTTGCATTTCATATTGTGCAGGGGTATATGAGTGGCTTCCATTTTGAAGTTTTGTATTAAAAAGAATATAATATATAAAGCCTAAAAACAATAAATTTTCTGTTTGTTTGCTTGTTTGTTTGCTTGTTTTGCTATTGGCACTCATCAGATTTGCACTGCACATGCAAAACTTGATAAAAGCGTAGGTATGTGACTGAAAATTCGTCTTCTATTTCTATGCATATTTTTTTGCCATTCATATAGTACATGAGTATAGGAGTGGCGGCCATTTTGAATTGAAAATAAGCTTGAAATGCTAAATGTACCTCCTAAAATGAAAATTTTCTTGCATGTGCAAGTAGAATTACACAAGGAACAAAAATTTAAAAAACTTTGATGGAATAATTGGTCATAAGGCCAAAAAAAAAAAATTGTTGCATTGGCGTAACATGAGATTTTCAAATAGGGTCGGTCGGGCGGATTTTTTTTTTTTTTTTTTTTTTTTTTACTACCTGCATTTTACGTGTAAAACTCGTGCTCAGCTCAGTAAACAGTTACAACTGCTGCACCGAATGTGCTGTGTTCATCTATTCTACAAATCATTTATGAGACCGATATTACTGGAATTATACCCCTTCACAGAATTTAAAGATGTTGAAATCCCTATCCTGAATGTTTTCACTTCATATTTTACTATTTTGACTTAGATAAGATAGATGCAAATTGACCCATATGTACGATCTTTTCATCGCACACGGCGATCTCTATTACAGTCCCAAATATACAGATTCTTGTAAGTTCTCCACACAAGAAACCTATGGCAAAACTGTGCACAATACATTGCAGTCTGAATGCTACGTATACACTGAATAAATCTTGTTAGAGTACGCGTCCGTGTTGGAAACAGATGACGTACTGATCAAGGAAGGCTTATGCGAGGCGCTAGATCACTCCCTCGTACATCCGATATCCCCAGAGCTGTTTCCACTTCCGGGTTTGTGCGATCGCGATCGCAATCAACAAGATATTTGATATCGATAGCAAAAAAAATAATAAAAAAACATGGGGTCGGCGGAATTTTTAGGGTCGGGCGGGATACGCCAATGCAACAATTTTTTTTTTTTTTGGCCTAAGATTGACATAACTGGGATTATCATGGCGAAATTAGCATATCTGGCGGCCATTTTGGATTTTTGCGTTTTGCCGAAAATGCTCAAGGTTACGCGAGTGGCATCAATCGGATTTGGAATCAGCACCCTCTAATTGACAAGAAACCATCAAAAACATTGTATATATCAAAAAACAAGGTGAGGTGCACTTTCTATGGAGCCTAGCCTGGACTATTACCCGAAACTTTTCATTGCAATCGCCTAACCGGGGCGTGATGTATAGGCGCTATTTTCTAAAATAGCATTGCTAATCATATAGCGTCATAACCATGTGACATTTCTTACCAAAGTAGGTGAGCATTAACTTCAGGTAAATGTAATAAAGTCAAAATAAAGTCAAAATTTTCGAGTGCTCAATTTTACTAAAATATCCTTCAACCTACCTTGATATACATTTCAAGTCATTTTGAACATTTCAGAAATTGCGCATATCAGCGTGCAAATAAAAAAATGATAGATATATATATAATGACATGTTTTTGGTAGGAGTTGCTTTTTAATGTAAATTGGAGAATATGTTGACTAAATTCCATGGGTATCCGACTTCATAATGATGTCATACGGGCCTATCAAATGAAATTTCGTGCTTGCGTCACTGACGATATTAAGTGCAAATTTACAAAAAGAAAAATGCTCATCTTCGATGCGTTATACCTCGTCGGATGCAAGCTGACCTCCTTTTTATTATATATATCATTGTTACTTCTGAGTTTTGTTGTCAACTTCCAATGAATCTCTTGATAGTGAAGGTGTGTTTAACAATGTTAACCAATGTGTCTTTGTTGTGCTGTATAAGCACAACTCATAGTAAGTACCAGTAATCAATGTGTGATAAATGGTAAAATGTAATGTAAGCACTATTATACGCATTGGATTATATGAGAAATACCTGCTTTTGGTAATTTATAAAATTACAGTTTGAATTTACTAATCTGAAGTTGCCACTTCATTTACATCAGTATTTGATTGACTGTAAGTCAAAAGTCATGGAGCTTACAGCAGGGATTGAAGTTAGATTTTAGAGGAGACGCATGTCATATTCCGGGTGACGATGTTCTCGAGACATGCACCTAATTATTTTTATATTCTCTGTGAATTGAGGATGGTACGGAGAAGTAGCTGAGGGTCTAATTATTTTTTTTCATAACACACCGTACGCAAAGAAATTGGATGAGTTCATTCAATTTTCACTGCTACGAATCCAGAAATAGGAAACAATGCATACCTACCAATTTAGAAATAAGAAATTATGCAAACTTATCCCAAGATGTCATCGTCAGTTACCTCAGTGTATTGAATGATTGTTCATTTTTGTCTAACCTGGATTTTAACAAATGAAGACTAACATGGATTTTCGAAACTAAGTTACATTAAAAATGAGCAAACTTCACTAGTATCACTTGTCTGCTGCCCTCGTTGTTATCCGTCCTAGCCATGCGCACCGTAGATCAGTATTGTAAATGGATCATTTTATAAGTTAAGGATTGTTTTGATCAGATGCTAGCTTGGCTGTCTAAATTACGGCCAAATGCGTAAAAATTTTACTTCATTCTTCACATTGGTTAAGGCACCGTCTATCGCCCCCGATCCTGCGTGTCACCTCTTTCGTCTCAGCGCCTTAATTCCATTGTAGTTGACACCTGGGTCGTAGTCATGACGGAGACTTGTGGCGCGACTTCTGAGGGCTCACTGGTTGCGCAGGCGATTCGGATACCGATTACTTCGCAGATCACACCCGACAGTGTCATCAGTATGCCGACCACCACTGAGCTCACGGCTAACATTATAATACCGACCAAGAGAAGCCCGACTCCGACCAACACCATGAACACTGCGACCTTCGTCGACATCACTATTTCCTTCTCTCTCTCTGTCTTAAGTCACAGGGTGTATCTCTGTTGGAGAAAAGGACGTTATCACGAAACGTAAGACTCGTTCAAACAAATGAGCACCAGGAGGCCAGTGGATGCGGTGTGAGAAACCCACCGAGAAACGGTTACAGCTCGTTTTTCCAACGGTTCGTTATTTCGAAGGTTCTTTTGTCCGAAGGTTCGTTATTCCGAAGGGTCGTTATTCCGAAGATTCGTTGTTCCGAAGGTTCGTTATTCCGAAAATGAAATATGGTTTGTTATTCCGAATGTTCATTAATCCGAATATGAAATAAGTTTTGTTATTCCGAAGGTTCGTTAATCCGAAAATGAAACAAAGCTCGTTGTTCCGAAGGTTCGTTACGGACCCTATATCACTTCGGATTAAGGAACCTTCGGGATAACGAACCCTATTTCATTTTCGGATTAACGAACCTTCGGATTAGCGAACCCTATTTCATTTTCGGATTAACGAACCTTCGGAATAACGCCACAAATGTTCGGATTAACGAACCCTTTTTCATTTTCGGATTAACGAACCTCTAGGTATAGGAAATTTGTGTGTTTCGGATTAACGAATCTTCGGATTAAAGAACCTTCGCAATAACGAACCTTCGGAATAACGAACAGCACCCCTGAGAAACTACGACTCTTGTAGTGGGTCAGGGTTGCTAACTTTTGAACTAAAAACATTTTTTTTTCTTGTAATTGCAGTTTGATGACAAACCAATGAGAGAGTGGTAACGTGATGCCGTCATCGTCTTTTCTGATTGCATAGTGTGTGACTGCGATGAACATTAATCATTTTGGCTTAAATCGTGTTAAGCCCTCATAAATTCTCATAAACTTCCTTACTTTAAGCATGGCCCTACTATAGGTCCATGCTTTAAGTCTGATTTTAACAAAACTTTTAGCATTCCTGTTCGTAATATTCCACTCTATTCTTCACTGCACCGTCACTCTGCTCTGTACATGGTGATTGGGAAATGATTGGCAGTGAT
The DNA here is from genome assembly GCF_040938485.1 of Diadema antillarum. Lineage (NCBI taxonomy): Eukaryota > Metazoa > Echinodermata > Echinoidea > Diadematoida > Diadematidae > Diadema > Diadema antillarum. Next base: position 3,049,746 of record NW_027270942.1, read on the forward strand.
AAATCTGTGCATGGTATTACCATATCATATTATTCAATTTTGAAATTGATAAATTCTCACAGCATGATTTATTGTATAAACATCTGTAGACTAGCCGCTACAATCAAGACCTTTCAGTTCTCCGTTGGTTCAAATAAATCCTCAAAGAATACCAAAGCAGGTATATATCTAACTCACATCATAATAATATTGCTTGTCTGAAATACAAAGAAATTAAAGTGAACATTTTTAATTATTATAAGTGGACAGGACAAGATTTGCAACTTGTTTTTGTCGAGGATGAGATGAAGTAAAGTGTGAGTTGAGAAAATTTAACACAACAAGACTTCCAACGCCCATACCAACAATGACTAAAGGACAGAACATTATCAGCTCGCTAGCCTGACCGGGTTTTGAATCCGGGACTTATTGGTTGGACAGGGAAGACAGGCTACCGACAGCGTGACATGTGATGAAAACATAGAACATTGTTACTGCATTAAAAACAAGTTTACCTTCATATATATATGCATGGACTGAGTAAATGTACAATTTTAGTAATATCAATAAAACATATCAGTGAAAGCTTGAAGAAAATTGGACAATCTATTGAAAAGTTATGAACTTTAAAGCTTGTCTGACATTAGAATTTGATTTTAAGATTTCATTTGCGTTAGGTTTTTAAACAATCATAACTGATCGTGTTTCACGATTATTAATCCTTTATGATATTAGTTAAATCAGATTAAATAAGAAATAACACTAAACATTTGTATTTCTTTGAAAATTTAGTATTAGTGTGAGGTCGTCGCAACTTTACATACAGCACGATGCACCTTGCACGATTTCAGGAACAATATTTTCCACTTCATTTTTCGTTGCCCCTCTGTTCACTACCAATATTCTAAAACCACCATCATTTCAAGCATAGGCTTACGTTGTGCGGTCTGTTGCAATTTTCCCCTTCACGAATAGTTATTCTATCTGATATTGATGCGTCGTCGTCGATATTAAACGTGCAAGTTCTGTTTGCTTTGAATATTCTGTTGTCAGCAATACTGCAAATTCACCCCCAATGATTTTTTTTTTTAAATTGAAATATTGGAAAAACGCAGAAATAAAACAAAGCAAAACTTACCCCCTTTAAAGCGAGTTAATGCGTCTGTCAGGTAATTCCACGTCGCAATAATGTTAAGTGATCTCCAAGTTTGCTCAATGTTACCACCAGCAGGGTATACGTCCCGGATCCTACAACTTCTTCACAAAAGGTGTCCTAGGCGACGATTGCTTGTTTATGTCAAAACATTATCAATCTCTTATAATGCTGTGTACACAAAGATTTCCCCTCTCTGCTATAGTAACTGAACAATAATTATGTGTCAGCATTCGTACATGTCGAGAATCATTATCAGGTGATAATATGTGGTCATTCTCGACAAAATATTCGAAGTAGAAGTAAAAAGTTCATTGAAATCTAAAGGGGCGATCACACATCACCGGTTTAGATGGCGGTTCATGGTGGTTCGGCAATTCGCCGTGCTCCGTCAAAGACCGTGTTCACATTGTACACAAACCCTGGACGTCACTCATTCGCCATAAACCCCCAAAACCGCGGGCAACCGCCAAAAAAAAAAAAAAAAAAAGCATGTTTAATTTTTCGTGGCGGTCTTGGTGATTTGAGTAAAGTGTTAACACCTCCATAACTTTTTCATGCAAAAACAAATGTAGAACTTAAAAGAGAATAATGCCTCCGGCGACGGTTCGTGGCGGAGCAATAAAAGAAAACGGGAAAAACAAAAACACAATTGAACCCATAATACAAGATCGGGTGACTATATTGGAACCTAAAGTTTCATTAATATCATTTTTTATTTATTTTAACACATAGAGTAACAAAGAAAGTTTAATGTTCAAAAACTTGGTAGGTATGTTGAATAGTACATCAGTTACATTAGAATAGGTGTTCATATCATTGTTAAAGCTTACCAGCTTAAAAGATGGCCAGCTACGTGAACCTTACACAAAAGACTTATGTAAATATACGGTATGTTGGGTTCTGCTTTCGTGATTATGTATGCCTTTTTGTAGGACTGCATGTTGATACAGATATGTTGAAATTTAAGAGAGTAGAGAAACAGGAAACTATGTAAATATACTGTATTCTGCTTTGATATGTGTGTGTGTATGTATGTACGCAATAAAGAAAGAAAAAAACAAGAGGTGTTGAAACAAGCAAGTACTTGTACATCACTTGATCTATAAACCTGCAAATGAACAGGACACTTCGTAAACTACGTTTGATTCTGCTTTTCCATGTATGTCTTTTTAAAGACAGTTAATACAGATATTCTAAAAGTTAAAAGAGAGAGTAAAAAGCATATTGAAACTTGAAATAATTGCATTTTGCATTACTTATGTCAATCTGCTAATACACAGGGTGTTACAGCGTTTCGTAGTCTTTTTTTTCAACTGTAATTCTTAACAAAGCAATACTCTCCTTGTTGTACCCCATTGAAGACGAGTGAAAGGTCTCTGATTGCATCCAGGGGCTGGGTATGGACTCCTCCACCTTTCGGGGAGATCCGTGTTACTGCCGCGCCAATCCGCGTAAGCGAAGTGTTCGATACGTGTTGAGAACGTAGTCACATGGCGTTTGAGTGCTTTCCGCCATCGTTGGGACACGGTTCAAGGCGGTTTGAGAACCGCCATGAAGCGCCATCTAAACCGGCGATGTGTGTTCGCCCCTTAAGCAGTTATAGAGAACATGACATTGCACGAAATGACACAGAAAACAAGTTGAGCAGGATATAACAGGAATGAAAGAAGAAGCAAGAAAAGAAAGACGGATATGAAGAAGATTAATGTGAAAGAAGGAAAATTATAAGAAGAGAAAGTAAAACCAGAATGAAGAAGAGGAAGAGTTCTCTAGAGATAACCTCTTCGACTGAGTCAACCCACAATACTCTATCTGGATCAGTCTTGACCTGCAAGTCGCGAACTTATGACAGAATGGTGGGGCCGAGTGTTGCTTGGCATCACTCTCGGCTTCGATCTATCTCGAGCCTATCAACACCAGAGTTACCACTCATTGAATTGTGGCAAGACGCCCTCTTCGCTAGAGCCTCTGATAACCTTCAAGACTTGGTTGTGTCTCCATGTGTACATTCCCAGTCCAAAACTGACCTCACAGGTTTGACATAGAATGTTCTGAAGGTTTCCTATACCTCCACAAGCAACGCATTGGTTAGGTTCATTATACCACTTGTTCAGGCTAGCAGGAGTGAGCAAAAAGGTCATAAGTTGGAATTACTAGTGGCTCCATCTGCAATATATTAATAAAAAGCATGTTAAGTGCCGTGGGTTCTACTTTTTTCCTTAAGTCCAGGCACCCAGCTGAGCCTGGCCTTCTGCTGAGGCCAATCTCTTCTCCTCCTCTGCCTCCCCGAAACACAAGGTCACGTTGCTCCTTGACTGTAGCTGTTCACCACCGAAAGGTTGAGGTTCACCCCAGACCCTAACGACTAGTTACCTCCGCCAAGGGAGGAGGTTATGTTTTCGTTACCGTTTGTTTGTTTGTTTGTTTGTTTGTTTGACCGTGTGCAAAATAATTCAAAAAGTAGTCAATGGATTTGGGTGAAAGTTACAGGATAGGCTGAGACGGAGAGTGACGTACGAAATTCTACGTAACCTTGTAGTTCTGACCCCATAGTGTAGTATTGCACCTTCTCTTTAGAGCTCTTGCTCAGTTGTTCTTCACTTTACTTTTTCTTTCTCTTACTGAAGTCTTTTGCTCTCAATTTACACCTCTCTTCTTCACCTTTTTATTCATTTCAACCCAACGGTCCTTTTTCATTACCACTTCATCATTCTACAGAGCACTGGCGTAGCCAGGGGGGGGGGGGCGATGGGGGCGGTCGCCCCCCCCCCCCCCCCCCCTCCCCTAAGATTTGGACCGGGGATTTGGGAGGCGGAAAAAAAAATGCGTGTATACTGTATGCATGCACATGAAGCGGGTCTCCTTTGCAACCTTTCATCAAATAAGATATTTTTTTTGAATATTTCACTCAAAGTGTGCACCAGATCGTTGAATTTCAATTCAAAATATGCAAAATCTCTCCCCCTCTGTGCCTCTTTCCCTAGCTAAGTACACTTTTTTAATTTACAAAAAATTATGAGTACTTCTGAGTGCACAAGACTTATCACTTATATTCCGAAAACTCAAGGTTCCCTCATGTATTAGGGGAATTTCCCCTTTTAATCGACCCTTTCCTCCCTCAGCCCCCCCCCCCCATCAGTTTTTTGTTTTGTTTTGTTTTTTGGTGATTTCCCAAATGTTGATTCCATCAAATATGCGTATACGAGATATCTCAATTTCAACCTTAAAAAGGAAGGGAAGGGTGGAGATAACACTCGCCCCCCCCCCCCCCCGCCATGCATAGAAGTAGACTGTGGCTATACCCAGATCGCTTTATTTCAATTCTAAAAACGCAAAAGCTCCACGAGCGGGAGGGGGAATCCCCCTTCCCCTAAGCTCTACCTCACTAGACTTTATACATACACACAGATGGTGCACATTCGGAATAAGAGCTAAATTCCATGATTTTAACACTTCGATGAAAAAGTATTGCACCAAAAATTTGCACCAGATCGCTGAATTTCAGGTCTGAAAACGCAAAATTACCTTCGTGTGGCAGGGGATATGCCCCTATCTACACCCTCGTGTGCATGCTTTTTCTGTTTGATTGCTGAACAGACAGCGTTCATGATATTCAGTGTAAGAATTAATACAAGAAGACTGGTGTATTCAAATTATACCATTTTATAGGCAAATTGTTCAATAATAATCTACACTAAAATATACTGCAACCTTAGACAAGTGGGACTGTTTCAACTCGTTAAAACACGCAAAAACATGCATCAAATTGCACCATTTGCAACATCAAAATGCAAAAAGTTCTCACCGTGGGAGGGGGGACACCCCCTCCCCTCCCCCCTCGCTCGCTCCACCCGCTCGGGTTCAGTCGCGTTCATGATATTCAGTGAAAAGAATTAATACAAGAAGTGTGTTTAAATTATATAATTTTATAGGCAAATCGTTCAATAATAATCTACACTAAAATATACTGCAACCTTAAACAAGTGGCACTGTTTCAACTCGTTAAAATACGCAAAAACATGCATCAAATTGCACCATTTGCAACATCAAAATGCAAAAAGTTCTCACCGTGCCCCCTCCCCTCACCGTGCCCCCTCCCCTCCCCCCTCGCTCGCTCCACTCGCTAGGGTTCAGTCGCGTTCATGATATTCAATGAAAAGAATTAATACAATAAGTGTATTTAAATTATCCCATTTTATAGGCAAATTGTTCAATAATAATCTACACTAAAATATACTGCTATATACCTTAAACAAGTGGGACTGTTTCACGTCGATAAAACGCGCAAAAACAGGCATCAAATTGCACCATTTGCAATATCAAAATGCAAAAAGTTCTTATCGTGGGAGGGGGACACCCCCCTCCCACACCCTCCCCTCCCCCTTCGCTCGTTCCGCTCGCTCGGGTTCAGTCGCGTTCATGATATTCAATGAGAAGAATTAATACAATAAGTGTATTCAAATTATCCCATTTTATAGGCAAATTGTTCAATAATAATCTACACTAAAATATACTGCTATATACCTTAAACAAGTGGGACTGTTTCACGTCGATAAAACGCGCAAAAACATGCATCAAATTGCACCATTTGCAATATCAAAATGCAAAAAGCTCTTATCGTGGGAGGGGGGACACCCCCCTCCCACACCCTCCCCTCCCCCTTCGCTCGCTCCGCTCGCTCGGGTTCAGTCGCGTTCATGATATTCAGTGAAAAGAATTAATACAAGAAGTGTGTTTAAATTATACCATTTTACAGGCAAATTGTTCAATAATAATCAACACTAAAATATACTGCTACCTTCAACAAGTGGGACTGTTTCACGTCGATAAAACGCGCAAAAACATGCATCAAATTGCACCATTGCAAAATCAAAATGCAAAAAGTTCTTACCGTGGGAGGGGGAAACCCCCTCCCACACCCTCCCCTCCCCCCTCGCTCGCTCCGCTCGCTAGGGTTCAGTCGCGTTCATGATATTCAATGAAAAAAATTGATACAAGAAGTGTATTTAAATTATACCATTTTATAGGCAAATTGTTCAATAATAATCTACACTAAAATTTACTGCCCTATACCTTAAACAAGTGGGACTGTTTCACGTCGATAAAACGCGCAAAAACATGCATCAAATTGCACCATTTACAACATCAAAATGCAAAAAGTTCTTACCGTGGGAGGGGGGACATCCCCCTCCCACACCCTCCCCCCCCCCCCCCTCGCTCGCTCCGCTCGCTCGGGCTCGGTCGCTTCGCTCCCTCGCAGACTAACCGCCCCCCCTAAGATGAAATCCTGGCTACGCCGTTGCTACAGAGTCCTTTTTTTTTTCTTTGACAGGAATTGTTTTTCAGTACTTTATTCCTACAGGATATTTTAACTATATTCTATCACATTTCTGTCTTCCACAGGTGCCTTTTCCAGAGCCTAGCTTTAAGATATTACTCTCTGTCCCCTACAGTTTTCTCAAACAGCAATTGTTCCTAGGATCTACTCACCCCCCCCCCCCCACCCTTTCACTTTCTTGGCTTATAATATGATTCCTCTTATTCGTTTCTTTCTTTAGCACTACAGCGCGAGTCAGAAAAAAAGTCACATCATTAAGAAATTGTCAAGCACGAACATTAATCATGCGTTTTATGATGGGTATGTCTTGAAATTGTTACAGTTATCCATCAGCATTTTTGGGGTACCCTTTTCATTTGGGTCTTTGCATGCATGGCTTTATAATGGACAATCTTTAGAAGACTGTCAAATCGCACTTGCGCCAAGTGGCTGGGTGAAGACTAAAACAAATTTTGACAGAATTTATAACTTATGTGCGCATACGACGCAGATCAATACACACACACACACACACACACACACACATACACACATATCGCCTATTTTGGCCAAATACAATATCAAATGAAGAGCTTTATGATAAATGCCAGTTGGAATGCATAGACACAATCATCCAAAGAAGGCGCTGGAGATGGATTGGTCATGTGCTCAGGAAAGAACAGGACAACATTACCAAGACAGCACTCCACTGGACTCCAGAAGGGCGGAGGAAGAGGGGGAGACCCCAAAACACATGGAAAAGAACTGTGGAGAGAGAGATGAGGTACCTGAACCACACCTGGGGGACACTACAGCGCCTGGCCATGGACAGGGTCAAATGGCGGACCTTTGTTGCTGCCCTACGTGCCCATGGCATAATGGGCAGTAAGTCGCCCTTATCTCCATGATTTTTCAACCTGAAAGGAAATAACTCACACAATCCAGAATGTTCTAGGAAGTGCCTACATGAATGAAGAAAGTAATCAGTTGTCTCACGATGTGCAAACGTTGAGAGGTTGCGACGTTTCGACTGCAAACTGCTAGTCTTCGTCAGGCAATGAACATAGACGTTGTTGTTGTTCTTTTGGATTGTGGAGCTCTCTGCCGGGTGGGCAATTTGCTCCAAAAAATATAATTATTCAGATATGCCTTAAATTGAATTATAAAAACCTAAAATACTTTTAATTATTTACAAAAAACCCAATTACATTTATATTTATATTTACAATGATATATATACATCGGAAGGAAAGGGGACAGGGTTCCGGAAATGATGTCATCTGCCTACTCCTGCATCGAGAGAAATGCAGGGTTACGCCGTTCCCGTCGGCAAAGCAGGTATAGGACCCGCCCGCCGACGCCGGTGATGTCTTTGCCTTTTCCGGGGTCAGGCGCCTCTAGTTGTCTTATCGGCCTAGGTGACTTCACTGCGTGCGGTTTATATAGCCGCGAAGGGGCCCCGGGGCGACCGGGCGCGCGCTATTGTCCGGCTCTACTGAGGCGTGAGCTGGACTGCCATTGGCCGGTGCCGCTGGCCTGCTATTGGTCGAGGTGCTCCCGGCGCGGGAGCCGCGTTGTGGTTGGCCGCTGTCAATGGCCAATCACCGGACGCGGTGCTGCTATTCCCTGCCGTGGCGGGGGGCGTGCTGTCTCGAACCGGTTCAAACCGGTTGGTCGAGTGGCGTCGAATGGCCGATAACCATTCGTCAGGGATGTCAATACCGCTATCCCTGTTGATGTTGTTCGGGTGTAGACGGATGTGGATAGCTTCCTTGACACGGCGCGTGTACCAATGCTTGTCCTGCGCAATGCAGCTAACCTTTTCCCAGTTGGGATGGTGCTCGGATGACCATGCATGTTCGGCGACAGCGGAACTCTCGGTGCGTCCAAGTCGAACATCTCGGCGATGTTCATACATGCGCTCGCCTACAGGTCTACCAGTCTTGCCAATGTAGATCTTGTCGCAGGTTGAGCATGGAATCTTGTAAACAACTCCATGGCGCCTGACGGGGAGAACGGGGTCCTTAGGGCGGACCAGTTGGTTACGGATGGTATCGGACTTGAAAACGACGCGAATATCATGCTTCTCCAAACGTTGCCGGAGTGTGTGAGCGATGCTGTCCACATACGGGAGGACCACGGTAGACTTAAATCGGGCAGGTTCCTCGGAAGTGGCGCGCTTTTTTTTTCCGGGAGGCGCGGTTCACAAACGAATCGGATAGCCATTCGAAACGAGCGCTGATGATACATGCTGTTTCTCCGGCGCAGTGCAATGGGGTTTGGAGACGATGCGTGAAGCTCTATCGTAGAGACACTTCACAACCCCGCGCTTCACAGACTTCGGATGGTGTGAGTCGTAAGCCAGGTACTGATCGGTGTGCGTGGGCTTTCTCTACACGGTAGTGGTCAAGCGGCCTTCGGTGTCGCGATGTACCAATGTGTCAAGAAAGGCGATGCGCTCGTCACTTTCTGTCTCCATGGTGAAACGGATAGACGGTTGTTGCGCGTTCATGTGCTCCAGTAGATCATTGGCGGATGATCTAGCAGTGATGATGAAAGTATCATCAACGTAACGCTTCCACACCCGCGGGGCGCAGTTGGGTGGGCAGGTCTTCAGCGCCTGTTCTTCAAAGAACTCCATGTAGAGGTTCGCGATGACAGCGGAAACCGGACTACCCATGGGTGCTCCTTCCTGCTGTTCGTAGAAATCGCCGTTGTGCATGAAATATGTCGAATACAGCACGAACTTCAACACATCAACTATCTTGGTCGGTGATAGCTGAGTGCGCTGGGGGAGAGTAGCATCGGAGCTAAGTTTGAGAAATGCGGCGTCACATGCGGCGTCAATGAGTACGTTGGTGAACAGCGACACGCGGAGTTGTGAATAGCATGTTCGGAGGAGCCGACCAACGGGGCGAGAATGTCAGCAAGGAACTTCGAAATGTCGTAAGCGAACGAGCCAATGCACGAGACTATGGGGCGTAACGGGGTGTCGGGCTTATGGATCTTGGGCAGTCCATAGATCCTGTCCGGTTGCTTCTGCGAGGGTCTTAACCTGCGGTAAACGGCATCGTCTATGTCACCATTCTTATGAAAGTCGCGAAGAATGGTAGAGAGCTTGCGGCAGAGGCGAGCAGTGGGGTCTTTACTGATAGCGCGTTACGGACCGGAATCGATCAACTCGGTCATCTTGGCGCGGTAGACATCGGTATCTAGTACAACACTGGCGCGACCTTTGTCAGCTGGCAGAACCGTGATAGAGTCTTCTTCCTTGAGCGATTTCAAGGCTTTGCGCATGTCGGGAGTGATGTTAGGCTTGAGCGGTTGGGCTGTGGCGAGGACAGCGCTAACTTCCCTGCGCACAGAGCCAACTGTTTCAGCGCTTAAAGTACGGACGGAAGATTCAACCTTAGCAATAATCTCAGTAGCGGGTACGCGGGTAGGGGCCACGGCGAAGTTAAGCCCCTTGCTGAGGAGAGCTTTCTCAGCGGAAGATAGCTTGCGTTTGGATAGGGTAACTACCCAAGAGTCGGAAACACAGCTCAAGGGAATATTGGTAGCGGGATCACAAAGTTTAAGATACTTACTCTGTGGATGGGCCTTACACTTCTCGAACACGATGCGGTAGACTTTGTCAGAATGCTCGAGAACACCAGTATGGTATTCTTCGGCGAGCGTCGTGCGAATGCGGGTGGTACATGAATCAATCTCGCTTCGGATGGACTTGATAGTCACGCGGGTCAAGCGGATTCTCTCGCGGAGGAAACGGCGTGAGGTGTTGATGGCGATGAGCCGTGCTTTCTTGGTTGGTACTGGCGGGTGAACTCTGAGGTCCTTAGGGATGACGGAATTCTTGATGCAACGCGTAAGGAAAGTAAGGTGGTTGGAAAATCTCGCGAGTCTCTTGGAGCAGCGTTCATGTCTACGGACGGGCCTTAGGGCAGTGCGCCCATACTTCAGATCAATGGATTAAAAGGGATAGCGGTATTGACATCCCTGACGAATGGTTATCGGCCATTCAATTTCAATTTCAATTTCAATTTATTTTCATATTTCTCGATGAAAAAGTACATCAAATATAACAAAATTAAATGAAGTATATGACATGAAGCTGGAGACATAATAAAATATTGCAAAAATATAAAACATATAGTGGTCGATCTATGAAGTTTGGAATCTGTGAATGAATGCTAAAGAAATATGAAGGAACCTACTTGAAAGCGAGCTTGTTGAGCGTAGGTCCCAGTTAAAATCGAGTTAAAGATTAAGATGGGGAGCACGGGTACAACAATGACCGAAACATAGAGGAATAAAAAAGGACAATTATACAGTTATATAACAAATTCTTCTCCAATGCAGATTTGGGGTCGGATAAGCCACATGCTGTAGGCGAATGAACCATTATCGTTCTGGCAATAATGAGAATATGGCTCAATATATAGTAACAATGATACGGTTTAGAAAGTATTAGAAATTTATACATTGCGTGTATTAAAGGTAGGGAATCCCATTTGCATGCCTTAGATGAAGAGTTGTATAAATACAATGGTATGTTGAAGAGAGTATCATTTTAGAAACTCCCATAAAGTATTGAAAGTGGAAGGTAACATTTAGTACATTTTTATTGACCGTTAGATTTTGAATTGAATTTTTTTCGGGCCTCACCGTAAATTCCAGTACATTACTAGGCTACCTTTGCAGACCCATGCACTTCATGTGTGTCCATCATGTATATTTTGTGAAGAAAGTTCATCAAAACTTACAAACATTTCTATATACATTCTTGCCACACACTCTATATGTTATTACGTCAGCTCTTATACTTTTAGATTTGTGTTTATAGATAAAAAATACAGAAGACTGCAACAAAAAGGCTTAAGTGTGGCTGACACACAGAACTACTGAGTAGTTGAGTTTTGTGCATTATTCAAATTGTAGATAACTGTTGACTTCCAAATTTCTCAGCAGTGGCCTAAACAAGTCCCCTGAGGTTCATATTTAATGTTTTGCTGCATTTTGGGAGGTCTGTAAAAGGTATCCCCTACCTTTAAGGAGGGAACACATGCACCTGCAAATCCCCCCCCAAAAAAAAGAGATATTCAACAACCAGTTACAGTGTAGAGAGAATTAAAATACCAGCTGTTACCTCGCCCCAGCTGTCTTAAAGAAGGAAGAATATACAGTAGGTCATAAACACTTGCGTAATGGCCGGCTAACGATAAGGACTCGGTAATAGCTTGCTCTTCAGCTTAAGTGTAAACTTCATGGAAATACACTACAACCTGAACTGAAATTACACTATGAGTGACACAGGCAACAGAGGAAAGGGAAACCACAACTTTAGAGCCAGAAGTCAACCAAAAGGAGCGAATTTGTCAGGAAATACTCGTCAAGAAACCCAGAACGACAACTTAACAGTCAAGGCCTGTCTGCAAACACGCCCAACCAGTTCGCGCCAACCGACACACAAACAATGGCCTCGGACGGTGGGCAACCAGTTTTGGACGCGTCGGCACTACAGCCTCCCGGGCAAGCAAGTTCTAATGTAAGTCTGCCATATGAAACGGAAAATCCATTGCTGGCCGAAATCCGTATGATGTTCTCCACCTTCTCAAACAAAATTGAAGGAAAACTTGACAATGTTATTACCGACCTATCTTTGCTGAAACGAGAAATATCTACGGTGAAATCAACCATATGTGATTTGGAAGCATCTGCAGAAGACACGGCAGCTAGAATTCAAAAAGTAGAAACAGAAAAGTTACCCCAGATGGAACGCAACCTGGAAAAACTCAAAAACGGAAATCGACAACAAACTTCTTCAAATGGAGCTCCACAACAGAAAGCAGAACCTCTTATTCTACGGAATTGATCCCCGCCCCAGAGAAGACGTGTACGCCACGGTCGCCGAAGCTACCGCAAAGCTCCTAAAGATTCCAGAAGAGGAAGCCGCCGCGATCCCGATCATCAATGCCCATCGACTTCCTCCTCGGAATCGTCAGATATGCGAAAATGAGCGATCGCGACAAAATTCTTCATGCTTCGAGCATCCACAACCGAATGATAGCCGCTCCAATCCCCAGCCAACTGGCCCTCGAGTCACCGTCAGAACGGACCTCCCGCCATCTATGAAACGTGAGCGGGGTCGCCTCGCCCACATCGCATGCAATCTTCGTGCCAACGATCGAGGTCTCAAAACCCGAATCAAGATCTTCGGAGCTAAAGTTGTTCTCCAATCCAAGAAGCCATCCGAATCGGGATCCACTTGGACAACGTGCACCAATTAAATAACGTAACAACGGATCGGCTGGCTGACGATTCATTCTGTAATCACCTCTGAAGGTAATTCCCTTCCCTAAAACGTGTTTTACCCTGATTTACCTTGATGTTGTGTAAAACGTATAGTTGTTGTTCTTTTTTTATTATATATGTTACTCTTTTTTTTCCTGGATAAAACAACATTAAAAAAAAAACATTTGGAAGCTAAATCCCCGTGAACATTTATTCTGAGTTGATAAATAGTTTTTTCATATAATCATATCACCTAAATAGAACAGGAATAATGATTTGTTGCTTTATAGCAAATAAAAGTTCCGCATTTATATAGCGGATAAATATTTTTGAATGAGTATAACAGTTTACGATTATCCAAAATGTATCCATATCATGTGAAGTTTATGTATATAGCGACATGCTTGAAAATCCATCGAAAAAGGTCATTATTTCGGTTCCCTTCATTACAAATCTGTTTTATTTTTCTCCCAACAAAGGATTACAATGGATTGAATGATTTTTTTTCTTCTCTTCGACCTCAACGAAATATGACAAATGAGTCATAAGCATGCTCATGCACAGCGAAATCTTTAATGCACTCTAATAGACGAATTCTTTTTAAGTCTGGACAGAAAAATGATGTAAAATATTTACTACAAGCCAAACGTTAGTGGCTTCACAGTGGTATGTTTTCAGTCATCGGTTTAGGAAGCTATTCGTAATAATTAACCTCCAAAACTGTCAGCAATTTTGTTTATTAAACCAACAGACTCTATTTCTTTAAAGGCCAAATTTCTTTCACGTTGCCGTGAAATCGCAGGTGAATGAACCCAAACTGTTATGCTACTAATGTCTATCTGTGATAGAAGTGAAGTCCTTCTCATCTGTCCTCATGTTTTAGTCCTTGGCATTCAATACTTTTTGTCCCCATACGTCTTTGAATTTCTCTCATGTGATACAACCAGTCCATAGATAAAAGGTCTTTAACCTACATGTATGCGGTGATTTCGTCTTATATCTTTTGTGTTTTACACATTCTACCAACTATACCACCAAGCTATGATACCAGCTGCTCTCAATTCCTACGATTACTCCTATCATTTGTCAAGCACGCATTTCATTTACAATTGAGATTATGTCCCGCAAAACCTGACTGAACTAGCTGAAAAATGTATCTGGAATTATCATTGTATTTCACATATCCACACTGCTTGGTCTTAGGCTATGATTCTATGAGAATGAGTTTGGTTTCCGAGTTCACGCAGTTCAAGGGTATGTCGTTTTACTCGATATTGAATGATTTGATGTGATTTGCGTTAATCCTTTTGGCGAGTCACTTGATAGTATAGACCGGAAATTATTTTTGTTACTCATTGATCCACTGAAAATATGCATGTTTATATGAATGTGGTTAATCATATTGTGCATGCTTAATAAGATTACTCAATCTTTTAACCGCATAAGATTAGTTTTTATTGTTTTCCTTTGTGGTTACCCACGCGTATTCCGGCCATGTAAAACTGAGTGATCCTGAGTAATTTAATCCCCAATATGCCTTTTGGCCGTCATTTCCAGCCCCTTAATCTGTCCCATATTGTTTTTCTTACACCTTAATCCGTCTTATAATTTTTTCTTACACTTTATGTACAATATGTATGAAATTCAAGGCTCCTTAACCCAGTGGAGAGAGGAGCTTCACCGTATTTTTTTTAAGATATCATCACTCCCTCTTCCCGGATTCTCTGTTATACATACCATTCTAGTTGCCAATACGTAAAATGAAAATAATCAGTGAATTTTTAAATTGGCAAAACTTGTGTCGGGTAGAGACATCCCCCGCTATTCATAAGAATCACTTATTTTTCGTTAAATTCTGTTTCTTTACTGCAATATTCACATGTACATGCATGAACTTTGATTTCGAAAATCGCTTACATCACCGCTCATTTCGATAGTTTCGTAGATCTAATGAGGTAGCCATGGCCGATTCCTCCTCCTTCTTTACATGGTATTGTTTGGGGTTTTTCCTTTTATTGAATGTTAAATATTCAGCGTATTTCACTGTTTGATCTAAAATCGTTTACATTGAAATACATGATAGTATACTAGTGTGTTATATTCTCCCCTTTACATTTTGTAACCGTATGATAATTGGAGGCGACCCTATATAGGGTACAATGGGAATCATCCTGTACCAAAGTCTCCTATACATGTATATCATTGAGTCGGTCTTGGCATATTCATTTTTGTAAACATAAGTTATGTACGTTTGTTAATTGTTCCAGCCGAAGGGACGTTCTCCGACCCACCACATGCCTCACAAACAGGGTCCCCTTTCAGCGCATAACATATACGTTTCATTGATGACCAAATATATCAATTTTTGTTGTTGTTTTTTTAACTATTGAAACTAGATCAAAGTATTCTATGCATGCCTCTGTCATGCCTCTGTCACCGAGGTTTTCATGATTACCGGTGGCCTGCATGAGGTTGCCCCGAATGCAGAATTCTGTTTATTGTTATAATGTGTTGTTGTGCGTCGGGTTGACTGGGTGACTTGTTGCGGAGGGTGGAGGGGGGGGGGGGGTGATCCATGGGTTCATTGATTTGACTTCGATGCTAGACCAGAGTGTACTTACATTGATTTCTCATTGCAATTTTGAATTAGGTTTCAAACTTTATTCCTAAAATCTCTAAGATTCTCTCCCCCCCCCCCCTCTCTCTCTCTCCCTCTCTCTTTACCAACCGCGGGTTTTGCCGGTATTCAGTGGTAAAATTTAAGAGAAACTTTGCTGTTCATGTCACTCTCATTACCGAAATCATGATATTGTACTCAGTTCAGTTATAAAGCTTACATTTATTTTCTAAAGTTAATGTTAGAACAGATAAATTCAGAGCTGGCTATTGCCGTTTTGATTCTATGTTGCTTTGCGTATAAGGCAGATAGTTACGGTCGATTATTACTCTTCAATACTTGTTTTCTTTCTTGTGTTTTTGTATGTCTGTGCTCTGCAGTCCTGCAGATCATGTCAGTAATTTCGTTTCAGTCACTCCACTATGGTCAGTTACAGCGCATCACGCACCGATGCACCTCATCGTATACATCCCGTGTATACGATGTGCACTGCACTTCCCGTTGCACCATGATAGGCCGTTATTACGTAATGTTACTCATTGTAAATGGATTCTGATTTTGGAATAGATGACCAACAGCTAGTCAACCACACAAGCCAGTATTTCACTATCAATGAATTCAACAGTCATTTTTTCTTCCAATAAGGCAAATCAGATTTGTGCTAATTTCAGTTTAATTCACCTTAATTCAAGAAGCTTAACTAAAAAAATGATACGTTTGAACTATTTGTAAGTTCCCTCTATGATTTTCCATTCTCCGTTATAGGAGTTACCGAAACATGGTTGCACACCAATTCCCCGGACCTATTTGGCATTGAAAATTATAATTTTATTCGTAATGACAGAAAGCATGGCATAGGAGGTGGGGTTGCCATGTACGTTAATAATCAAATTAGATATAAAATTCGAACTGATTTGTGTATTCAAGGAGCAGAAAGTTTATTTATTGAAATCTTAAATGATAATGGAAAAAAAATTATAGTTGGTACCATTTACCGTCCTCCACAAAACGACGTTCAATCTTTTATTGACAACTTCGACCAATGTGCTAATGAAATTTTTGGAGAAAGAAAATCCATTTTTTGATGGGAGATTACAATATAGATTTATTACAACCCACCCATTTCCATGACATATTACTTTCCAACTCACTGTATCCCCACATCAATAAACCTACAAGAATAAATAACACCACCCATAGTAAAACATTAATAGATAATATACTGTCTAATGTTATAACTGAAACCTGTACGAACGGTATTCTTTATTCAGATATATCTGATCATTTTCCGATTTTTATGATAAATGATAAATCTGTAATAACTTTAATACGCCGCCAACCCAAACAATATTTGAAAATGTATCGAAATGAAACGCCACAAAATATTGATTCATGGAATCAAGATTTATTCGAAGAACAATGGAATGACGTCTTTGAACTCCAAGATGTTAATTCTTCCTTCGAATTTTTTTTTACAAAAACTATTAGATTATTATGATAAACATATTCCTTTAACTCCCAAAAAGAATGGTAGGAAAAGAGCTCGGCAACCGTGGATTACTCAAGGTCTTATACATTCCATTCTTACTCGAAACCGTCTTTATAAAATATCTGTGAGGAAACCTACTCCTGAAAACGTGAACAGGTATAAAACATATAGAAACAAATTAACTACCTTGATTCGAGTTTCACGTAGATCATATATTTCAAATAAACTCGAATCTAATAGGGATGATTAAAGTGCTCTTTGGCGGATTGTTAATGAAATACTCAAAAAGAAACCCACCGAATGTCCTGATAGCATTACTCATAATGATAATGTTATTACCAATCCTGACCAAATTGCAAATATTTGTAACAATTTCTTTGTCAATGTTGGTCCTTCTTTAGCAGCATCTATTCCCATAAATGATATCAAAAATTATAAAGATTACTTACCTGAAAGTAATCAAAATTCTTTGTTATTTACTCCAATTAATGAATCAGAAATTATTGATATTGTTCTATCTCTGAAATGTAGTAAATCCTGTGGGCCTGATAACTTAAGGGTGAATTTTTTGAAAAAAATAATTTACCCCTTAGCAGCCCCTCTCACCCATATATTCAATCTATCCCTACTTAACGGTAAGTTTCCAGACTCTTTCAAAATCGCCAAATTTATCCCCATTTATAAAAGAGAAGATCCATCAATGGTCAAAAATTATAGACCCATCTCATTGTTACCTGTAATATCGAAAATTTTAGAAAAATTAGTTTATAAGCGTCTCTCCTCGTTCATGATTAAAAATGAAATATTAAATGTGAATCAGTTTGGCTTTAGGAAAGGATTTTCTACCGATTATGCTATAATCAAATCTGTTGATAATATCATTGATGTGCTTATCAAAAAGGAGCACATAATTGGAGTCTTTATGGATCTTAGTAAAGCATTCGACACTATTGATCATGACATTTTACTTGAAAAATTACATAATTATGCGTGAGAGGGATTACTTTGTCGTGGTTTGGAAGTTATCTAAGTCATCGAAAACAGTATGTTGCATTTAAATCCAGTCACTCATTATATTTGAACGTGTCATGTGGTGTCCCTCAGGGATCTATCCTCGGGCCCCTACTTTTTTTTGATTTATATTAATGATATCATTAATTCCTCTCCTCGTTTAAAGTTCATTTTATTTGCAGACGACACCAATGTTTTTTATTCCCACAAGGATATTGCAACACTGGTTGATACATTAGATATGGAATTAAGTAATATTTCGAAATGGTTTAGAAATAACAAGCTTTCATTGAATATTGATAAAACATGTTCTATACATTTTCATACGCTTCAATCCCAACCCACCCTTCCTCAAAGTATTTCTATTGATGATATAAACATTGCTGAGAAACATTCAACCAAGTTCCTAGGGGTGACCCTAGATAGCAATCTAACTTGGAATACTCATGTCCAGAATATTATAACAGCAATATCTAAAGCAACTGGTGTTTTAAGGAGAATAAAATATTTAATTAATGATCAAATTTTAATGATGTTATACAACACCTTATTTCTACCATATGTAATGTACTGTAATATTGTATGGGGCAACTGTAGCAAAACCAAATTGAACACAATTTTTCTTCTTCAGAAATAGGCTCTTCGTATATGCACGCATTCAAATTTTTTGGCTCACACTGATCCCATATCTTATCGCCTAAAAACTCTAAAGGCCCATGATATACATTCATACCTAACTGCTATATTTATGTATAAACACATTCGAAATTTATTACCATTTTTCCATAATGCCCTAGTAACTAATGACCATATTCACCCATACCCTACCCGTCGTTCCCATGATTTTCATTTAAGTAATCCAAAGCTTTTACTTGCTCAAAAGTCGATTAGACATCACGGTCCGGATACATGGAACACTCTTCCTGAGGAGTTGAAACAGTGTGCCTCCTTGTTTTTATTCAAAGCAAATTTAAAGAAGCATATTTTACTACAGTA
Source organism: Diadema antillarum (assembly GCF_040938485.1). Classification (NCBI taxonomy): domain Eukaryota; kingdom Metazoa; phylum Echinodermata; class Echinoidea; order Diadematoida; family Diadematidae; genus Diadema; species Diadema antillarum. Next base: position 3,068,602 of record NW_027270942.1, read on the forward strand.
TACTTCAAATATGAATTAAGCACGAATAATTTATATGACTCATGTTGGTCTCCCGATAGTAGCAACATCGTAAGTCATTCCCTCTTCCAGCAAACCAATTTTATTATTCTAAATTCCAGCCTATCTGCCCCTGTGCACTTTCAAGCACTTGCACGCACATTCACCACCGTCACACATCAGAGTTTATTTTCCCCTGCTATCTTCGCAGCAGAATTTGTATTGCATGGGCGTAAATCCCGGGGGGGATGGGGGGGGATATATCCCCCCCCCCCCCTGAAATGGAGGAGGGGGGATGGCCTGTACAATCATTCCCCCCCCCCCCTGAATTTTGAGGGGAAAAAAATGGAGGAAGCAGAAATGTGATTGTATCAATTTTGGCATATTGCATGACGTTTGTACGCCGGCCTTCAGACAGGTAACAGAGCTGAACAGTATTCTATTTTGTAGGAAAATGTATACATAACTTTCTCAAGCGCTCGCTCGCTTCGCTCGCTCGCGAAGAAAGTAACATTGACATACACTGTAAGGTATGGCTCAGACGTTGACAACGTCAATATAGGCCTACATGTAGGCCTAAACATGCTATTACGCGGGTAACTGGGGACCATCTGCGAAATGTGTACGAAAACAAACAAACAATAACAAAAACTATATCGCCATAATTGAACCCCCTCCATTTCCTGAATAATTCCTGAGAAACGACAGTGACTAATGACTCAGTCAGGATACATCTATGGGCATACCCAGGGAAGATCAGGGGCGTCGAATCTATTGGGGGGGGGGGGGGGGGGGGGCAAAGGGGCATTTTCCCCGCCCCTGCGGAAGTGTTTAGGCAGACAAATAATATATCCCCCAAGCAATTCCCGAGATGAGGACAAATCTCGAACTTTCTTAATGGCAAATTGTCGAAAAATCGCCAGAACTCTGCACCAGATCGTTGTATTGCAATCATAAACATGCAAAAGCTCCGCTATACAGGATCCCTTTCGATAAACTTTGTACAATTTTGACATTGACGTATATTTCCCTAATTTATCAAAGAGTGTGCAGCAGATCTTTCACTAACAAAAGCACCCTCATATGCAGAGGCGTCGATGGGGGGGGGGGGGATGGTTCCCCGATAAAGTGGGACGAACAAAAGCGAAAAATATAGCTACAAACGGCAGTTTTTGGAGTGTAAAATGTCAAAATTTTCAAGCTCGCTCGCTCCGCTCGCTCGCATTCAACCGCTATGCCATTCTCCTGATGTTTCTGATAGTGACTGACAGCAGTTGCGCCCAGTGCGCCCCCCTTAATTTCCAAAGCGAAAAATTTATCTACAAACGGCAGTTTTGGGACTGTAAAATGTCAACATTTTCAAGCTCGCTCGCTTCGCTCGCTCGCATTTAATCATTATTCCATTCTCCTGATGTTGCTGCCAGTGATTGCCAGCAGTTTTCGCCCGGTGCGCCCCCTTAATTTCAAAAGCGAAAAATGTAGCTACAAATGGCAGTTTTTGGACTGTAAAATGTCAAAATTTTCAAGCTCGCTCGCTTCGCTCGCTCGCATTTAATCATTATTCCATTCTCCTGATGTTGCTGCCAGTAATTGCCAGCAGGTTTCGCCCGATGCGCCCCCTTAATTTCCAAAGCGAAAAATATAGCTACAAACGGCAGTTTTGGGACTGTAAAATGTCAAAATTTTCAAGCTCGCTCGCTTCGCTCGCTCGCATTTAATCATTATTCCATTCTCCTGATGTTGCTGCCAGTAATTGCCAGCAGTTTTCGCCCGATGCGCCCCCTTAATTTCCAAAGCGAAAAAATATAGCTACAAACGGCAGTTTTGGGACTGTAAAATGTCAAAATTTTCAAGCTCGCTCGCATTTAATCATTATTCCATTCTCCTGATGTTGCTGCCAGTAATTGCCAGCAGTTTTCGCCCGGTGCGCCCCCGCCCCCTTAATTTCCAAAGCGAAGAATATAGTTACAAACGGCAGTTTTGGGACTGTAAAATGTCAACATTTTCAAGCTCGCTCGCTTCGCTCGCTCGCATTTAATCATTATTCCATTCTCCTGATGTTGCTGCCAGTAATTGCCAGCAGTTTTCGCCCGATGCGCCCCCTTAATTTCCAAAGCGAAAAAATATAGCTACAAACGGCAGTTTTGGGACTGTAAAATATCAGAATTTTCAAGCTCGCTCGCATTTAATCGCTATGCCATTCTCCTGATGTTGCTGCCAGTAATTGCCAGCAGTTTTCGCCCGGTGCGCCCCCGCCCCCTTAATTTCCAAAGCGAAGAATATAGTTACAAACGGCAGTTTTGGGACTGTAAAATGTCAAAACTTTCAATGCAAAAAGATTTCACCGTGGGAGGGGGAAATCCCCCTACCATACCCTTCCCCCCCCCCCCTCGCTTGCTTCGCTCCCTCACAATAGTCATAACCGCTCCTCCTAACATCAAATCCTGTCTACGCCGGTGATAGGCCCCATTATTTAGTAGGCCTTCACAGTGATGTCGCACAGGCGGAGCAAGAGCTGAAATACCACGATTTAGTCATTCGATAATATATTGTGAATATTTCATTTTCTTATTGTTTTTTTAAAGAAAAGAAAACAAAATTTTCACCAAAAGTGTGCACCAGATCGCTGAATTTCAGGTCTGAAAATGCAAAATCTTCCACGTGTGGGAGAGGGATACCCCCCCCCATACCCTCCCCCCGTTCGGTCGTTCCCCTCCCTCTCACAGGTATTTCAAAAAAAAAAATGTTTTCATACTTTTAAGGTCTGATTTTCCGCCGAAAGTGATCTGACAAGCAAAAAAAAAAAGCAACAAGAACAAAAAGTCTTCATATTTTTGCTGCCACTTTCCTCCCACTTTATATTTCATGCAAAAGAGTGGGACATCCGATCCCTGTAAAGTGTGTGCGTGTGTGTGTGTGTGGGGGGGGGGGGGCACCAAGCTTCTCCCCTCCCCCAACCCCCCAAAGGCTGCGCCGGTCCGGTTATGGGCTTGTAATCGTGGTGATGGTGACCATCCCCCCCCCCCCCCCCCCCACTCCTCAGTACGGATTTACGCCGTTGTTGTATTGTTACCAATTTACCTACCTACCTTTACCTCGGGCCGGCCATCTTTTCAAGCAATGCTTACAACGGCGGCCCTCTGCATTATCGCTTCTTAAATATAATATTGTCATTGTAATCCCAGCTGCATAGGCATGCATACTGTAATATCATTAATTTCCTTTTATATCGTTGTTTATGCAAGTCAAACGACTTTGTTTCAAATATACTTTGTATGTTTCCCATGTTCATGATTATGCAATTTATGTATATATTGATTTGCAGAAAATAAAGTATCTACCAAACCAAACACAGTGACAGAATTTGAGGGCACAAACATCTGGTTTAACATGACAACAACCCTGGAGTACAGTACAGCGGGATAGTCCTGTACAGCACCAAACAGATTTCAATGAGCTGAATTAATGTAATTATTCAATAAATGCTGTCTCAATTTGCATTTAAAGGATGATAGTGATAAACAACCTGTGAGTTCAGAGGGGAGATCGTTCCAGTATTTCGGTCCCGCATACATAATTGTTTTCATCTCGAAAATTGTTCGAGTACGTGGAAGGTGATAAGCGTCCCGTTGGAGGGTGGGATAATTATGAACCGAGTAGTTTCTTTTGAACATGGGAAGAAAAACATCAGGAAGATCATTCGTGGAGTATTTATACATGAAAATACCTAAGTTGTAATCAAACAAGTCAGTCAATTTCAAAATTTTATTCTTGTGAAAAAATTCATTTGTATGAGATAAATATCCGGCGTTATTGATAATTCTGATGGCGCGTTTTTGGAGAAGGAAAAGCGAATCAAGCAAAAATCTGGACGAATTACCCCATGTAAGAATTCCATAGTTGAGGTAAGGGGAAGTCATTGTTGAGTATTATAATTTGTAATATATGTATGGGGAAAAATATTTCAGCTTATTTAAAATTCCTATGTTTCTGGACAAAATTTTACTTAAATAGTTAATATGGGTTTTCCAGGATAGATCACTATCAATGTAGAGTCCTAGAAACTTGATACTATCTACCTGGTTTAAATTGATACCATTGATCTTAACATAATCAGAAACAGAGTGCAGAGAATTGCTGAACAGCATATAATGCGTCTTCTTATCAATATTTAGTGACAACTTATTCGACGCCACTCGACCAACCGGTTTGAACCGGTTCGAGACAGCACGCCCCCCCCCCCCCCCCCCGCCACGGCAGGGAATAGCAGCACCGCGTCCGCTGATTGGCCATTGACAGCGGCCAACCACAACGCGGCTCCCGCGCCGGGAGCACCTCGACCAATAGCAGGCCAGCGGCACCGGCCAATGGCAGTCCAGCTCACGCCTCAGTAGAGCCGGACAATAGCGCGCGCCCGGTCGCCCCGGGGCCCCCTTCGCGGCTATATAAACCGCACGCAGCGAAGTCTATGTTCATTGCCTGACGAAGACTAGCAGTTTGCAGTCGAAACGTCGCAACCTCTCAACGTTTGCACATCGTGAGACAACTGATTACTTTCTTCATTCATTCTTCACTACGATGAACCTCTTCCAATCCAAGTGCCTACATATTTGGCATACACTGTACTTGTAGCCCAGTGCGTCTGGTAGATATTTTCATATATATTTGTATGATGTTATGCACATAACTAAACAGTGATTCTGGGTATCTGGAAGTCTCTGAAAGGCTCTTGAACGCACAAGTATGTAGCCCCAGGTTGGAGAGAAGTACGGAATCTTCAAGAAAGGGTGAAGGGACCTATATAAGCCACAGAAATTCTGAAGTAGGCAGTGTATCCGACACCTCTGGTCTGAGAATTACGTCACTTCTGGCTCTAAAGCGGCTTGTTATAGTCAGTCCTGTCTTACCTGCTGACCTGCTGTAGTATTTGTTGAGATAGGGCCTGGGAGACCTATTGCCTGCGGAGGATTGATAGGCCTACATTGGTGACAGACTCGATTCTCATGTCTATGGGCATTGCTAAATTGGATATCATTTGTTGGATTATCATTTACACTTTACTGGACGCGGTCATCACAACGTCGGAATTTTACACGTATGCAGTGGATTTATACTTTGGATATTCTGTGTCTATTGATTTACGTTGGAGAATCATTCATCAGTGCATCGATGATCATTAATTTTATCAGTGCATTGAACATCATTTTCGGACAATTCTAGGGGATTACATGGACCTCGTGATTTTCCATTTGACTACTAACGCATGCAAGTGATTACATTATCGTTGTACTGATATATCATCGGTTCTACTGATCACTGTCTGTACCCAAAATATCACTGTTTGAATAATAAACCACCTAAACTTTAGTTTATTCGTTCTTGTGTGCGATCATTCTTAAGGTGATTTTGATAGTAACAAACCTTCAACTTTTGCCTCTCCCCTCCTTTCCGTTTCATCTCTCTTCTCTCAACAATTTCTGAACCCTTACCTGATTTTCTCTGTATAATTCTTTCTTACAACTCTCTCTGTTCCCTACTCTCCAGTGTCCACTAGTACAATTTCAACTTCCAGCTTTCAATTGTCACTATTTGCCTTACTTATACTCTCCCTATGTCGCTTCCCTCTTCCTCTCTTCTATATCTATCTTTTATACCAAGAAACGGTGCAAGGACTGCGTAGGCCTACACATTGTGTCACTGCAAATCTCTTTTATTTCTTTATTGTCCAAAAACTTTCCCCGCACCCATTACTTCATATTTTGTCACACTAAAAAGACCATTGAATAGGCCTATATCAGCAAGCTCGGGTCATCAAAACAAAAAATCAGAAACAAAAAGAAAAAGAAAACAAACAAATCAAACATTTAAAGCCGGATATTGATGCTTGAGAAGAAAATGCAGTTCAGATTACGATCACAATACCGTTAATATAGACAACAATGGAGAACGTCAGTAGCTTCTTTACGAACACATAGAAGTAAAGGAAAATATTTAATATAGTACGTAATCTATAGTTAGCGAGTCATCTTTGTCATATTATAAACGTCACACCAAAGATATTAATGTTTCAAACACAAATATTTTTCGTCATGAGTTGAACCCGATATTCACTTATGCAGACAGGTATCAATGGGTGCACGTCACGAGACCGACACCCACGAGTCATACAGCCCACAAGTTTTACAGCTCACAAGTCATACAGCCCACGAGTCATACAGCTCACAAGTCATACAGCCCACGAGTCATACAGCTCACAAGTCATACAGCCCACCAGTTATACAGCCCACGAGTCATACAGCTCACAAGTCATACAGCCCACCAGTTATACAGCCCACGAGTTCGACACTGAGTAAACAAAGCCCACGAGTTCGACATCAAGTAAAATAAGCCCAGGAGATATACGGCTCACGAGACCGACACTGCGCACAAAAGGCTCATGAGACCGACAGTAAGCAAACAAAGCCCACGAAACCGACACTACACTTAAAAGGTCCACGAGACCGACGCTACGCATACAAGGCTCACGAGACCGACATTACGCAAAAGAGGTTCACGAGACCGACAGGATGAACAGCGCCACCTATAGACCACTAAATTGTATAGGGTGTCCTGATAATAGCATAGGAAGATATGAGAGATGGAAAAGAAGAGTTGCCATCTCCGGCAGGGTGTTACACCATCAGTCCCCCCCCCCCCCCCCCCGAAATGATCAGGATCTTTAATTGTGTTTGCATGGGTGTGTGTTTGTGAAAAAAATGAACAAAGTACAGTAAAAGTGTGTAACAGATCTTTCTACAATAAACCTGCGAGGGTGTTGATTTATTATCAATTAAAAATAAAATATAACGTAATCGTCTATTAAGGTAGCGTTAGGGATTCGGAAAAAACCAGATGCATCCATGAAAACAGCTATTGTATTTCACGATAAAATGTACTGTTCGGAGGAGAATAACACAAGCCACAAAATTGAGGTGAATCCCTGCGACATAAAACGTTTTAATCAGTAGAATTACATCATAGTTACAGAGAAATTTACAAATAGATCTTACTGCAAAACGTCAAAGCAGGAGGGTAGAATATCTACAATAGAATAAGTAACCAGTGAATCGGGAAAGAGAAGAGGTAAAATTTATATCTTGTCCATTTTCTAGCTAAAAACTGGGAAAGCCTATTAAAAATAGCACGATGGCATTATCAATGCTCTAATATTAATTCATACATCGTTATTGTCCTCTGTTAAATTCATTTGTGTTTTTGTCTCTTTTGGGGGGGATGAAGAATACTAATTCTTCTATTTTTTGTTGGGGGGGGCGGGGGCATGAAGAATACAATTCAATTTTTCTACTTGATAACAATGTCGCTCCCTGACACACTTGCCCCCCCCCCCTCCCCAGAAGTATGTAGAAATACATATTTGATGACGTTCATAATTATGTAGATGGTAACCATCTTTCAATTGATAGCGTTACGAAATTACACCCGCCGGTATGTTATTTTTCCGTTCATGGAACACCCTGTACAGGTGATTGACATGTAGATGGCGCTGTATTCCTGTCGGTCACGTGGGCCTTCTTTGCCTACTGTCGGTCTCGTGGGCTTTCTTTGCTTAGTGTCGGTCTCGTGAGCCTTGTTAGCTTATTGTCGGTCTCGTGGGCCTTTTTTTTTTTACCTACTGTCGGTCTCGTGGGCTTTCTTTGCTTAGTGTCGGTCTCATGAGCCTTTATTGCTTAGTGTCGGTCTCGTGGGCTATGTTTGCTTAGTGTCGGTCTCATGAGCCTTTTGTGCGTAGTGTCGAACTCATGGGCTGTATGACTCCTGAGCCGTATAACTCGTTGGCTGTATGACTCATGGACCTATTATTGATGTCGGTCTCGTGGACCGTATGACTCGTGGGTGTCGGTCTCGTGGGATGCCCCCGTATAAGTAATGCTTACAATTTCGACCACAGTCCGTTAGCCATGTTAGCTCACGCAATATCTTTATTATAGAACAGTGCTTTATAAACCAGCCAATGTAAACAGAAATAATAAGATTTGCAGCGAAATAAATTAAATAAACACATTTCATGTTGACAAGGAACGTCGGGACTTGGTTAATTGATTTCCTTTAGCACACACTGTTAACGTATATTTATGAAAGTAAGTTAATTGAGTTCAATCATTAAGTAGCTAAAGCTCAGTAAATTAGGTCTGTTTCTGTAAACATTCACCTCTGTGATACGAGACTTTGTCTGTACTTGAGTAACGTCTAAACAAGAATCTCACGAGTTATACAGCCCACAAGTCATACAGCCCACGAGTCATATAGCTCACAAGTCATACAGCCCACTAGTTGTACAACCCAAGAGTTCTCGGACACTAAGTAAACAAATTCGACATCAAGTAAAATAAGCCCACGAGTAAAGAAAGCCAATGAGTTCGACACTACGCAGAAAGCTCATGAGACCAACAACCACTGACACCCATGAGTGATACAGCCCACAAGTCACACAGCCTAAAAGTCACATAGCCCACGAGTTATACAGCCGAGTCATACAGCCCATAAGTTCGATACTAACCATCAAGGCTCACGAGACTGACACATTAAGCCCCTTTCTGTAATGTCAAACTCGTGTGCTGTTTTTACCTGGTGTCAAACTCGTGGGCCTAGTTGTAGGACTCATGGTTGTCGGTCTCGTGGGATGACTATTGATTACATTCCTTTAAGAACGCGTTAAAGGAGCATTCCAGACGATTTTCATAATTTCACATCACGTAGTACATAAACCGACAGTTCCATGTACAGATTTGTGGAATTTATTGTGGTCTTTGAGCAGAGAAACCAATATTCTGAAAAAATCTGAAGTAAATTACACTAAACAATGTTGATGACACAGAGCCTCAAACATTTCAGAAATGTGCCAGTGTATCTCAATTACAATACTGCTTGATTGACAAGTTCACCTGTGTAGAATGTATGCATACCTTCTTCTTTTGTTCTGTTTCCTTGAGCCCAAACTCATGCATTCTTATGGTGAGGCTGCCATGTCATCATCCTTGTTCATTGCAATTTGTTTTAGATTTTGAACAAATTTTATTCCTCATCCCAATCACTGTAAATTCTGAAACTCTGTACTCAGTACAAGTAATTTATCCTTGTTCAAATGTAAAAATCTGACAATCAACCCGAGGTCTCCTTTAACTCATACATTGCGCTTGAAAAAAAAAAGAATATCATTTTGGAAATGGATTCGCTATAACAGCATAATTTTTTATTGCAAAAGAAAGCCAACGTGCTGGTCAGAATCGTGATTGCAGTGCAACAAGGTTAAGTGTGAAGGCAACATGTTTGTCATTTTATTTAGTCTAATAATTCTAGTTAAGCAGTCTATGTCAGAAATTGCTAAAGCGACGAACAGATATTGCAAGAATACCATAGGAGGCTTAAAACATTACAGTACAACGCTAGACCAGCTCTGAGAACCAGGAAAAAAATAAACTCAATTAGAATCACACGAAAAGCTGAAATTTACACATTTCACTCAAGTAACATAAAGGTAACCATGTGTTGCTTTGACCGGTTTTCAAACAAAATGGGTGATGAATACTAATAGTCCGACCCAACGAGGCGAGTGGGTCAGGTAAAGATGGAGTAGGAGCAATAGTTTTTGATCAACTGATGGCAGGCAATATATGGTTCGGCAAGGTCGTCACTTGAATCCGCGAATCTTGGACCGAGATGGGGACATTGATTGTGCGTTGAACGCTAGTCACGGGCGCGGAAGTCATGATTCATCGGTGATCGATGGTCCATTACTCTTGATGAAAAGGAAACAGATGAAGAGCGTTGAAAACCCGAATACCAGCTCTCATCATTGTGCGCATAGTGCATTAAAGAGTATTACATACACGTATGTGTGCGTGTATGTATTAAGTGATCAAACTAGCCGGTAAATTATACATAGTCAGGATTATACCGGATGTTTTGAAATAGTTTGATCCATGAAAATGTACGTTGGGCCATCTTGGGCCGTTTTGAAAGGACATTATTTTAGTTTTGAATAAATATGAAATATTCTGGTAAAGTTGAGCCTGGCCCATGTAGTTTTTGGAGCTGACATTGGCCATTTGTTATGAACTCTCAGACTGATGTAGATCCCCCCCCCCCAAAAAAAAAAAAAAAAAAAATGCCGAGATAAATGTTAAGAAAGTAAAATGGGATATATTTACAAACACAACAGTCAATTCACAAAGGTCATGCAATTTCCATGATCATGCCAAACTGTTACCCGAAACTTTTCATTGCAATCGCCTAACCGGGGCGTGATATAGGCGCTTTTTTCTAAAATAGCATTACTAATCATAGCGTCATGACCATGTGACATTTCTTCCAAAGTAGGTGAGCATTAACTTCAGGTAAATGTAATAACGTCAAAATTAAGTCAAAATTCAAGTAAAAATTAAAAAATGATATACATTGTACATATATATACATATATATAATGACATATTTTTGGTAGGAGTCGCTTTTTAATGTATTGGAGAATATGTTGACTAAATTCCATGGCTATCCGACTTCATAATGATGTCATACGGGCCTGTCAAATGAAATTTCGTGCTTGCGTCACTGACGATATTAAAAGGAAATTTACAAAAAGAAAAATGCTCATCTTAGATGCGTTATACCTCGTCGGATGCAAGCTGACCTCCTTTTTATCATATGTATATATATTGTTACTTCTGAGTTTTGTTGTCAACTTCTCATGAACCTCCTGATAGTGAAGGTGTGTTTAACAATGTTAACCAATGTGTCTCTATTGTGCGTGTCATAAGCACAACTCATAGTAACAGTAGTCAAAGTGCGATAAATGGTAAAATGTGCTGTAAGCACTGCTATGCACATATATGAGAAATACCTGCTTTTGGTAATATTACAGCTTGAATTTACTAATCTGAAGTTGCCGCTTCATTACCATCAGTACGGCTATTTGACTGACTGTGAGACAAAAGTCATGGAGCTTGCAGCAGGGATTGAAGTTAGATTTCAGTTCCGAATGCTGAATTTTGTCTTCTCATTTTCCAGATGAGTGTTATCAAATGATAACGGCGGGGGGGGGGGGGGGGGGGGTAAGAGAAGCAAATAATTGACGGAGACGCATGTCATATTCCACGTAACGATGTTCGCGAGACATACAGTTAGTTATTTTTATATTCTATCTGAATTGAGGATAGTACAGAGGTAGCTCAGGATCTTTTTTTTTTCACAATACATCGAACACAAAAGAAATTGGATGAGTTCATTCAATTTTCACTGCTACGAATCCAGAAATAGGAAACAATGCATACCTACCCAATTAGAAATAAGAACTTATACAAACTTACCCAGAGATGTCATCGTCAGTTACCTCAGTGAATTAAATGATTGTTAATTTTTGTCTAACCTGGATTTTAACAAATGAAGACTAACCTGGATTTTCTCAACCAAGTTACATTAAAAATGAGCAAACTTCACTAACATCACTTGTCTGCTGCCCTCGTTGTTATTCGTCCTATCCATGCGCACAAGACATGTGTAGATCAGTATTGCAAATGGATCATTTTATAAATCAAGGATTGTTTTGATCAAACGCTAGCTTGGCTGTCTAAATTACGACCAAATGCGTAGAAATTTTACTTCATTCTTAATCTTGGTTAAGTCTATCGCCCCCGATCCAGCGTGTCACCTCTTTCGTCTCAGCGCCTTAATGCCGTTGTAGTTGACACCTGGGTCGTAGTCATGACGGTGACTTCTGGTGCGACTTCTGACGGCTCACTGGTTGCGCAAGCGATCCGGATACCGATTACTTCGCAGATCACACCCGACAGTGTCATCAGTATGCCGACCACCACTGAGCCCACGGCTAACATTATGATACCGACCAAGAGGAACCCGACTCCAACCAACACCATGAACACTTATATGCGACCTTCGCCGACATCACTTTTTCCTTCTCTCTCTATCTCTCTGTCTTAAGTCACAGGGTGTATCTCTGTTGGAGAAAAGGACGGTATCACGAAACGTAAGACTCGTTCAAACAAAATGAGGACCAGGAGACCAGTGGATGCGATGTGAGAAACCCACTGAGAAACTACGACTCTTGTAGTGGGTCAGGGTTGCTAACTTTTGAACTAAAAACATTTTTTTTTTTCTTGTAATTGCAAGTTGATGACAAACCAATGAGAGGGTGGTAACGTGGTGGCATCATCGTCTTTTCTGATTGCATAGAGTGTGACTGCAATTAACATTTAATTAACAATTAACATTTCAATTGAGTATATGAATATAAGAACGACCCAAGTCCAATTTTTGGCCAAATTCAGTTTGACATGGGAAATTGTAGCTTATGCATGGACTCATCTTGTGTATAAATGATAAATCCTAATTACCCCTGGAAGTGCCTGAAATAAATGAGTTAAATCTTATATGAATGTAAGAATGAAGGACTTGGGTCATTCTTACATTTATATTATAGCGCCCTCTCTCGTCCTTCTCTCATCTCTATAGCAGAATTTCATGTATATGAATCAAAGAACGACCCAAGTCCATATGAATCAAAGAACGACCCAAGTCCATCACACAAAATGGCGTCTCCACAAGTAATGTTAATGTTAATTGTTATAGTGATATATGTTCTAATTTGTATATACAATGTTGCCTTCCCATCACAGTTAAATAGAATATTATTGGACAAACAAAAAAGATATGAAGTTTTTTTTTAGTTTACTCGAAATGGTCTTCCATGGACTTGGGTCGTTCTTATATTCATATACTCAATTGTGTTAAGCCCTCATAAATCCTCATAAACTTCCTTACTTTAACCCTATAAAGCCCAAGCTATATGACCCTTCCCAGGCCCAAGGGGGGGGGGGGGGTGCACAATGTGCCCCCTATATAACTTTGTTATTGTTTGATGTTTCATCGTCATATTTGGCTATTCATAGCAAAATAAAGAAATACATTATGAGACCTGTATATGTATTGATTGGGATAGGTACATGCATAATAGTTATCATATTTCATATTCCCATAATATTGGAATGTGATAAACAAATAATATTAGAGGTATAACTTGGGTGAAGGAATCAGAATGACACAAAATAGAACAGCAATCTTTGGAAAATACTATTGATTTTCAAGTATATCTATTATATCTATTGTTCCATGCCGTTGTTACAGAAAAACAAAGGAAATAATAGGAAAAACATTTCAGGGCCATAATTACTTCACATTTTGCTTCTTAAGCAAATTTCAGCCAAGAAACGCCCATTTTATACATCATAATATTATTAATTGCAATTGGAACAGAAAAATACGCAAAATCTAACTGACATGGTTGACAGTTTATGGTTGCTATGGCAACCAGCAATATCAAATATAGCTAAATCATGATTATATCGAAATGTTCAGAATAAGATTTTAGGAAAAGTCACCAAAGTCGGTTACAATTGGATTAAGGGGGAAGGAGTGGCGAATGAAAATCTGATAGGGGGCTTCATAGGGTTAAGCATGGACCTACGCTATGTAGGCCCATGCTTATTGTCTGATTTTCACAAAACTTTTAGCACTCCTGTTCGTAATATTCCACTCTATTCTTCACTGCACCGTCACTCTGCTCTGTACATGGTGATTGGGAAATGATTGGCAGTGATAAATCTGTGCATGGTATTAGCATGATATCATATTATTCAATTTTGAAATTGATAAATTCTTATAGCATGATCTATTGTATTAATATCTGTAGACTAGCCGCTACAATCAAGACCTTTCAGTTCTCCGTTGGTGCAAAGAATAAAAGCAGGTATATCTAACTCACATCATAATAATATTGCTTGTCTGAAATACAAAGAAATTAATGTGAACATTTTTAATTATCATAAGTGGACTGGACAAGATTTGCAACTTGTTTTTGTCGAGGATGAGATGAAGTAAGGTGTGAGTTGAGAAAATCTAACACAACGAGACTTCCAACGCCCGTACCAACAATGATCAAAGGACAGAACATTATCAGCTCGCTATAGCCTGACCGAGTTTTGAATCAGGGACCTATTGGTTGGACAGGGAAGACAGGCTACCGACAGCGTGACATGTGATGAAAACATAGAACATTGATACTGCATTAAAAACAAGTTTGCCTTCATAATTATGTACATGCATGGACTGAGTAAATGTGCAATTGTAGTAATATCAATAAAACATATCAGTGAAAGTTTGAAGAAAATTGGACAGTAAAGTTATGATTGTTAGTTTGTCTGACATCAGAATTTGATTTTAAGATTTCATTTTGCGTTAGATTTTTAAACAATCATAGATGATCATGTTTCATGATTATCAGTCCTTAATAATATTAGTTAAACCAGATTAGATAAGAAATAATATTAAACAATTGTATTTCTTAGAAAATGAAGTATTAGTGTGAGGTCAATGCACATTCACACACAGCAAGATTCACCTTGCACTATTTCAGGCACAATTTTTCCTCTTCATTTTTCGTTGCCCTTCTGTTCCCTACCAATATTCTAAAACCACCATCATTTCAAGCATAGGCTTACGATGTGCTGTCTGTTGCAATTTCCCCCTTCACGAATAGTTCTTTTATCTGATATTGATGCGAGTTCTGTTTGCATTGTATAATATTCTGTTGTCAGCAATACTGAAAATTAATCCCCAATGATATATTCTTTTACAATTGAAGTATAGGAAAAACGCAGAAATAAAACAAAACAAAACTTACCCCCTTTAAAGCGAGTTGATGCGATTGTCAGGTAATTCAACGTCACAATAATGTAAAGTGATCTCAAAGTGGGCTCGATGTTACCACCCAAGTACCAGCAAAGGAAGCCTGGGAAATATGTACAATATAGCCCATTGTTCATTAATTGCCTTCCCTTCACTGAAATGTTCGTCAGCATTGTCCAGGGTATCGGATCCCACAGCTTCTTCACAAAAGGTCTCCTAGGCGACGATTGCTTGTTAGGTCAAAAACATAATTAATCTTTGTGCTGTGTACAGAAATTTTTCCCCTCTCTGTAACACGGACTGAATAATAATTGTGAGCATTCCTCAATGTCTAGAATCGTATCTTAAATAATTAGAAAATGTTGACTAAAATCGTATGCAGGTGATAATAATGGTCATGGACATAAGAAAAATGTAGATATTGTATCAATCGGGTAGTGAACACTCGCGATAAAATATTCGAAGTAGAAGTAAAAAGTTTATTGAAGTCTAAGCAGTAGAGAACATAATTTTATATTAGGATATTGTACGAAATAATACAGAAAACAACAAGAACAGGAATAAAATAGGAATAAAAGAAGAAGCAAGCAAGATGAATTTGAAGAAGACAAAGGGGATTGAAGAAAATCATAAGAAGATAAAGTAGAATCAAAATGAAGAGGAGTAAAAGTTCAAACATTGACCTGCCAGTCGAGAGCTGATGACGGGATGCTAGGGACGAGTGCTGCTTAGCTTTGCTCGAGCTTATCTATAGCCTAGCAACACAAGAGGTACCACTCATTGAATTATGGAAAGACACTCTCTTCGCTAGAGTCTCTAATAACTTTAAAAACATGGTTGTGCCTCTATGCGTACATTTCCCGTCAAAGAGACCTCCCTCACAGGCCTGACTCAGAGTGTTCTGGAGGGTTCCTATATCTCCACAAGCAACACATTTGTTAGGTTCATTATAATACCACTTGTTCATGCTAGCAGGAGTGAGCAAAGGGTCATAAGTTAGAATTAGTAGCTCCATCTGCCATAATATAAACCATGTCAAGTGCCTTGGGTTCTACTCCTTTCCACATAGTCCAGGCACCATTGAGTTGAGCCTGGCCTACTGCTGTGGTCAAACTCTTCTCCTCCTCAGCCTCCCCGAAGCACACAGTCACGTTGCTCCTTGACTGTAGCTGTTGACCAACTTTTGGTTGAGGTCAAGCCCAGACCAAAAGGACCTCTGTTTTTCATCATTTATTTATGTTTTAGCCTTGACTCGATCGGTCTCCTCAACAGCAATCTGAGCTCACCATTTTTTGCCTGATTTCACCACTGATGGCTGACAATAATCTTTACGATCGGAGCATAATGGACGATCTAGCCTTTGCCACATTGACCTCTTCAACCAAGGAGGCAACATTAGTCAGGCAACTTGGAACGCTCAGCCACCTCTTGACACATTCATTGATCTTCCGTTTTGTAGCTTCAACATAGGAAAACCCAACATCATAGACAGTCAATGGCCACATGATGTTTGGCATCAAACCAAGGAAAATGGCGTCCAATCAAACTGAAGACATTAGAGTTAAGTTTACCCGGGAGACCACACTTATCAATTGCCTGCAGACCCTTGGCAATCTGCTCCTCTGTCACCTTCGATTCTACAGTGTACCACCAACTTGCTGGTCGTACTTGTGTGGATGGGATTCGATCCCTCACCACAGAATAGAAAGGGGCAGTCACGCACCTTCACTTTTAGGACAAGGCTTCTTCGTCTTGAATCTCATTCTACACCAGTTCTACAGGTTCTGAAGCCTAGCCAGAATCTCACCTGCGAACTTTTGAGTTTGGACAGAGGATTGTGCGGTCGTCCACGAAAGCATGAATCGGAGGCAACTCCTCTGCATCGGGAAAGGTAACACCACGCCTTAAAGTCTATGCCGACCAAGCAATCACATTCACTTCTAACACAAAACATTTAATAGGCTTATGGGAAAAAATGCCCAACCCATGGGTATGCCATCTCCCAGGCTCTGCTGACCCGTTGTACACTGCTGGATGGTTGACCGCATCTTGAAGTCTTGATAGCTCTGCAATCACCATGGAAAGAATCCACAAGAATTCATAGCAAACTCAAGAAGTGCATGTGGTACTGAGTCTTACGTATTTGCCACATCAACAGCGAGATTCCATCGTAGTCTCTTCTTGAATGGTTCGCCGTATCATATAGAAGTATGTTTGAGGCACCCGGGGAAACGTTCAATACCTGCCTTCTACACAGATGTGTTACTAAACCATTCCCAACAACAAAGGAGTAGATCATCACTGATAAAAAAGCCAAACATGATTTTACCTTAGAAATTGAGCAGAGAGATAGGCCGAACTGACCTACCAATCAGGTGGATTTTTCCTCCTTGGGGTTGCATATACTCCCTATGCCTTACACAGGAACGTAGGACGACACCCTGCTTCCATACAACTATCAAAAATTGCGGCAAGAACTTTCTCAGCCTTCCACACTTCTCGAAAACCTTGTACGGAAGGCCATTTGGGCCTGGTGCAGAACCTGCCTATATAGACTTCTTTAGGAACCCCTCGACCTCGGAGAACTTAGGCTCAGGCAGCAAAATCCAAGGGCTCGTCAGGTTCGGTAGGCCTGACCAAACCCGTATAGGAGGCAACGGGACATCCCTCCTGTCGTCAGAGCAAGTACTGGCCAAGTGCTCCTCAAACTCAACTTATCAGACTTACTCTGATCAAACAGAGCCTAATTGGTGAACCTACATGGGGTTCTCGAAGAGATTCTGCAAAGAGACGTCAGCTTTGCTGCAAAGAGACGTCAGCTTTGTTTACAAGCTCTCGCGCAACTCAGACAGGCCTGGCTTCTCGCTATAACCTTCTTTCTTCAACCAGTGTCTTGATAACCTATTAAATTTTTCAGTGTCTTTTTTGACTAATTTTGTCTTTATGTTTCGATACATGAACTAAGTAAGCAATGAACATTACATTGTTTTTTGTATAAATGGAAAGAGAAATCCATTTTTTTTTGTCAATTTTGATATGAAGGATGGAAGAGTCAGAGCCCAATGGCATCTAAATTCTCCTTTGGAACATCCCTAAAGGTAGCTTTCATTTTAGCATCAGCCCAACATTTTCATCAAAAGCGCTCCAAGCACAGAAGGCCACATAACTCTTCTTTATCACGCTGTCACTATCATTTCGCTCTGAATTTATCCTTCTACTTTGGTTCGCCATCCGACATGGGCTATCTCCCGCCTTATATGGACCAGGGAGGTGGAAGACGTTAGGTTCTTATTTCCAGCATGATCCGCCAGTTTGTAGCAGAAATGAAAAATCCCTATCTAAAGACTGTGAGCATACTGTGTGTATGTGTGTGTGTATTGATAATATACATGCTGTGGGTACATGACTGGGGACGAACAATACACGTCTCACCTGTATTCGTGTTTTCCCCTGCGTTTTTGGACCAGCGCTCATCGACAATGATAAAAGTCACCCCCCCCCCCCCCCGCCTCTATGGCATTCATGTTTTAGTTCTGATTCTGGTTTGAGGATACCCAGGCGGAACCTACAGCACTAGTATTCTGAGCGTTCTGCTGCTGGGCGAACTGGGTGAAGCCGCTATGTGACAGCAGTGGCGTGGGGAAGATGGTAATTTGCGAGTCCTACCTTCCCTGACACTTCTTTGACATTCCATGACATGTACGAGCGTTGCCGCCCTCCCCTCAAATGACTTATTTTACGTCAGAGAGAGAAAAGTAACGTAATAGAAATCATATTCACAGAAATATATATAGCTACCTATATGTCTTGATATCTATATTTATATATATGTATATATGTATATTATATGTTATGTATTATGTATATTATATATATATATATATATATATATATACATACAGGTAAGTAATACAGTGTATTTTGTAAACATAATATCTCATGTAAGGACATTATTCATATATCCATATATTTAGCATATGATTGCATGTGTATGTGATATACATGTATATTCATATGTTCATATAAATATATATGTATTATATATATATATACATATATATACATACATACATACATAGCACATGTTTATACTATTATAATAATATATAAGTAATTAACTCGGTACTATATAGCGTAATGGCCATTCCCATTGGTGACAAGTGTGAGAAAACGAGGCGAGCCACATGCAATGAGTTGCAAATGCTCCATAGTTTAAAAAAAAAAGTTCGATAAAAAAGACACATCATGAGCATTATCTTTAGTATATTTTCTTCCAAAGGAAACATAATGAACATAGTTTTAAATTACAATACATGTACAGTGTATATTGCATATTTTCACAGCGTCTACGTCATAAAAGGGAATTAGTAAAATTGTGCTTTTATGAGAATGCATGGTTCATAGTAACCACACATAAAACATTATTGTTGCCGTGCCTGGTAGGGTAAAAAAAAAAAAAAAATCACAATTATAATCATGTCAGAAGACGAAAATTCAAACTTGAAATTGACTAATATGTCTTGTGATGAGCAGCTTATATTTTCTATCTATACGCATAATGATAAAATCGGTTTGGCACAGATCAGTAATGTTGTTGCCACAGATCTGGCAAGTCTGGGGTGTATATCAGACAAGCTCACCATTGTCACTGATTACCTACTTGAAAAAGATCGTCAAAAAAGGGATAATGGTTATTAATTCTATACAAAATATTGTGCAATAATACCTAATGAGTGACACGATCTGTGAATACGTACTGTTATCTTATCTATATCACAATAATTATGGCGTTTATTCTAGATTCAAAGAGATTTTTCTCCTCACCACCACAAGCTCTTTGTCTAGATTACAGTGGAGGAGCGGGGGCTGTGCGTCAAAAGGTTTTTCACGTCATCTCACATTGCTGAAGAGACCCAATATTACACCATGACGCTCTATTCATTACATAAAAACAAAAAGACAACAGACAAACGAGCAAAATCAATTTCACGCAAAATGCTGATGCTCTAAAACAGAACGCGATTCAGGTTTTGATCACGTTGACGTTTATAGACACCTATGGAGTACGTCTTTTCAACAACAATTCAGCTAGAAAATTTCTAAGAAAGCACATATAAAAGCTGGCAAGTCACCGCTGTCATATAACATGTCACCACGGAAATAAGAAGGAAAAATATTTCAAAGAGTTGAACCTGATATTCACAAAGATGGACTGGATTCAGTCACGACTGAACATCTCGACCAAATCTGTGGTTTAGCGCACACAATCATGGAATAGTGCGGTTTAAGCTCGTCAATGTAAGTAGAAATTATAAAGTTTGCAGCGAAATAAAGATCTCAATATACGCATTTCATAATGATTGGAAATGCCAAAACAATCAGCATGTGTGGGGGATTTGGTTGATTGTTCCAATTTTGTTCCAAAGAACATATCTTGATATGAAAGTAAGTAACTTTTTGTTCCACTATTGACTAGCCTATGATATATTAAAGCCCATAATAATTGTTCCTTCTATCACTGTCATCGTTATGACTTTGTAATAGCATGAGTAACGTTAAAACAGGAATGCTTGCGTGTCCCACACATCCATATCGGTGTTAGTTTATACCTCATGTACCTCAACATGGCCACTGCATGGTACACCCAACGAATACAACGTTCTCATAGAATTTATTTGAATTTCAAGAGTCTGCAAGATATCAGCAGTGTGTAGAAAATGTCTCATTCATTGTGTCTCGAAGTAAAATTCCGCTGCTAAAAAGTAGATCTACTAGTGTGCAGCTCCAGATTGCCCTTGAAATCTTTTTTTTAAAGGTTATTCATCCGAAAATATACTTTCTAAACATTAAATACATATATGCCCTTCAAAGTAGCAAAATGTTTACAGAAATGAAAGTCTAAACATATTATTGTTATGCTCTCGTATCGATGTCCAGTGTGACCAAATGTGAGTCAAACAATGGACGATAGCTTAAAAAAAAGGCAAAAAAGTACTTTCTACGTCATTTCACAGTGCTGCAAATCGATTGCGCAATGATTAATCTATTTTCTAATATTCTTGTAAACTATGCGGTTTGCGATCAAATTGACACCATATCATACTTGGGGCCTCACGTTAGCCTATAGGCCTAATGCATTTGTTTAAAACGGCGATACGTTTTTCAAGGATGATTAATAACCTCAAAACATTTTAGGTGCAATTTTATACTTTTGTTTAACGTTAATACAGTAATAAATGTTTGGAAGTGGCAATGTCAGTTCACATATGACATTCTTAATTGAGGGTATCGTCAATACGTAGGTGTCGTGCGCAGAACAGCGTTTGAGATGTATTATGGGATAGCTCACGGGACAAACTTGCCACGGTTTTGACTGCACATACGCACTTACATTACGCTCTGTCTTTACATGAAGATTTCTTCGCTTTCCATCATGTGACCAGCACATTGAAGCCTTGCAGTAGTGAACCATGACTCTAGTGACCGCAAATCAGTAAAGCTTAGACACTTTCAACTCTTTTAAGCTGAATTATAGCCAAGAAAAAAAGGCTAACAACGGAAAAGCAGACAAAGAACTCCATTGAATCGTATGGGAACTGCAACTCGCGTGAGACAACCGGAAGCGAACAAGGGACCGAGGAATCCCACAGTGCACCTGTGACAGAGCTCTTCAGCGTGCGCAGGAGTTTTTTACGTCATTGGCGATAGCTAGAATTCCACAAAGACCTAGGAAAGCGCCCACCATGATCACAAGGTAATTGCGTAGAATTGTTTATAGAAGGCTGTCACTCTTAAACTGAGCGGGAAATAAATACAAATGTCATTATTTACTAATTAAGCACTTGCTTTCCTTCACAAAAAGTACTAAATAAAAAAAAGATGTCAGTCACATGGTGGCCAATATCGTGAATACAGCGCAACATAGTCAACGTAGCATGTTTATTAGTTGAGATGATCTAGTAAATTATGGTTAAGCAGTCTACAAGAGAAATTGCTCCTAAAGATAAGGAAAAAAGATGAATAAATCTTCCAAGAATATAGGAGGCATAAGACAGTACGATGCCAGCCCAGATCAGGGCACCAGAAGAAAAAAGTAAAGTCCTCATCACAAGAAAACCTAAAATTTACACATAATTCGTTCAAGTAACACAAGGCAGCCATGTGCTGCTTTCACAGGTTTCCAGGCAACGGGTGATGTATACTAATAGTCCGGCCCACCGAGGCGAGTGGGTGAAGTAGAGCGGGAGTAGGAGCGGTAGTTTTTGATCACGTGATCGTAGGAAGGCGGAGTCGGGTTGGGCGGGGTCGCCACGTGTGTCCGCGAACCCTGGACCGAGATGGGGACATTGAATGTTCGCTGAGCGCTAGTCACCGGCGTGGAAGTATCCATCGGTGGTCGCTGTTCCATTACTCGCATGATCTCTTGATCGTCAGATTTGCTGAAATGGAAATAAATCGACAGCGTTGAAAGCCTGAATAAAAGAAGTCGGTGTACTTAACAACTCTCAGGTAGCAGCAGCATGGCTAGGCGGAAGACGCAGATAGGTGCTACTGCACTAGACTCTCCAGTCATTTATTTTCTACAGCTTTCAGCCAACTTGGGTTTGCCAATATATCGATGTGATAGACATATGGTACTAGCAAATAAAATTTGTCCATATCCACAGATAATAGATGCATATGGAGAGCCATAATATACATTCACACAGTAATATAATCATCATGATTTTACATGACAAATTTAGTATAACAGATCTAAACAGTATCAGCTTACTGCAAGTCATTTCATATTCATTCACAGACTCATAAAGCATATTGCAAAGTCACACAGTGGTAAGTGATTCAAGATCTATTCTTGACCAAATTACCACTTATTTTGAGGTTATGTTATGATAATATGCGTAATATATATTATACATACATTTTGTGAATGAATTTGATATGACTTGAAGTGGTATTTGTATTTATAGTTTTATAAGACTATAAAAATGTTCTGAACAAATTGTACCATGTATATACAATTTTCGCCGTTGATGACGTAATAACAACATGATCAATTGCATTAATTTAGAACATATTTTTTATTTAATTGATCTTTTTTCTTATCCTTACGCGTGAATAAGGAACAAAGATTACACAATACACCCATTATACCAAAAACAGCATTAACCAATTTGTCAATCAGTTTCAACAGCATTAACCAATGTTTGAAAAAAAAAAGCCAGCAACGGACTCCAACTTCCGTAGAAATGTTAATAATACCAATCCAAAGTCAACAATTTGGGTTGCCCTATTATATCAGCTATCACTGAGAATGCTTCATTCTTGATTTTATTTCACTTCCAACAAACAAATAAGAAATACAAAGAAACGCTCATATACACAGACGTCATGAAATCAGTACCACAATGCGATGAACAGAATAACATTGTAAGAAAAATATATAGGTAAATTATCAACAGAGATACAAATAACTGTTACGTCCCTGTGGTAAATGCATAAACGATATTGTTGGAAATGGAGGGGACTGCTAAAAAGCAGAGCTTGTAGAATGCAGTCCCCTCATAGAGAAAAAAAATTGCAAAAAACAACAACAACAACAACAACAACAAATTTCCCTAAGCGGTAGCAAAAAAAAAAAGACAGACAGAGTAATACACACATACATGCACACATACGGACGCACATTAACAAACACATGGCGGCTCTCTTGTAAGGAAAACTGGAAATGTCGCTACGGCGACTGGTGTATGCCTCTGCCATAATGCATGGTTCTCCTAATAGGTCTATAGTACAATGTCTTGACAATGTGTGATGAAAGTTTCACACAATTGGCAAAATATTAAAATGACAGGCTTGCCACAAATGTGCTGAATGTTCACTTTCCTAGAACTAGGTTCAATTGGATGAATGATTAAAACGTCAGAGTGCAGCCAGGTATTTGGGGGATATGATGATTTTTACTTGACTTTTGACCCTTTCATAAGTTTATGCATTGAGTAATTTTCAAGGTATTGAGAAAAAGTATAATTTCAGTATCAAATGGTAAAATAGTATTATCTAATCCTGGCCTTTGACCTTTGACCTCACAGTTCCAAAGAGAATCACTGTTAGGTAGAACATGCATAAATATGTAAGTTTCATGATAATACCTTGAGTTACTTTTGAGATATGGAGGAAAAAGTGCAATTTAGCACTTTCACTTGACCTTTGACCTTTTGACCTTTGACCTTTTGGCAAGAAACTTCCCACAGAATATATATTGGGTTATACATGCATACATCAAGTTTAAAAAAATCCTTCAGGCATTGCATAAGTATAAGGAAAGCAGTGATATTTTGAGGACTTGACCTTGACCTTTGACCCATGACCCCCAACTTCCCTAGATAATCACTGCCCATCGGCACATGCATATATACTAAGTTCCATGAAGATACCTTGAACCATTTGCGAGATATGGAAAAAAAAATTTCAACCTTTTTTTCACAAAATAACCCGTGACCTTTGACCTTTGACCCCGTGACCCTAAAATCCAATCAAAGTATTATCCCCTCAGGATATACCCTCATACCAAGTTTGATGCAAAACCACCTCACGGTTCTTGAGATATCGACAAAAACAAAACGGGACGGACGTACGGACGGACGGACAGACGTACGTACGGACGGACGGACGACCCGAAAACATAATGCCTCCGGCCACTTCATTTGCGGAGGCATAAAAATTGATGAGAGGATAGAAAGATATAGTAGTGAAGAAGGTAGTAAGTCCGAGGTGGACAAGGGGGGAGGAGGGGAGAGGAGAGGAAAATGGTGGGTCATAACCATGGCACTGGAGGCACAGAAGCACGGGCTCGCTGATGAAGAAAGAGTAGTGAGAATAACGAAGCAACAACAACTTTGAAAATCAAAAGTTAAAAGAGAAAAATGAATTATGCTGCGTACGAAGTTTTTAGATGATTCTTTAACTTTAAAGAAAATGTATAAAAACTTAAAGCTTCTATCATTTTATTATCCAGAGAATTCCAGAATTTTGGTCCAGAAAAGGAGAATAAAGATTTTGCAAAAACCGTCCTAGTCAAAGGCAAATGATATTCATGGGATTGACGGGTTGGATATGCATGAACAGTTTCATTCTTTAAAAGCACGGAATCAAACACAAGGGGGAGAGAATGGTTGGTGAGTTTATACATGAATCGTCCTAATTGCACACGATAACTTAAATTCCTATCTAGCTTACTTCCTGATCATTTCTTGGAGGGCCTCTTCTAGCTGGGCGAAGTCGTCTTTCCATCTCTCAGAATCTTCCGATTCCGACATCGCCATGGCAGGATTGCCGCCGAGCAAACCGCTCCGCTGATCGGCAACGTATCCAGAAGTTTCTTCTTCGTGGGAGGGGCTAGTGTCCGCGTTTGCACTGAAATCTGTGATTGTGTTGACTCTCAGTGGTCGATAGCCCATCGGCGTATGCCAATCGGGGCTCGCGTCTCCTCCCTTCGAGACTGTGGGCGTATCTTCGTTGGCCGTGACGTACGTTGTAGAAGGCCCCTCCTCCGGCCGGCTGAAGTCTACGTCACCAGTGTCCCCGCCCGCTGAGGCGGAGTTAGTGCCGACGCGGGTTTGTAAAGTTGTGTCTGACGTGACTGTCGACCCACCGCCCGGCGTGTCGTCTGCTACGGCACCGATCTCGCACACATCCCCGCCCCTAAACTCCGCCATGTACTCTTTATATTTCGTCGACGTCTTGAAACAGCAAACGCACAGAAGGTATACCAAACCTACTACGAGCACTATGACTCCTAGCACCAGCACACCTATACCGACGCCCCACACGATCTTGGATATGTGTGCCAGGATGACAAGTACTATCAGTCCAGCAAGGGTCAAGAATCCGCCCAGGAGGATCATCACGACTGAACAGATCATCTGACATTGCTTCTTCCGGGGCACCACGACCAGGCTGACGTCTGGTCGCACACTCCATCGCTTCTTCACCTTCTTCCGTCGACCACTGCCGGGTTTCTTCTGGCGGTAGACGACCGCCGACGAGCCGCTGTTACTGGGTGGGTGGTAACGGATCTCATCGCGTCGCGAACGATCGTTTCCCCGCGTCCACCGCCCTTGCGCCTCTCTCGGTTTCTCGGCCATCTTCAATGCGTGGGACAGATAGTTTCCTGAAATAAAGATCAGAGTACCTTTATTGATTTACGTTGATATCAGACTTAACGATACCTTTAAAACTAGTAGCTTTCAGAATTATAAGTTAGAAGGAATGTTTTCATCAAAGTATTAATATTTTGCGTCAGATGCCTCAGTACTGAGCAGATCACTATATTACACTAGCACATCGATACTAGTCTTGTTAAGTAACGACATTGATCGCATTTGTTCAACTGAAATGCTGATTATTGTTTGATGGTATTTCATATTTTAAACAGCGCTCAAGGAACACTTTACAATGATCTATCATTTGCGGCTAAAATGTGTGTCTTCATTTGGCACATATTGCGTTTGACAACGTCAGCCTCTTCCTTAAAAAGATGGACGTATGACTTTCGTATGTGCTTGCATATCATTCTTTGTGTCAAGTAGCTAGTTCGTAAATAAACTGTGTAGTCAGTTTCATTTCCTCCGATATTCTTAGATATTTGGTCCTTACATTTTACGACCAGAACATAACGCAAGCAATGCACTCTTGCAGAATTTGCAGATCTGTATTGATTCAAAACTGTCGCCACTAACTATTAAATTTCGCTCACAATCAAGTCTCGTGGTTAAAAATCTCTGAAACACAACCCATCCAAACTGGACTGAGATTTATGTTGAACACGACTTATAAGTCTCTTTTGTTAACAAGTTTGCAATTGGTATAGCGTGAGAGAATTATCTGGTGACGTCTTACATTTGAGAGTATCTTTGAATGTAAGTATTTACTGCGTCAATGGGAGTTGATCTCCTAAACCGTGAACAGACTCTTTGCTTGATGTGCGTTAACAGCTGTTTCTCTCTTAGTAGAGTCAAACCATTATGCTGTCCCTTTGATTGGGAGCAGTGGCGTATCTAGGGGGGGGGGGGGCAAGGGGGGCACGTGCCCCGGGCGCCACTCCTTGGGGGCGCCGAAAACGAAAAAACGAGAAAAAAAAACGAAGAAGAAAAAGAAGAAAAGAAGAAAAAAAGGAAAAAAAAAAACCCTCGCCCGGACCGGGAAGGGAGGGGGGGGGGGGGAAGAGAAAACCAAATCAAACAAGATAAAAATAAAAAATGACAATGCTTATTGTGTTCACACAAGAATTCCATGTTTTGTACGCTGAAATTTCGGCTCGCTCGCTGCGCTCGCTCGCCAAATTATATATATAAAAAAGAAGATAAGAACAAAACGTGATGATAACGCGGACAAAATGACAATGTATATTGTGTTCACACATGCCATCGTTAGAAGGTAAAATGTTACACAAAGCAACGGCTGCAATTTTACTTCTTTCGTTCTGAAGCGATCGCACATTGGATCAAACGAGGGCGCCAAAGGTGTCGAACATAGGGGGGGGGGGGCGCAAAAAACCAAATCAAACAAGATAATAACAAAACGTGATAATAGCGCGGAAATATATAAATTTCGGCTCACTCGCGCGTACTAATTTAGAGTATTTTTTTCAAGTTCTCAGTTTGTTGGTATAAATCGTTATCTATAAGGCAGTCACTATATCTTCATTAGAATTGTAAGATTTAATAAGCAAAAAATGACAAGAATTCCATGTTTTGTAAGCTGAAATACAGAAATTTTCGGCTCGCTCGCTGCGCTCGCTCGTCACAATTTATATTAAAAAAAGGATAAGAGAAAAACGTGATAATAGCGCTGAAATATACAAATTTTTGCTCACTCGTGCGTACTAATTTGGAGTATTTTTTCAAGTCCTCAGTTTGTTGGTATAAATCGTTATCTATAAGGCCGTCACTATATCTTGATTAGAATTGTAAGATTAAATAAGCGTAAAATGACAAGAATTTCATGTTTTGTAAGCTGAAATACAGAAATTTTCGGCTCGCTCGCTGCGCTCGCTCGCCAAAATTTGTCAAAAAAAGAAGATAAGAACAAAACGTGATGATGACGCGGAAATATAC
This sequence comes from Diadema antillarum, assembly GCF_040938485.1. Classification (NCBI taxonomy): domain Eukaryota; kingdom Metazoa; phylum Echinodermata; class Echinoidea; order Diadematoida; family Diadematidae; genus Diadema; species Diadema antillarum. The sequence goes on from NW_027270942.1 coordinate 3,096,471, forward strand.
AAAAATTTTCGGTTCGCTCGCTGCGCTCGCTCGCCAAAATTTATCTAAATATATTACATTTAAATCACCCTCAAAAGACCCCTTTAAAGTGCTTGAAAAAGCATATCATGCGGACTGTTTTTTTTTAAGTCCCTACCAGGATGGGGTTTGGGTTGAACACTGTCAGAAATTAGGGGCGCAATTTTCGCGCTTGCCCCGGGCGCCGTTTTCCCTAGATACGCCACTGATTGGGAGAGCTTTTACATTCTACCAAATACACAAACGCAAAGTAATTATTTTGTTCCAAAAACAACATAGACAACAATAACAACAACAACACCAACGATGGTCTGACCTTGCCACGATTAAGACAAAAGCGGCGCCATTTTTTAAGGCTGCTGAAGTGTGTGCTTTCCACTACGCATTATCACTCGATGCATGATGACTCCCAGGGTGCGTCGGAGAGGATAAGGGGGCGTGGCAGGTTCTTGCCGCGCGTGATGTCAATCAGTTCTGTTACCTGTTGAGATACAGTGAACACTAAAATATTAAATACATATTTTTTGACGGATAATATCGTAATATAATATGCGGTTCACTTCAAATGAATCGGGCTGCAAGACATACCTCTCAAACAAGAAGATCTCTTCGGCAAAACAAACATGTTCATACTTATCTGCATTTGTGTGCAAGGAAGCAGTTGTCATATAAATCTACATGTAATAACAAGAAATTGCCTTTAAAATAATCATGTTATTACTGGTATATTTATCAGAACTTTAAATCAACACTCGTTAGCTTTCAATACATAGAAGTAGTATGGTGTAGTTATCAATACAGCACAATTGCAATCATTGTAAGGATACAACAAAATCTTTTAATTTTTTTCCTTCTGGAAGGGGGGGGGGGCGTTCAAATGCTTGAATCCACATTGGCACAAACTGCCCAGCACACACTGACGTCTGTGGAAAAAAAAAAAAACTGACACTGTCCATCAATAATACCTGGTCGCCCTTTCTCTCCAGTCTGGTGGCAAGAAAAACAACTTTGTTGCCACTATCGACTAAAGGACACGAAAATATAGGCAGAGATTGTGCAAGACACTCGAAAAATGCTGTTACACGCGTGTCGGCCTAAAGTCTACCGCACGTCGATGGGAAGGCACCACTGTGCACTAAAGTGTGCATGAGAAAAAGTCAAGCATGCATAGGGTGAGCACACCATTTGTTCGATGGGTGTGACTGACTGCTACAGTATTTCATTGTCATCACCTCCACGTTCGCCGGGTGAAAATGCGGTTCCGCTGCGCACCTTCATATCGACAAGAGAAGAATAACGCGTTACAACCTTCCAAGTCAGTCACCTTTCATGCGATCAACAAGATCTATTTCCTTTGACACGTAAAGTATATAGGCAGGTACTTACAGACATTCCACTGCATTTACTTTTCTCCCAAACACCGCGGTACTAGTCTGTTATGATAATTTGCTTAAAGTGCATACGAGGTCTGAGGAGAATGGTGTTCATCGGTATACAGAGGGACAAGATATACAGGCATTTAGAGAGAGAGAGAAGGAGAGAAGAAATGAACTTGCATAGCAAATATATAGGAATATAAATTATACGTGCATATACACATATAATGATATATATATATATATATATATATATATATATATATATATATATACACACATAATCTACTTTGTGTATACCATGCATGTTTGATATGTCTAGCATAGATGAAATATTTGTCTGTTCGTGAGACTTGATAGAAATAGAGTTGGATCACAGCTTGCTACCTGTCAAAGGAGGGGGGAGGGGGTTATCGGAATCATCCAGCACTATTAAGCCTCTCAAGATCACCATATTAAACTGTCAACGGGACTGAGATCAAACTGGTTGCTAATCGTCATGACGGAGTTAAAGGACAAGTTCACCTCAATAGACAGGTGAGTTTAGTGAGTTCAGCAATATTTGTAGAACACATCAGTGAAAGTTTGAGGAAAATCGGACAATCCGTTCAAAAGTTATGAATTTTTGAAGTTTCTGCTCAGTCTTGACTGGATGAGAAGACTACTATAGCTTGTGATGTACAACGTTATGAAGAAAGTGTAAAGAAAATTCAACATATTTTCTCTTTTCTTGCATAACAAAGGAACACTCGACTTCTTTCTTTCCGAAGGCAAGGGGAATAATATTACCCTTTACATACACCAGTAACAAGTCAAAGAAACGTGCACTTTAATAAAAAAATAAAGTTTTGTGAAATTCTCTTTTTATCTTCCTTATGTTGTTGTACGCATGTGACATCATAAGCTATGGTAGTCTTCTCTTTCAGCCGTGACTGAGCAGAAACTTCAAAAATTTATAACTTTTTAACGGATTGTCCGATTTTCCTCAAACTCTCACTGATGTGTTCAACTAATATTGCTGCATTCATTCAATCCACATGTACACGAAGGTGGACTTGTCCTTTAATGGGGTGGTATAGAAAAGACCAGGTATATGGAGGGGCGGTGTGCATGGGGTTCATCGTTGAAACCAAAAGTACTGCCTTCAATCATCAGTCACCCAAATGCGATTATCAACTTTAGTGTGTAAATCATCATCGTCAACACCATAAAGTATCAGCTTATGTCTGGACACAATATTGCATCAATTGCAATTGATATTTATACAAATAATTAATATAACTTTGCTTGGGAAGTCAAATGTGTATGAAAAAAGTATTAAGGTAAACAAAACATATTTGACAGGGAGTGGGATACTATAGTACACCAAGGTTGCTCTATTGTAGCTGTTCCCGGGTCTGCATAAAAAGGTGAAAAAAAAAAATAGGCAAGAAACAAAACACGAATTCCTGCGGTTTGTCGAAACCTGTAAAGCACATACCTTCGCGTTCCACTGACATGCTATTCAATATTTTGGCAAAAATGTAGGCCCTTTCTTTCTTTGAAATGGTGGATTCAATTCTTTGAGAGCCTGTGTTGGTGACAAATCAATATCACTGTTCAGGTACGGTCCACCAAGGAGGTGAAACGAAATCTCACTGGATCCACGCAGCGAATACGATCAAATTACTTTAAAAATGGGGTTCTGTCTATATACCAAATGTTGATGCACGACTACACAGTGTAATTCTAGTTGTGTTTTTAACACCACGCATCGCGGAGTATATTCGTAACATTATTCTTTTACGTTGTCACTGTGTAAGAGAGAAAATAACTGGGTTGTTCATACATTCCATACAATATTCAGCACTTCACGCTGGACCATTGTAGAAATTTCTATTATACGTTTTACCATACATAGCACGATCCTCGTACATAATGTATTCGCATGACTGGCAGAGGGATCGATGCATAGGGCAGTGTAACTGATTCCCTCTCAGCCATGATCCACAAATTTCGCAGGTGATATTGATGATGTCCCTAAACCAGTCTATCATTCACTTATAATTCTTCACTTTACCATAGCAAAATTCGATCGAACCTGCGTTGGAAACACCGAAACCACATATCAACACGTACACACAATGTATCGATACAGAAATAGCATATAGAACGTTTCCCAGCATGAGAAGTCACGTGCGGTCTGGTCTGAGAAGGAGACATAAAACGTAGCCCATCAAAGGACTATTGATCTCAAAAGCCCTCCATGAATGGAGATTACGATAATGCACTCTCATGAACGTATGAAGACTAGGTACCATCACACAATAACACTGGCTCCTTTTCCACCACACGAGACCCACCGTTCACGAACATACTTACGCGAGTGAATTCGAGAGTTGAAAGTTGGGGAGATTCCATACATGGGAGTGGTGGTTCCATGTATATACCCTCTCAGAAGGTATACGATTTGGTCCCTCCACTGACGGACTATGGCAAGGTCATGACAGTTCTCCTTTCAAAAGAGCGCGGCTGACTTTTATACTGCATTCGGCACAGTAAACAGTCACCTATTTTTGGTCCTTTTGAGGGCGCGTGCTCTATGATTGTAGTTGTACAACTGTATCGCTATGTCCGCAGTAAGTATCGAAACAGAAACCTCTTCATTTGACAATACAGCGTCCAAATAAGCACTTAGGTGCACTTAGTACCTCCTTAGTAGGAAAGGGCACTATACGGATTCTTTCGGTAAATCCACGAAAATCGAGTATAATTGCTCCCAGTGTGTCGACTACCAAAACAAAAAGGCTAGGCTCAACTGTTTCTTTGCGGCTTATAGGTGCGAATGGAGAGAACTGAGCGTCGACTTTTTGTGTTTGATCTGAGGCGAAGCGACAAAGGAAGAAAAACGGGGGGGGGGGGGGGGGCTCTATATGCTCCGTCGATCAAGAACGGAGACTCGAATTCAATTTCTTCTCTACGCAGCCATTCATATCAACACCGAGATCTTTTCCCTTTGCGCTTTGGTATACAGGAGTTTGACGAGCCCACATCAAACGGGTCTTGATGACGGGGGCGGAAGGAAGAAATCGCGTTCTTGTTCAAAAACCAGAATTCAGGGTTAGATTTCAGATTACCTGCGTGGGCTACGGTTGAACAGGTCACTAGTGTCAAAGCACACAATCTGCCACACTCACACATACATACCCACACACTAATACAGTACTAGTCTCACGATTTCTCTTTCTCAGCTAGAGAAAGACAGGGAGTAGGAGGGGGTGGAGGCTCAAGGAGAGAAAAATCAAGATTCACACACGCGCATATAGATACACACACAGATGCACACGCACAGTTGCATGTAACTTATGGCTTTTTTTTTCGCAAACTCGCGTTCTTGGGTCGTGTGTTACACACAAATATCAGTATCTCTTAAAGGGACTGTACAGTAGTGGATGAGGTAGGGATTCATGTTTTGAACATTGCAAAGTGAGATAATGAAAAGCCTCTTATGAAATATGAAAGAGCATGTAATTTTAAGAAGGATTCAACGTTTATTTGATGAAAATTGGTTTTCAAATGGCTGAGATATCCAAAAAAGTGCTAATAATAAAAGGCGACATGCCCCAACTTTATTAGAATCTCTTTGTTTCACCTTGTTTTTTGATATCTCAGCCATTTCAAAACCGATTTTCATCGAATAAACTATTGATACCCCTTTGAACTGCACGCTCCTTGACATCTCATAGAGTGGTTTCTGAATATCTCGTAAAACATTAAAAGCTAAATCTTCACCTCGACCAGAACTGTACACACCCTTTAACCTTTGTATCGTGGTGGTATGGGTGCTTCTGATTCTGTTCCCAAAGAAGTTGATTCATCATTTCGTGCACTAATGGAAGAAAGTAAGCTTTTGGTATAAGGATATGGAATAAAGGTGGACTGTTTATATTCTAACTGCCGACCAACGAAACTTGACGAACACTTCTATACATTATCCAGTCATACAATGTGGGTAGCAATGCAATGATTTAATACAGTGCACCCCCTTAAAACGAATGTGATCATAACTAAATTCTCGTTACAGCGAAATCAAAATCGAGGTCCTAGAATTATCATCATATATATGTTTGTACACTATACTGTTCGGCTATAACGACATTTCGATATAACGAAAGAAAACTGCCGGTCCCGAGGACGTCATTATGACGGGAGTGCACTGTATTTTTTCATCATATCATTTTCATAATTGGCTTTGGTAGTAGAAGTACATAACATGCAGTAATAGTGGTTGTATTGATATTATGTTATCGTCAGTATCATTACAAGTAAATCATCTTCAACATTAGTTGACATTTCGATATAACGAAAGAAAACTGCCGGTCCCGAGGACGTCATTATGACGGGAGTGCACTGTATTTTTTCATCATATCATTTTCATAATTGGCTTTAGTAGTAGAAGTACATAACATGCAGTAATAGTGGTTGTATTGATGTTATGTTATCGTCAGTATCATTACAAGTAAATCATCTTCAACATTAGTTTCGTATGTCCATGAGTTGTATGGGATAAAATCAGATATTTGCAATCGGTCGCAATTCTACTTTCTTTCAACGCCACACAAGACTTAAAGTCAGTTAATAGGTTTAACCTGTGAATATCTTGCGCCGAATCCCTTTCCTGCTTATATCGCCTCGTCTTGTGCTTTCCAAGGCACTCCTATACCCACCTGCCACTCACCCATTTTAGAATTACCATGGAGGAATACAAGGAGTTTCTCTCTTTGATCCTTTTATCTTTTTATATACCAATACCGTCTTTGCACATTTAAAGACCAAATTCAAATATGATAATACCCGCCCAAATGCAAAACTTCATTCAACCGCCACTTACACTTAGTCCAACATTTTCTTATAGGGCTTAGGTGCAATATCAGGTCCGTTACAAGGATTTTTTTTTCTTTTGAACTTTGTGAAGGATTTTTTGTTATTTTTTATTCTTCTTTATTCTTTTATTGTTGTCAGTTTTTCTTAATATTCAAGTGGTCCCTGTTTGCCAGGGGCAAGGAAGCGTTTCATTCATTATCTTATTTCTATATTGTTTAGGGTGAATATCTATTTGTTGGGAGGTTACGATTTGTATTTTGCATTAGATACTTTGATTGGTCTGTAATGTTGCTACATGTTTGGTGGGGGATGGGACTGGAAATTTTTCAGATCTATTTAGACTGACATCTCCATACATCCATCATTATTCCAGCCACACACGAATAGTCACCTCATTGAAAGTATCATTTCTTGAAGGAATTATACGTGTTGGCTTCTAGTCCGAAGACGAGAAAATCTGTGTTCCTGTCACAAATCTCAAAGACAGTATTACCTGGGGCCCGTTTCATAAAACTTGTCATCAATGACAAGTTGTCATAGATGTGACAAGCTACTGAAATCCTTGCATCTGATTGGCTGAGAGCAAATTGGTCATAGAAATGTGGCAGTTGTCACTGATGACAAGTTTTATGAAACGGGCCCCAGGTGTAATAAAAGAACTTGAGTCTGTGGTTTGTGTAGCCATGTGCAAGCATAGACAGCACACAGACATGCACATAATACAATGTATTCCATCGAAAGAGATCATAAAATCTCTTTGATATCACCGTAATTATTAAAACGCGCTCGCGCGCACACACACATGCCACACCAAAGAGATAGTGGTAATCTGTTTGCGCCACACACACACACACACACACGCATGTACACATGCACTCAAGTACACAAGACAATAATAGACATACGGTCGTTTTTTTCAAATGGTCAGGCAAAATGACCAGCGATTGGTATTAATCACCTTAATGATTATCCAATACTTTAGTTCTATAATCTTCACAAAATATCTCACGAAGACAGTGTAACTTTGAATGAAACTCAGATTAACTTTGTTCTTATGATTAATGTTTAGCTCTATTAACAGGGAAGACATTTTGATATCTGTTGGACAATTATGCTGTGAGCTAGCACTGGTTACTCGTTTTTTTGATTATTATATCCTGTTAATCAATAACCAAGATTGTGTCATCATTATTTAAAGTTAACTCCGGTTAACACCGAACCTTTGACTTTCTCTCTGTTATTTTCCACATCACAATATGATAATTATGATGGAAGAACAAACAGCTTTTAAAACCTACGGAATCCTATATAACTCGCAAAGGTGTATAATACACTATGATATACTACAGTTAAACAAGTCTTTGGAAATGATAAACACATTTTATATGCGTAAGCACTTTGAGATGAAAGGTACCAGATTTCATGTTCATGGCAACTTAATAATCAGACAAAGAAAAGAAAATAACCTTTAGTATAATATGAAATGTTTCAAGCTCTACTGTTTTTCACCAAATAGGAATATCCGTGGCAATCACATGCAAATTACACGAAGTCAATGATATGATCACCTCTACCATTCACGGTTCCGACGTAAGAATACCATACGATATCGTTATAGTATGAAAGTCACTATTTCATAGGGCTTGTTAAAGATCTCAGCAGCTATACATCCCCCTTTTCAAGTGGAATTTATGTCTTCGCAATTACAACAATTTTACAACTCCACAAGGACTGACGTAAGTGAAAGATGTACCCCATTTTATGGTCATTCCATGTCAAATGTGTGTGCTGATGAAGTCAAACTGTTGTGCAGATGACATCACATCACATCACTTAATATGCATGGTTAGAGTTCAAAATAAATGTTGGTTCCCTGAGAAGCATCGTAGACAGAGATAGATCAGAGAGTACTCTAAAAGTAACATACCATCAACATTAGAAAGGAACCATAGGCATTTCCGAAAATGTATATACAATATTACGTAGGGTACAGTTTAACACAGAACTGGAAGAGAGTTAAAAAAAAAAGTAATATTCAATAAACAATAGGCTATTGCCCAGAGCGACTACCAAAGTAGATATTTACTTCTTGATCAACTTTATGTCAAGGTGAACGCATTTTTTTCATGATATTCACATAAGGAGATACTCAGAAACACTACTAAATCAAACAAGAGAGTGCAATAAACATCTAGTTAAATCATGTACAAACTGTCCAATAATCGTACGTTATGTAAACATTTCCCACCTTAAATAGTAACTGTGGCCAATATCAGCCATCACCGTATGGCGAAAACATGACGTAAGCCTTTGTAACTCCACAACTTTCTTGTTCTATCTCTCTTTTTACTGCAGAGGTTTTACCTTTCAGATTCTGTTTATGTTTATATCACTCTGGTCATTTTCAAGTAATCATGAACATGTCTATACATGGGGACTACCCTACAAGGGGTTTTCCCACGAAACCGACACCCACGAGTTCGACATTGAAAAAAAAAGGTCCATCAGTCATACAGCCCATGAGTTCGACGCTATAGGAAATAAGGCACTTGAATTCGACACTCGGTAAAACAGCCCACAAGATATTACAACAGGGAGCTTAATGTGTCGGTCTCGATCGTGGGCCTTGTTTGCTTATAATGTCGAACTCTCATGGGCTGTGTGACTCGTAGGCTGTGTAAGTCGTAGAATGTACAATGACCAATGGGTTGTTATGACTCGTGGACTGTATGACTCATGGGTGTCGGTCTCGTAACATACATCCCGTTTCAGAAATGTATTTTGGAAAGATCTACTAGTATGCAAAAGTTGCAGCGTAGGTGCTAACACATCCGTTAGAGTGAGAGCGTGGATGGCCCCGGGATGGACTCCACCAAGCTTAAATGTGGTATATCCACCTACTTCTTGAACATGACCTTCTCCAGTCCCATTGGTGGCATTTCCATGAGCAGCGAGAGAATGAGTCCAGCCATGTAACAGAACACTAGGGTGCCCACGTAGAAGTAGCTCTGTAGGAGTACAGGTCAATATCATTGCAAAAACCAATATACAAGAAAAAATACACACTAGCAGTTTTTGCAGGACATGCCGACAACCTCTGTCAAGCAATTTGATCAATTTACAGGTGAGATGTATACGACGTCAATCTGTCTAGAACCATGCATGACCCGATAGAAGCAGCGTATTTTACAACTTTAAGGGATTGTCAATCTAATCAGGATGATAGCTACTTGTTGTTTTTGTTTTGTTTTTGTTTTCTCCCAGCACATTCGCTCTTGTTGAATGCAGCAAAAATGACCTAACCTGCACACAGCGTTCACAGGTTTGCATCCTGCCTCTGTGTATAATAAACGTTCAATGAATTCCCTACCAACCAATTATTGGCTAATAACATGATCTAGTCCAATAAACACACGCAACTAGAAACAAGTTATTTTAAATGTAAAAGTCTAAAAAGGTTCTCAACAAATTCCAACTTACAGAAATAATAGGGCTTGTCATCAGATGACCTGTAGTCATCTTATAAAATTAAGTCAATACACAATGCACTCGAAAGCATCAGTACTTTAGATCTAACGTATTTTTCTATATTTTGTTCAAGTGGGTTCTTGCATTTCTTTTTTCCCCTGCTGATGTCAGGATGAACATGACCAGTGATTTCCACAAATAAATGAACAGCTTCTTTGTTTCAAGACTTTATTTTCAGCCAAAAAGAGGTATGATACCGAACACAACATTTTGTAAGAAGTACAAATCATAAAGTATTGGACAAAATATGATATTTACGAATGAATATAGCAATGAGAGAAAAAATGCGGACTTTGCGATGCTGACAAAATATTTGCAGCTTCTAATCAAGATATGGTTGAAAAAAAAAAACCCAAACTTACCCATGACAAGTTTCCCCAATGAAATAGCGCCTTGCCACTTAAGAGGACGTTGTAGATGACAAGGGGATGGATGAGATATGTGCAGTACGTCAGACGACCCATTGGGATCCAGAAATTCCACGTCAGAAACGTGTTGACGACGCCTAAGTCAAACGAAAAAAAAAATAGATAAACAGCATGTGTTTGTATTTGTGTTTGTTCGAATGTATCTGTGTGTTAACATAAATTGTATCAACCTCATGTTGGAGATCATATCCGCTTTTATACGTGAATAGGAAAATCAAGACAATTAATGTGCAATATCTAGGACCATTATTGTTTCTTTTTTCCTCATCCGCATCAACTTTGTTCTTATTTTACTCTCAAAGTATTGGCTTTTTCATCACTAATTCTGTTTTCCCTTTCCTTTTGTTAATCATTATACAAATTATTGTAATAAGCCGAACTTGGATATATCTAACTTCACTTTGTTTTTCATGCAAGCTGTTGTATTTTCAGTCATTTTTGTTTCCTATAATAATATGGAAGGTAATAGTGGTAATCATTGATAACGATAATACTTCAGTTCGGAAAATCGCTGATTAAAAAAATGTGTCAACGCATAGCACAATAAACTAATGTAAAAAAAAAGTGGAGGATGGGAACAAAGGAGGCACATACTAAGTCCTTGTTTTGGACTCCCTTTGAGAGCAGTCATTCAGCTGCAAACGGATTTTAACCCTTTGTATGTCACATTCATTACATGTCCATATATAGGTGTGTGCATGTGTGTGTGTGTGTGTGTGTGTGTGTGTGTGTGTGTGTGTGTGAAATCGACACATTTTTGCCTCACAGGCACAGAAAGGGTTAACTAAAGTTTTAGGAGGGTAGAATATCAAACGAAATAAGTTTAAACATGTACATAACTGACAATGAAACTTCGAAAATTCACCTCCGCAGTCGTTGACGCATGCGAAGCAGATCCAGCCAATGGCGATGGACCATGTGAAACGAGTGAGCCCCTCCCACAAAACCGCCTTGTACTGCTCGAACACGAAGTCGGGGTCGGTCGGGTTTAGGGCCCAGTAGAGGCCGTAGACGCAGGCAAACATGAGAGCAAAGGCCACGATCCAACCGGGAAGATAGATCCACTGATGAAAGAAAAATGAAGAAAGTAATGTAAATTTGAAACGAATGTGCCTAGTGTAAAGTAAAAAGGGATCAGAAAGTCAAGAAACTTTGTGGTATGTTGAAATTAATAAGTAAGGATAGAAAGAGACTGGACGATCATTATCTTATATACATGTACTTTCATTATTAAAGAGGAAATCTACCCATTGGCAAAACGAAAGAGAAACACGTTTCCTACAGAACGATATAAGATGACCAAAAATTGCATAAGAAATTCGAAAGATATGATATTTAAAATGTCCTTTTTTAACATTTATTGACCAGTACTAATATGAATATTCAGAGCGGCAAAGTTGGCGATGTCATGCTCTCACAATTTCGTATTGATTTCGTATACAGAAATGACAAATAAATATCATACTTTAGCCGTATGAATGTAAAACTTGCCTTAAAAACACCCAAAATAAAAAAGAAAAGATGTTAGCTCTGATATGTCTTGATATGGGAACATGCTTCTATTTGCATTAGCTAAAAATAACAAAAATTCCGAATTTGATTTGATTGATTTTATTTCATATCTTCTTCTTTTTTTTAATAAATGAAATACAAAGTCAGTTGAATGAACTAGCTGAGCCCAGTATAATTTGAATCTGACAGTTGAGACATACAAATGATTAATTCAAATAGCAAATAAATTTCATATAAGATTATGATATACATGAAAAATTGTGAAGGTATCTATGACATCATCAACTCACTAAAGTTGAATATTCATAAGGACTGGTCGAGAAATGTTTTTCGAAAAAAAAATGAAATTCTGAAATGTCATATCTTCCTTATTTGTCATTCGGTTTTTGTCATTTTGTATCATTCTTTAAGTAATAATTTTCTCTTTTTTCGGAAGTTTATACATTTTGGGGTAGACTTTCTCTTTGAGGCTAGCCAGCATGAATCCGTATACCCACCCATGGCATTGACACCTTGCGGTCCCTGGTATAGAACATGATGTAGCCGACACACATCCCAACAGTGTAGGAGTGAATTCGCGTGTATGGTTTGGTGTAGGTGATGTCAGTATCAGGGATAGGCCGGTCGTTATACTTGCTAGTATAAAGATGAAATGATAAATAGGAGTAATGTGATAAGAGTGAATAAACATTTTGGAAGGATCACATTCATGACATTCAGCAATTATAACATCATGCATATTATATTTACCGTATTCATATTACAAGTAACAAGAACAAAGTATAATGGATCTATCCACCTATCTACATGTTATTAACAATAACATAATTATTACATACTATTATGTGTGTATTGTGCATACATGAATATCATGATTTAGTAATGAACATCCAATTAATATAATGATAACTTTTAACATTTTCATTTTCTTGATTAGCATAACTTTAACCTTCATTGCCGCTACAGCATTCCTCGTCCTTAGTATGAATTGCGGTTTTCTCACTCATTGCCATAACTATGCTATTTTACCCCCCCCCCCCACCCCGACCTCCTTCTCTACCTCAAGTCTATCTTTTTTTTTTCTTTTTTTTTGGGGGGGGGGGGTATTGAATTTATTTGGAGTTTATCATAGGAAATTCGCAATTTTCATATAAAGGCAATGCGTTCATTGGTCTAATTTCCAGACCACAAGACCAGACTACATGATCATTAATTCTTGCAACCCTGTGCAGACGAGAAACGTGCAAAATCCGAGAAATGTGCAAAAACATCTCGCAAATATACAAATCATTTTACTTCAACAATGTATTACGTACATATTTGAAATATATATAATAATTAAAATGACTAAGACTCAATGATGGTGTTTTTATGAATGATTTGTATATGGACCTTTAAATAGAATAAGAAGATAATGTTGAAAATTACAAGTATTATCATCACAAGACGATACTACCCTCCCCTTCCCCCTCTTTTTCTATCTTTTTTTTTTCTTCTGATCCCCATGGAAGGCAAGTGACTCTACAATAGTGTCTCTGAATATGGGTTTTCCAGCCGTTTTACCCTATCTATTACTCTGTCTTTGTTATTATTGTTTTGGTTCTCTGTCTGTAAACTCATACTTTTACCTTTCAGTGATATTAATTTTCTCTTATTTGCATATGCATGTACTGTATATCATTGCATTTCTGTAAACTCTGTATAATTGTAAAGTTATTTCATTTGCATGCCTTTTTATGACGGGATATAACAACAAATAAACAAACAAACGTATAAATGGCAGAAAAAAACTTTCTGTCAAGACTGTGCATGAACATTAACCATTTTCATTTTCTGGAGAACCCATTGACAGATTTTCACCAAATTTGGCAGGTAGCATCCTTAAGACAATAAGATCTGAATTTGTTTAATGAGGTATCTTTCCTCCTCGTCGGGAGTTGGGGAATGGGGGAGGGTGTCAAAGTCCTTAAAGGAAACCCAGACCCAAAGAGATATATGGACTGAATGAAAGCAACAACATTAGTAGAACACATAAGTGAAAGTTTGAGGAGAATAGGACAATCGATGCAAAAGTTATACATTTTTTAAAGTTTTAGTGTTGTAATCACTGGAGAAGGAGACTATAGAGTCTATGACGTCATGTGTGGCCAACAATATAAAAAATACAAATAGAACTCCACACACACACACAAAAAAAAAAAAACATTTTTCATGAAAATTACACATTAAATCCACTTGATACTGACTTATGTTAAGGGCAGTAATTATTTCTCCTGCTTTCTGAAAGCGGTTAGTCAAGTGCTCTTTTATTACTCAAGAAAAGTGAAAGCATGTTGAATTTTCTTTATATTGTTGTCCACACATGATGTCATAAACTCATGTAGTCTCCTATCCAGTGGTTTCAATACCGAAACGTTAAAAATTCATAACTTTTGCATCGATTGTCCGATTTTCCTCAAACTTTCACTGATGTGTTCTACCAATGTTGCTGCTTTCACTCAATCCATATCTCTCTTTTTGGTTTTGGTCAAAAGATAAAAGCTAGCTCCAGAACCAAAAGTGTTTCTATTTTACTCACTCTCCCACGGGATTGATGCCATAGTACCATTTGATGCCAATCATGGATCCAATAGACACCGCGGTGACGGCAACTATGGCGGTGACCCCAAGCTTTGGCCGTCTGAACAGAAGCATAAGAAACCCATTCACTCCGATATGATAAACAATCCAAAGCGAATGAAAATTAAAGGAGGTAATGTCTCCTATACTAGTAAATTTTAGGTTTTGCCATGACAGGGTTCGTAAACAGTTGCAAGCAAGTTCCTAAGCAGTTGCGATCAAATATGATAGCAGTTTTCATTGTCGGAAACAGCTTTTCTTGTCGCTACTTGTCGCAAAGAAAAGTTGAACATATTGAATTGCTTTGAGGGGGGTATATCACTGGGCGGCGAAAGGTTACGAACGAACTTTTTTGACGAATTTGGTGAAAATGATGAAATGTACCAAAAAAAAAACACACAAAAAACTGTATGATGCGATCAATACGTACCGGTAGAGGAGAATGATTATAAAGGGGCTCAGCAAGTAGAACTGCATGTCGCATGCCAGGTACCACGCCCAGCCGAAACACTGGGGAAAAGGAAAATAGCATTAACAAAAATCGAGTTAGAAAAAGAAGAGATATTGACGTGAGACACCATGTAATCACCTCACATCTTACTTATAGCCCTATCACTCATGTGCTACTTTTAGATTTGAAATTGTGTTTGGCAACGTTTCAAAAAGAGACACGCTGAAGCAACAGATAACTTTATGTATTTTGTATGTAATCATATTTGTGTGTTATATTAACAGGGTTCGACTTCAGTGGTGGTCCAATGAACGGGCGACACCAAAAATTTATTTTGGGCCTCTAAAATTTCCAAAAGGGTTATATTTTGGTGGCCCATTCAGGCAAACTTTTAGATAAGTAGTGGATTGTTACGTTAATTTCTTATTTCTGGCCACCAAAATATCACATTGAAATATTTTAGAGGCCCGAGCAAGCCCCGAGAGAGAGAAAAATAAAATGGTGTCGAAGCCTGGATATAACAAACTTGGTCTTGGGGCTTTACAGTCACAGAGCTAAGACAAATTTCAATAAACAACAAAAAAGATAGACTTCAAAGAACCTGCCAATGCAAATAATAATAATAATAACAACAACAACGACAACAATAACAATAATAATAATGACGATGATAATAACTATGATGATGATGATGATAATAATAATAATAAAATTTTTAAAAAAATGAATTTGCCAAAAATGTATGTCTAATTTGTTTGTTTTTTGTTTTTGTTTTTCAGGCAAGCTGCTCATTGTTATGGGCACATTAAAGGGGAATTAATCCCAAATATACTTACGGATTGAGCGACTGCAGCAATATTGGTAGAACACATCAATGAAAGTTTGAGGAAAATCGGACAATCCGTTCAAACGTTACGATTTTTTTTTTTTTTTAATTTGGTGACGAGACTGCTGGATCAGAAGACTACTAGATCATGGCATCACATACTAGTAATGTACTACGATTTAAAGAAAACATATAAAGAAAATTCCACAAAATATAATTCCATATGAAAGGTGCAGATTTCGTGGACTTTTTACTGAAACATGTCAAGGGGTAATATTTGTCGCCTTCTTTTCTGAAAGAGGAAAATCTAGTGCTCTTTCATTATGCTAGAAAAATGGAAATGATGTTGAAAATAAGTCAACATGTATTTCTAGGTTTCATGTTCCTTTTTTATGAATCCGCGGAAAGACAACCAAGCATGACTTTGTATTCAAAGACGTATATTGATTACTTAATGATTGATCGTAAGAAGGTTGATTATCATTTTTATTTCAAATTATCTCTCTTTTTTGGGGGAGGGGGTTAGGATTTAGTTAGGATTATAGGCCTATATGCATAATAGGTTTTCATGTACAGTGTGTCCACAAAAAAAAATTACAATCCGATTTTCGCATAGATAACACCCAATGTAATTAAACTGTCTAAATGCTACTTGAAGGTCTTAAAATATAACATCGTAGCTCTATTTTGCAGAAAATCCTATTGAATTTGGTTAAGTGGTCACGGAGAAATGTGGATTGTTGTAAAGCACGTCATGAGTCTGATTCTTCCAAATTTAGCACTTGATGCTCTTGTGTGTGAATACAATAGACGACTGCAAAACCTAGAGGGAAGAGATTCCTGACATCCTCTACAAAATTCCTCATTTCTCTTTGACCACTGAAGCAAATCAAATAGGGTTTTCTGTAAGATGTGGGCAATGAGTTATAGTTTCATACCCTGAATTTGTATTTAGATTGATATACTATTTTTAAAGATATCATTGCGGAGCTCCTGTTTTATTTTATTTTATTTTTATTTCACTTTATTTCATTTATTTATTTATTTATCTATTCATTTATTTATTCATTATTTTATTTTTCATTTTTTATTTTATTTATTTATTTTTATTTTATTTTATTTTATTTTATTTTATTTTATTTTATTTTATTTTATTTTATTTTATTTTTTTTTTTTATTTTTTTTTTTTTTTTTTTTTTTTTTTTTTTTTTTGGGGGGGGGGGGGGGGGGAGGACATACGATACATTGTAACGGGGAAAGTACCGAGTAGCTGTTGTCTCCGGGGAAAGGGTATAAGTTGTTGATGTAGAGAGGGTACGTCCACCAGGTTTCTCGGCAGTTATCGCGTATGAACTGGTTGTAAAAGAAGTCGAGTAGAGGACCCTGGCCGGCCATGTGAATTCCCAGTGATACCCAGAGAGCCATGGCGCCCAGAAGGGCCGGGGTCAGGCGCCAGTAGCGGTGGAAAACGTACATCGCCCAGTTCATTTTGCCCTTGGTTTTGGTGAGTTTCTTTAGCGTGACGTACGTGACAAGGAGTCCCCTAACGAGAGAGGAGATTGAAAGGGTGCATGATATGCAAGATGAGTCATGATCTAGGAGGATGCACGCATATAAAATTCGAAAAATTCTTTAAAGTTATGTAAAACACTTTTTGAAGGCTGAACTCACTGCATTCCAACCGAGGACTTATGGCTTATCCGAGAGCTTGGTGTAAACCTACAAGATGGAAACAAGTCCGAATTTTCCTAATCCGCTCAATTCAGCTAAGGCAATCTTTTGATAAGTCTAAAGCCTATAATGGGTCACCGGGTCCGCGAATTACCTATCTGGAGGGCGAATATTGCAATTAACTTCTGCTCGGAACTAATGATGCCATTTGTCTTCAGAGGCCTTTTTTAACACCTTGAACTATTTCAATACCTATATCGCTGGTATGATACTGTATGGCATCATCATAAATAACAATGATAATGATAATAATAATAATAATAATAATAATAATATTATTATTATTATTATTATTATCATTATTATTATTACTGATATAGCGAAAATCATCATAAAAATAATAATGATAATTACAATAATAATAATGATACTAATGATATGACAATAATAAAAATGATAATAATTCTATGCATTTCTTCGAGGCTTCAAATGTCTTACCCTATCACGAAGAAAGTGTCCACGGAGAGGGTAGAATGCCTAATAGCCATCATAGGAAAGCTGAGTGAGTTCGTAATCGCATAATAGTAGTTATCTGAGGCCAAGAAAAAACAAAATATAAAGTATTGTCCATTAAGAATAGATCTAGCGTTATCATAACTATACATGGATATACTTTCGATGCCTAATCTCCATGAAGCATACGAAAATCTACGAAAGCTAATTTACTTCATTAAATCTGAGAAAACGATGGCCAAGATGGTCAAGATGGCCAAGAACATGCAGATTCTTTGTGATAAAGAGAACACGTATAGAGGGGACATCATATCATTTGATTGCTCTGAAGAATTTCATGGTAGAGATGAGTGTAATGTGTCGCTCGTATTCGTATTACTATTGACATTTTATCATTACCATCGTCGTATAATTCATACTTCGTCATTTTACATTCATCGACATTTTTAGAGCAAAAAGGCGGTAAAAGGGGTCATGTCCCATTGAGCACGAGTGAGAAGAAAATCGAACACTTGCGTGAAACTACCTCGTGGTGAGTCTGTTTTGTCCCATAAGAGCTCTTGTTATTGTTATAATACATTCATGTTCACGTCCCTGTTAGTGTAAATGTTCACATGATACAATTAACTATCTATTTGTCTCTGTCCTTTTCATCGTCCCTGTCCCTTATCTCTGCTTTGTATCTTCATCTATCAAAATTTCATAATATTACTGCATTATTATCATGATTAGAGAGGATATTGATTTGCAGATGGCACACTCGCCACAAGTGTTGTACTGCTAGAGATGCTCCCCCGGTATTTTCAAAATGATCTCATTGTTATCTGTACTTTTGTACATCGTCTGCTGAAGTAATGTCATTGAACTGGGAAAAAAACAGAGCGGTGAAATAATAAAGGGAGAAGAACTAATTAAGAGGAGATGAGGAATAAGAGGAGACAAATCTGGGAATACGCCTTACAAGCAATGGCTGTTGTTGTTGTTGTTCATTTTCCATCTGTGAAGATGGCTGGATAGCCCATATTCAGCTACACTAAGCTGGTCTTCCATGGGGTCCAGTTGGATGTACATGGGGTGGGACCACTTCACCGGGTTAGACACCCTGCTCTTTGCGATGAATGAATGAAGCGGGATCTTTTACGTGCATGAGCTGTGACTCTCTCATACACGGGACCTCCATTTTATGTCCTATCCGAGGGACAGAGTGTTTATGTAGAGAGGCAGAGTGACAGAGTGTCTATGTAGAGAGGCTCTACATAGATTCTTCATATTTCACGTCTTAATTGTCTTATTCGTTGGATACGAAATTCACTCATTCAATTTCTTGTTATATTTATGATTTGTTTTTGAAAACATGGAATGTGAGACAATAAAAACAAACAAACAAACAAACAAACAAATAATAAAAGAGCGGGATAATCATGCACGAAGAGGAATGAGAAATCCAGGGGAATGAGGATTGAAAACTGAACCGAGATTAGCAACAACCGAAAATTGAAAGAGAGAAAAAGAGAGAGAACGAGTCTGACCGATCTTTTGGGCGCCGTAGAGGAAGAGATTGCAGTGCAGGAGAATGACCCAGAACATACTGAGTGTGCGCAGACCGTACAGCGCGCCGATATCCGATTTGGAGCGCTTGG
This sequence comes from Diadema antillarum, assembly GCF_040938485.1. Lineage (NCBI taxonomy): Eukaryota > Metazoa > Echinodermata > Echinoidea > Diadematoida > Diadematidae > Diadema > Diadema antillarum. The sequence goes on from NW_027270942.1 coordinate 3,115,916, forward strand.
CGCTGAGGAGAAACTTGAGGTTCGAAGCCGCGGAGTAAGCCATGAGGATTCCATCGATGGTTTCTACAGGCATGAATCGATCACATTCCCACCATTTATAGAAGAAATGATAGGTGCATGAATATATGGAATGCATGAAAAAATGTTCAATTATGTCCAAGCAAAGATAAGTCATTGCAAACCTAACTGTGTGACGTCAATCGTTATGTCATTATAAAGCAAAGAATCTTCGGGTGTGTTTAATGACTCATGTTCTTTTCATGCCCTCCTTGGAAACTACAGGCCAATTAATTACCAAATGTTTTGCTCCTCCCCTCCCGGTCCTGTCCCGCACTGTCTCCCCCAGCGTGGAGTTGCTCAGAACTCCGAGCGTTCTCATTTGGTTCTGACTTCCAGGCGGTTCCCAGGGACGTTTCCACGACGACGGGATCTTGGACCGGCGGGTCGACGTCGCCAAAGGAGCGATACTTTTCTGCTTGGGTGTCCTCCAGCGGTGTCGTCGGGCAGGCGGTCGTGAATGCGAGGTTCTGAGTACCGCCGTTGGTGAAAGACGACTGGACGCGATCATCGATGGGGATCGATTGAGTCGGTGAACGATCGTTCATGAAGTGCTCGCGCAGGTATAGATCGTAGATCGTACCGATCACGACAAGGGCGGCAATCAAACTGAACACAGTCCTGGATAGAGAGATATTTGATCGAAGCAGCTTTCACTCACAAGCTATATACGATAAATTTTATAATGCACGGTATAGTCTGGTAGGAATGGGGGGTCCCCATGCACTCCCGAACACATTTTTTTAACTTACTTTTTTTGTAACCCTTAGGGTGTCTAGTTAATGATTTTTTTTTTTGTTCCCAAGAAAAAATCGTGTCCCATGGGGGTCATTGGCGGCCATCTTGGCAGCCATCTTGGATTTTCAGGGAAAATCATTATCTTCCATAACTTTTGAACTACACAGCACAAAATTATAAATAAAGCATTTCTTCAGGGTAAACGTGACACGAGGAATCGATTGCAATGGTTATTTACGCGATCAAAGCAAGTCTGAAACAAGAAAAGCCTAAAAATATGCAAATTTCGGTGTCATTTTCACCGAAAAAAATAGTTTAACTTTTGAATTACACAACATACAGGGACAAATAAAACAGTAATTCAGAGTTAATATGGCATGAGGAATCGTTTGAGAGAGTTATTTACATGATTAAAGCAAGTTACATACAAGAAAAGTCCAAACATATGAGGAAAACCAAAAATATTCCCAAGTAGTCTATATACATATATACATGACAATCTCATATCTCCTAAGAGTAAACTAACCTCTTTTTCTTAACAGTCTGGTAGGAAAGGGGGGGATCCCATGCACCCTCCTTTTTGTATCCCTTAGGGTGTCTATTTGATTCTTTTTGTCTCCAAGTGAAAATCGTGTCACATGGGGGTCATTGGCAGCCATCTTGGATTTGCGAGGAAAATCATTAATTTCTATAACTTTTGAACTTTCCAACATACAAGGACAAATAAATAACTTCTCCAGGGTAAATTTGGCATGAGGAATCGATTGACATTGTTATTTACATGATTAAAACAATTATGATACATGAAAAATCCAAACATGCGAATAAAAAACAGTGTTGTTTGCTCTGCCCAAATAGTCCATATATACATGACAATTATATACCTCATATGATTGACTAACCACTAAAGTCTAGGAATGGGGGATCCTCATGCACCCTAAATTTTTGTATCCCTTATGGTGTCTATTTGATGATTCTTTTTTTTTTTTTTTTTTTTTTTTTGGTTTCCAAGTAAAAATCGTGTCGGGGTGGAGGGGAGTCATTGGCGGCCATTTTTGATTTGAGAGGAAAATCAGTAAATTCTGTAACTTTTGAATTTCACAACATACAGGGATAAATATAACATTTCCTTCAGGGTAACTGTGTCATGAGCAATCGATTGAGATGGTAATTTATATGATTAAAGCAAGTTTGATACAAAAAGTCCAAAATACGAAAAATTTGATGTCATTTACACCGTATGAAGAGTACCCAAAATCCGTATACATACATGACAAACTACTTCACAAAAGTGACTTGGCACTTTGTCTTTAGATCATAGCTCAAATATGGTGTTTTGTATATCCAAAAAAAAAAAAAAATATGCAACATGCAACTCCAAGCATTTTGACGCCTCACTTGTTGAAATCAAATGAAAAATGTAAGCACGATGGCAATTCATATGCAGATACCCGTAAAAAAGCAGATCGAAAGAGGTGAACATACACATTTTGATAACAACATGTGAAAGTGACTAATCGACAAAATTCAAAGCTAAAATGTAATTGAACACTTTTTGTGTGCATATTCTATTTCATATAATTTTGTATTTGAAGAGTTTGAGTAAGTGTATTTCTATAAAGGAAATCACTGTACCAAAATGCTCTGTCGGTTTCACCAATTTAGGTGTCAGATTGTTATCATTAAACTTACTTAAGAATAAGTTAAAAATGATTCATTCAAACGTATTTGTTTAAAGCCTTTCTGTCTGAAAATAAAAATATGAAAATCACTTGACAGCCAGAAATCCACTCTCTCTCTATGACTTTAATTTGTCTAACATATTCTTAATTCTCATCCTATGCAATTATACAAACCACAGATTCGGTAAGCGATAATATGTTAGCTTTTGGTTTTACACTTCTGGTAATTTCCAGTCATCATCAAAACGATCATTGTAATCAATGTCTGGCTCCTCCTCTTCATCCCCCTCCGTCTACGGAGTAACTTTCTGAAGCAAGTCAATGAGGGAAGTGGGAAGGATAGGGCCACTTGACCACACCGGATCCATGATACCGAAGGCTGTCTTATGCCACCTTTGTCCAGGATTAAAGAGGTAGCGCACCAGAAGATTGGCTAGTCAGATCGCTTGAAGACGGCAAGGTGGTACCCATGGTTCACACATTGAAAGTGTGAAATAAGGTTGCCTCTGCTAGGTGGGAGCAAGGAGAAATCCACCTTGGATTTGGTCATCAGTTGCTCACCCTCTCCCACCATCTGTTTCAGCATGATGCTGCGAACGCCATTATGATAGACTTCTCCCGGGCCTCGCTATACATTTTAGGCATGTGAATGCTTCAATGTCATCTGTCACCTCTGGCTCCACAGACCACCCATCACCAAGATTTGTGAGGAAAAAACACTCAACTTGGCATATTGTAAAGTCATAGTCTAAGATTTTAGTAGTGTTTATTATGATATAATACTGAGCAACTTATTAGATTTCAGTTAAATACTTCTGAAATCATGAAATCAAACAACTCTCACCTGAATGCTATGTGGTATGTGGGGTGACTTTTGTAGATTCTTTAGGGGTCCAACTTTCCCCAACCCATTAAGGCACTTTAATTGTTACATCTTCCCCGGTAAACACATACAGTCAAGGTATTTTGGTATACAGGATATGAGCTCTCGTTGATTCTATAAAAATGCAAGTTAATTGACAATGACAACCTGGCAATACGTGACAGTCCGTTTATTAAGAAAGATACTACATTGTAGAATGGATTAAGCAAGGACCAAGGGGATCAAGAAAATGTGTGTCTAGATTCCTCACCAAAGCTACCTTGTACCCAAGTTTAGCAGAGCACTTGAGGTAGAGCACGACCCTGGTGTCCGTCTCCTTATACTGGTTAGACAGTCACTCATGAATATCGCGCCATTGTCTCTTGGAACATATCATTGTGTAAACAAAAGGAATGTAACAGAAATCACATTCTCTGAAGCTTAAGTGATTCCTGTTACATTCTTTTTGTTCACCTAATTATTCATCCCAGGAGACAATAAGCTCTATCCATGAACTGCCGTCTAACCAGGAGAAGGACACCAGGGTAGCGCTCTACCTCGAGTATTCCACTATTAAGCTTGGGTACAAAGCAGCTGTAGTAAGGATACCAGACACAGACATTTTCTTGATCTTCTTGCACTATGCTTACTCCGTCACCCTCACTATCCTCCTTGATAAATGGACTGTCGAGCATTGCCAGATTGTGATTAAACGTCGTTGAACTGGCATACAGAATCAAAGGGAGCTGGCTACTGTACCACAATACTTACATGTGTTTACAGGGGAAGATGTAACAAGTGCCTTCAAGAGCAGGGGCAAAGTCGGACCCCTAAAGAATCTACAAAGCCACCCCATGTACCATACAGCATTCAGGAGAGAGTAGTATGACATTATAATCTCTGCAATATTTTACTGAAATGTGGTAAATTGTTCAATATTACATTATAATGAACACTGCTGAAATCTTACAACATGACTTTGAAATGTGCCAATGTTTTTTGTCCCCCACTTAAACCTTGGAGATGGGTGGTCTGTAGAGCCAATAAGAGGTGACAGAAGACATTGGAGCATTCACATGCCTAATGTATGACCATAAGAGGTGGAGAAGTCTACTTACAGCAGCATCATCCAAAGCAGATGATGGGAGGGGGCGAACAAATGACGACAAACTCCAATGTAGATTTCTTCATGCTCCCACCTTGCAGAGACAACCTTATCCTACACATTAAATGTGTGACCCATCGCCTTGCCATCTTAAAGAGAGCTGACCAACCAATCTTCTGGTGCTCTGTATATGACTCCTTTGATTCTGGATGGCAAGTTATGATGGAGCCAGTGTGGTCAAGTGGCCCTATCTTTCCGACTTCCCTCATTGACTTGCTTCAGAAAATTACTGAGGAAATGAAGGAGGATGAAGAAGAGGAGCCAGACATTGATTACAATGATCGTTTTGATGATGACTACCGGTATAGAAATTAAAGAAGTGTGATATGAAAACCTGATATATCGCATAACCGCTTCTGTGGTTTGTACAGTTACACAGGATGAGCATTCAGAATACTTTTTAAGAAAAGTGAAGTCATATTGTGTTACTTTATATTTTTTCAATATACGTTAATTCCATACTTCATGAAAAGCATATACACATGTCACAAACGTTGAAATATATAGATGATGACTGGCGGCGGAGGGAACATACCCAATGTTCCACCCGAAGGGTTTGAAATGCTATTGAGGGAGGTTATAAGTGCGGTGCGGTCCTAGGCATTAATTCTGTCATTTGTCACGTGGAAATGTTTTCCCATGGGAGAACATTACAAGAATGTTCGCCCTTGGGCGAACATAACGAATGCACTTCCATCACGTGACTGTGTTCAGCCAATCACTAATCGGCATGTGACTAACCCTTTCAAAATATCATTATGTCTTTTGATAATAGCTTGAATATTGCGTCTTATACCAGACAACTTTTAACAGAATTCGAAAGGAAACTTAATTCCAATCAATGTGAACTTGAATTGAATGCATACAGGATGTAAGCACAAGAGCGATTCATATGCAAATATTTCTAAATTAAAGTAGCAGCAATCCACATTGATATACAGTCCCTATTCACAGGCTAGATTTCCGGCTGTCAAATGAAATGTTTCTCTTTTTGTTTTCGGACAATAAACTTTAAACAAATACGTTTGAATGAACTGCTTTTTTTAACCTGAGAATAAATGAAACCATTTTGGCATCTAAATTTTTTAAATCGGCTCGACATTTTGACACAGTGATTGTTTCCTTGAATATATCCCAACTCAAACTCGTTTTAAATGTAAAATGAAACGAAATTGAACGCGCACAAAGAGTGTTAAATTTCAGTTCAAGTTTTATCTTTGTCCAGTAGTCACTTTTAAGTGTTGTGATCAACATTATTATCATGCAATGTGTCACCTCTTTTTAAGGGTATTTGCCTATGAATTGCCACAGTGCTTACATTCTTATTCTCTTTCACCAAGTGAGGGGTGACAATGCTTGAAATTAATTTTCTCTTCAGATTCTATCTAATGTTTTTGATACAAAACAAAAAAGGCCCATTTGGGCAATGATCTAAAGACAGAGTTGTTAGTCACTTTTGTGAGGTATGCAATTTGTCATGTATGTAGCATGAAATATTTGGGCCATTTCCAGAGTAACAGCACTTAATTTTTCATTTTTTTGGGACATTTCTTGTATCAAATTTGCTTTCATCATGTAAATGACAATCTCAATTGATTCCTCATGCTGTGTTTCGTCTGAAGAAATGTTTTATTTGTCCCCTGTATGTTGTGTATAGTTCAAAAGTTGAACTATTTGGGTACTTTTCAGTGTAACCGATACAGAATTTTTCATATTTTGGACTTTTCTTGTATCAAGCATTTTTTAATCATGTAAATAACTATCTCAATCGATTCCTCATGTCCCATTTACCCTGAAAAATGTTTTATTTTTCCTTGTATGTTGGAAACTTCAAAAGTTATAGAAACTAATGATTTTCCTCGCTAATCCAAGATGGCTGCCAATGACCCCCATGTGACACGATTTTCACTTGGAGACAAAAAAAAAATCAAATAGACACCCTAAGGGATATAAAAAGGAGGGTGCACCACGGGACCCCCCCCCCCCCTTTCCTACCAGACTGTTAAGAAAAAGAGGTAAGTTTACTCTTAGGAGGTATGAGATTGTCATGTATATATGTATATAGACTACTTGGGAATATTTCTAGAGTAAACGACACTGGTTTTCCTCGCATGTTTGGACTTTTCTTGCATGTAACTTGCTTTAATCATGTAAATAACTCTCTCAAACTATTCCTCATGCCGTATTAACTCTGAATTACTGTTTTATTTGTCCCTGTATGTTATGTAATTCAAAAGTTAAACTATTTGGGTAGTTTTCGGTGAAAATGACACCGAAATTTGCATGTTTTTAGGCTTTTCTTGTTTCAGACTTGCTTTAATCACGTAAATAACCATTGCAATCGATTCCTCGTGTCACGTTTACCCTGCAGAAATGCTTTATTTATAATTTTATGCTGTGTAGTTCAAAAGTTATGGAAGATAATGATTTTCCCTGAAAATCCAAGATGGCTGCCAAGATGGCCGCCAATGACCTCCATGGGACACGATTTTTTCTTGGGAACAAAAAAAATCATTAACTAGACACCCTAAGGGTTACAAAAAAGTAAGTTAAAAAAATGTGTTCGGGGGGTGCATGGGGACCCCCCATTCCTACCAGACTAGTACAATGATTATTTTCTTCATTTCTAGATTTCGGTATGAATTTTAGTTGCTGCTGGTGAGTTTAATTAAACATTATGGGAAAAACAGATCTGGACTGAACAGCTAATATCGATCGAAAACAAAATAAAACAATAAACTACACTGAAAAGTCCTGTATTCATAACTGTGCTGGTATACATCTATATCCTCATTTTGTGAACATTATTAAACGACAAAGCGGCTTTTTAAAATCCTTTTCAGTCTTTGAGGTTATAACGTTAGTAAAAATATCACTCTCTAAAATTTTGACCAGATGTAAAACTCTATGCCAAATTCGCTAACATTTTGCAGTGTGCTCGATTTCTTATGACATTTTAGATAATGACGTCTGGCAGTTGGCATAGCAAAAAGAGAGAAAGAGTGGAATATAGGTACCTACAGCAAGTACTTTGGCTGACTTACAGGACTGCTATGGCATCAGCACCCCAGGGCTCCGGCGCAAAGCAGTTGAAATTTAGTTTCGGATCCGTGACATTGAACACAGTTATAGACACTGCGGGTTCGGGAGAAAAAGGTGACAATTACAACGATGGACCCTCATGTGATACTTATAGGCTTTGCACAGTGATATCCGAGCTGGTTGTTAAGATAGTTGGCCTTTTCTGTTTGATCTGTACTGTGTACAAGCTGTTTCGGTTTTAATTTTAGAATAAAAAATACTATCCTCCAAATCAAAGCTACTTCGTCAAGACTGTTGATGACAAACAACTTCAATGAGCATGCTGAATTAATAAAATCAATTCTGGTGACAATAGTAAGGAAATAAGGTTACGCGATAATGATAAGATGTTAAACCCAAAAAGTAAGCTGTAAGACACCATGTTCTACGACACTAAAACCGTGATCTTACCATTTAAACAGCTTTGATACCGAAAATATATCAGCAATTCTATTACATGTATACCCCTGTTCATTTACTTACCTCGTTCTCGTAGAAATATTATACCGAAATCAAATTAAGACTTAAAACAAATGAAAATAAGGGCATAATCAAGTAAAGAGTTATTTACTCTCATCGGCGATCACGTTGACCTCCTCCCCCGAGCACGAAGACGGCCAGCACGTTCCGACTTGGATTTGTAACATCGAGTCCGGGTCCTACAACACGCCAAAGATATAGAGTACCAAGGTATGATGTTAGTGTTATTCATCGCCATGGAAGCTGGTTCTAAAATAACCTCACCTGACCCGATCTGTGAACACTATTGTTGCTAACCATGCTCACACCTGCATGGTTCCCTTTAAAACTCATGTTCCCTATAACAAAAGGTAATGACTGCGACATCCATGCACTCTTGATAATCTATGTCCTCATCCATTGCATGTCTGTAAATCACAGATTAGATGATATTTGATTTGATTTGATTTGATTTGATTTGATATGATTTGAACGATTTGATTCGATTTTTTTCCGCATTTAATCAATAACAAATTGAATACAAATGTCAAACGCACAAAGACAAAGAATCACAATTGCAGTGATTTAAAACGATAATATAACATTAAAGGTCTAGTTGTCTACAGAGTTCTTCAAAAGCCAAAAGGTCACAAAGTTTATCAGCTCATACCTCTCCGACTTCCGTCATAGCCATGCAGTAGCGGGCGTCAAACGGGGAACCACTGGCGTCGCCTTTATTAACGTCCAAGCACTGCTCGATCATGCCGTACTCCACGGCGGTCCAGATGAATTCGACCTCGACACCGGGCATATCACCGAAAGACGTGACCACTGAATTAAGCGGTGAAAGTGTTGAACAAGAGTCAAGTGTACGGGGTGGTGTGAAACGTTAGAAAATTACCCTCCCCCCCCCCCCCAGCAAAGAGGAATCATGCTCTTTGTGTGTGTGTGTGTGTGTGTGTGTGTGTGTGTGTGTGTGTGTGTGTGTGTGCGTGTGTGTGTGTGTTTGTGCAAGTGTGTCGAGTGGACTAATATGAGATTTTTGTTCATGGCGGGTTTTTAGCGAAATGCTGTATTCTCAAGTGAGCGGTGTGTGCCATGAAACAGATATTGATTAGTTTGATCAGGTTGATCAATGTACCTTTTTTTTCCTGAGATTTGTGCTGAACTTTATATCATTTTTGTATCCATGGTCTGATTTGAAGAAAAAAAAGGAAAAAACAAAAATCTTATATTTATACCTTTTAAAAATATGATTCAGCAGCACAAGTGTCAGGGTAATGAAGCAGATATTGATTAGTTCATCAAGATCACTTTTTCTGAGATTTATGCCGAGTTTTATATCACTTTCATATACATGGTCTGATTTGCGAAAAACAAACTAACAATGAAATAAAAATAATTATATAGCACCGTGTGTTTAAAAAAAAAAAGAATGTCATTCAGCAGCACAAGTTAGAAAAACAGCTGCTTATTCTTGTTCAAACTAATTTCATTGAGAAAAAGAGTCTGATGTTGAATGAAATTCAAATAGGGGCCTAAAGAACATCATTTGAATAGATGTGTTTATGCGTTGCTGTTGTTGTTTCTCGTTGGCTTTTCCTCTAACTGCGTTGAGTGCAGTGAAATTTACAAGTCGAAACACATCGAAAATATTATACTGTATATGAAAATGGATGATTGTTACAATATGCTTATAAGGTTAACATGAGTAGGGTTCAAGTGCTAAATGGATTATCTCCATTGGCTTGTGTGTATACATTGACGTCGATCGTGTATAGTCAGTTACGCACTTCACTCTCTCACACACACACACACACACACACACACACACACACACACACACACACACACACACACACACACATGAAGTTTATGAATGTGCATATAGGGCTCTCACTGCTGCTGTTGTTAGTTTTTTTTTTCTGTCAAAGAAGGGTAGCTCGTAGAATGATATACGGGATCATCCCACTAGACCGACACCCATGCACGAGTCATACATCCCACGAGTTCGACATTGAAAACAGGTTCTTGAGTCATACAACTCACCGTAGTCATGGGTTCGACACAGGACAAATAAAGCCCACGAGTTCGACACAGGTAAAAACAACCCGAGAGTTCGACAGATACAACACGGGACTTAATTTGTCGGTCTCGTGGGCCTTGTAAGCTTAGTGTCGAACTCATGGGCTGCATGACTCGTGGGCTATATGACTGGTGGGTGTCGGCCTCGTGACGTGCACCCGAATACACACGTTCATTTCTCTTTATCATTTTCGTTATTACAGACGAAGAATCTCCCACGACAATACGTTGCTTGTGCTTACTTTTGCGGGCGTAAGTTGCTCCAATAGCCAAATCTGTCGAATACTGTTGTAGATCAGTCAGACATTGCGTCGGGTCCTGAAAAAAGGAGGGATTTTGCATTTTCAATCTTATGACACATGGCTTATATGCGACACGGTAGATCGCAAACATGGGTAGACCCTCTCCTATTCCCTTCGTTCTGGAAAGAAAACAAGTCGTTTATGCTCTGTTCTTCTTTTGTTGCTTTTTCTTTCATTCCTGTTATATTCCTGCGCATCTTGTTTTCTGTGTCATTTCGTGCAATGTCGTGTTCTCAGTAATGGTCACGTGATTTAAGATCTCACCCATAAAGAAATGACATATTTCAATCTCTTGTGCTACTGGCTTACGATGAATCTGAATACAAACAAAGCTGGTAGCACATTGATATCAGCAAACTCTGCTCGACACTATATTGGGAAAGTATACAAGATGTGTATTAACTCACCCCGAAAACAGAATTTAAAAAAAAAATCAAAACGTCTAATGACTAAAACGAGCGGAATGCAGTCACAATCATTGTTTGTAATTAGTTGTATAAGGAGATTAAAGTGCAATGCAATAATATACTCAATTTGACTTGAATAAAATCAGATGAAGAGAATATCACCAAATGATGTAGGAAAAGAAAATAGAATAATGGCCTCTCTGGTATCCATTCTCACCTTAGTATTGTTCACCATCTGATCGATTACAACCGGTCCAACAGAAGGATCGGTTAGAACGGCGTAAATAGCCCCCAACGCTGTGTATAAATGCCATATATGGTAAAGAGAGGGAGAGGGAAAAGGAATGCAGAAAAGTTAGCCATGGACAAGACGGGTCAAGAAAAGGTGAAAGCAAATATACAAAGAAATATTGCTCCTTTACACTGCTTTTTACATGCAAATATAACCCAGAGCGGAACAGGGGTGAAACGGACCCACCTGTTTGGCAAGCAAGTGAATTCAGTCAAGCAAAATGCTGTAAAATATATAGTTTTTCTTAAATATGTTATTAAAAAAAAACTACTTCATTTTCAGCTTTCAACCTAAAAGTTAATGCGGTACACACCCATTGTTCGGTAAGGAAAGATATTGAGTAGTTTGTTGAATGATGTGTACAAAATATATTATGACACTCTTTTGAAGAAATTTCTGTTATAATGACAGATAGGAAACTAAGAGAACTATATGCCAATGGAAAAAAAAATAAGTTGCTTTTGAACATCGTGTCTCTGTCATGATTTCGTTGTTCTGATGGGATATGACGCCTTCAGTTACACGATTCTTGCACTCGTTTTATTTTGCCTGCACACGTAAAACACAACTATTGGAACATTTTTCATACTTCAAAAAATCTTTCGTTGAGAGTAATCAGTCCTCCGAAGGGAATTTAATTTCATTACGCGAATTCAAGAAAATTGTATACAAAGACTACTTGAAGAGATCTCACCACATAAAACGTCCTACTGAAATTCACACATGACCTTTTTTTATTGTACTTGTCCAATATTGTACTCATTAGTTAGTGATCTTTGCTTAATTTCATAAACTTTTTTTTTCATTAAGTAAACACACTAGAGTTAAGATATTCTGTTTTAGTTTGTTTATAGTACAGTCTAATCGTTGGCAGATGAAAATGAATGATATTGCACATGAACTAAGTTTGATTTATTTAAATCACTGATTGTCAAAGGGTTACTAAATAACGTCCCTCAGTTAATTGTGATTCGTGTCAATATATATTCTCTTTTGGCTTAAGATGGAAGCCTGCCTTACTATTTCTCATTAAATTTCACATGAACGAGGTTACTATATAGTGTACATATTATAGAACACACGAGGCGCATGTAAAAACTGAAGCTGCTCAAATATTTATTTCAATATTCTAATCTCTTTAAAATCTACTTATTTGAAGTTTATTTTTCTTTTTAGAGTGAATATCAAATTTCACATCCCAGAAATTCATGTGAATAACTTTCACTGGCATGAGAAGCAGCGAATTGACCCTTTAATGTGCCAATGAACCAAATTTTTAAGCCTACAACAATAATGAATTACTGACTTCAATAACCCTCTTAGTTTCCTTTTTCTCATTATAACGGAAATTGCAAAGAATGTAATATATCTTGCACACATCATTTAACAAACTCTACACTTGATTTCTTTCCTTACAGAACAATGGGTGTGTGCACATGCCTCCCTAACTTTTGGGGTGAAAGCTGAAAATGAAATAATCTATACATATATATATATATATATATATATATATATATATAGTATGTATTTAAGAAACTATATATCTTACAGTATTCAATTGCTTGACTAAATTCAATTGTACATAATCTTATGGACATGAAATTAATGGATAGCTCGCAGAGGGTTAAGCCACTGGCATTCTAATTTACATTTGAATGGAACTGGGAAAGTTCCTATATTGTTACACTTTGTGTGGGTGTCTGTCTTTCGACTCATCTTAACTGGTGTAATTACAATCGAAAATTAAAGATCAGTTCCCATCTCGCTTTTGACGTCTCGGGAGTAATCATGAAATAAAATATTCACAAAAATAAACCAAAATCTTTCTCTGTCTTGATGATACATCATTACGTAAGAAGACATCACATTTTCACATCATGTTTTCTTATCTATGATAATCTATTTTGATTCTTTTCTTTATCAGAAGGATAAAGGAATAAGTTACCTAGTTCTTGCTGTGCGTGACAGGGACTTAGTGCAATCCACAACACCACGGCGATGAGTTGGGCTGATGATGGCATTCTGTAGAAACATCCACCTCACGTGGTCTCCCAGGAAAAACAAAATAGAATAGATTCTTAAAATGAGTTCCAAGCTCAAATGTACACGTTTATAACAATATAAGAAGTAGACGTCTGAGTTCTCGAGCGATTTTATTAGTCTTTTATTATGGAAACATACAAGTAGACCTGTATACACCAGTGTTATGCTAACACCTACCACCCTACGTACCAACGCAACTACGGAATGAACTGGTTGGGTCGCTTCAGGGGCGGATCCAGGAATTCCATAAAGAGAGGCGCGTTTAAAAAATTAAAGAGGGGCGCACGCAACCCTCCCCATTTTTCTTCTTTTTATTACTTTTGTTTCAACAAAACGAAAAATAAAGAGGGGGGGGGGGGGGGGGGGTTGGCGTCCGCCCGGTGCGGTCCTCCCTGGATCCGCCACTGCGCTCGGCTATGCCAACAGAACAAAGTACGCACTTTCAAAGGGGAAAAAAAATATTGATATAGATTGACAGACATGCAATTACAATTCAGAGCGTTCTTTGGGGCCATTTCCAGCAGGTAATAACGCATGTTATATCATGGCTATTTTTATTTTCTTACGACGATGACTGGCAATGACTTAAATTCTGTCCTTCTCCTGTGTAGTCCAGCAAAATATTATGTTGTATAGTAGAATCTGGACCGTTCCTTTTGAGAATTAAACTTTCCCTATTGGAAAAATACTCAAGTACGATGGTTGTCTACCCGCTATTGCATCCAATTTGCAATATTCCATCTGGGTCAAAAATGTGTGGAGATCACGAGATCATCACAAATATGACAAAAAGACACACCAGGGGGCATTTCATGAAGCGTTTTGTCAGATATTTCTTCTGACAAACTGTTATATGCCACTGAAATCCTTGCATCTGATTGGCTGAGAGCAAATTTGTCCGACAAACCTGTCGGACGAAATGTTTTATGAAATGCCCTCCTGCACACACACACACACACACACACACACACACACACACACACACACACACACACACTCACTCACACACAGGCTCTTGCATCGAAGATTGGGGAGTACAGTATATTTTTAGGCATTCCTTTTAATGTATTAATTGCGTTGTGTGTTACTTCTATTAACTTAACTTTTATCACAAGATTGAATACAGTGAACTACAATACCAAAGAGTTTTACAGGCAATCGCGGAGCGCCTGAATACATAATTACTTTTTCGTTTGCCTACTTTGTTTTATGAATCACGCACGTTATTTACATTTCACACACCTATAATGCGCTCACGTGCAAATGTACAAATAAAAAATGACAATTAGGGACACACTCCCCTCCGCCTAGCTACCTAAGTTATGGACCATGAACCATCATAACTCCAAGAATAATCCTTGTTATAAAATTGGCTTTAGAATCTCTGCAATCTGATTGGTCAAATTATCGTGTATTGATTTTTGCTGATCCATGTAAAAAAGTTGAATTTCTTGAATTTACTGGTCTTATACACTGTTAGAAAAAAATCAACAAGGTTGTTTAAAATTTTAAACAACCACAAGTTAACCGGTGAATCGCTCAACTGTTGTTTAAAAATTAAACAACACGTAGTTGTTTAAACTTTTAACCCTTTGTTGTTTAAAAATTCTAAACAACTGTTGTTTAAAAGAAATTTAAACAACTGGGTTGTTTAAAAAAGTTGTTTAAAAATTTAAACAACTGTTGTTTAAAAGTCATTTTATACAACTGGGTTGTTTAAAAAAAGTTGTTTAAAAGTCTAAACAACTGTTGTTTAAACGTAATTTTATACAACTGAGTTGTTTAAAAAAAGGTGTTTAAAACTCTAAACAACTGTTGTTTAAAAGTCATTTTATACAACCGGGTTGTTTAAAAGTAATTTTATACAACTGGGTTGTTTAAAGCAAATATTAGATATTCATGTTTAGAATTTAAACAGTTCTTAATCCCATATTACTGTACAACTCACTTGTATATAAGCACAATAACACAAATGTTTATGTTTTTGGCCAATTATATATTTCAGCACATTCTCACTGTCTATATCACTGACAGCGTATCATTAGAAAACCTTCAATCGGTCAACCTGTCCATCGATGTGCAAACTTGTTGCAAATAACAAATAACAAATTGAGCCAATCAAGAATTGTCTCATCCATTTTCAGAATATATACAGAGTAGCAATTCTTCTCATACAGTTAACCTTTGATAAGTCGAAGTTCTCGAGAACCGAGAAAAATGTGTCGAATTGCGCAGATTTAGTAAAAATATGCAGTTTGACTGCAGAGGAAAAATCACGAGCTATTGTTATGCTTGAGTTAAGTGATTTCCCAGCTGAATTGACCTCGACTCATCTAAAGCTTAGTGTATTGTCAAATGTACATTTTGATTCCACTTACATACAAATGGGGTGCTTAACGCCGTAAAAATCACATTTCACAATATTTCAACTAAACTGCAATGGCAAATTGAATTTGAAACATGCAATAAGTAAAGAATTAATTATTATGCATAACATGGATGTGTTCAGCTTGAGATTATGTATACAACTGTACCTGTGCCACATTTAATATTTTGTTGGTTCATTTCTCATATTGTGTGGGTGCATGGGGACCATCAGTTGCCCTCAGATGGGTCCAAAAGGGCTAACTGAATGAACAGTACACAGAGAATGTAATTTTTCAGAATGCTTTTACAGTCCAATGCACACCTTACAGACACATTATCCAGTTTTATAGTGATCATACCCTGACAAGACAAGATAAATCTTGAATGAGTCTTATTTCCTGGAATAATTATCTGATTTTCTTAGAACCACTGACTTTGTTCTTGAAGTGTTTGTCACTATTACATGCGCTTGGAAATCTCATAAGCGAAGCATAAGGGAATGGCCCTCTAAGGATTTGCTTTTCTGTCCCAATACTGTACTTTGTTGCCCCACTAAGAAAATATTACTGAAGGTATTGCACTACACAGCTTCTCTATTAACTAGATCATTTTTAACAATGTTCAATTTGATGTAACAACATTTTGAATCATTTCAGTTGCAATGCTTTTGGGGAACATCTGCAATAGTAAGTCAGGGGTTATTAATCAACTTTGTCAAGTAAAGTTCTGATGACCACGAAAATCTCATTCTACGCATCTAATCTTCCTGATTTGAAGAGTTCAGGTGTGTCCTGATCTCTCTCACAGAACTGGACGTCACTTTACCAGGCATTTTGTACACAACTGTCTCCAAGCACTGCCAGGCAGCAAAACATTGAGCCTGGTACTCTACATCTAGGACATAATGCACTTTGAATGCACAGTCCACAGCCTTTGTCAAAGTTGGAAACAAGAATCCCTGTCTCTCTACAATAGGGAGTTTTCGCAAGCACATCGCGGCCGGGAGTTAAGCGTGTCGTGTGCGAAATTTGCTTCTGCACATGATCAAATCCGAGGAACGTCCCGTCCGGGGGAAAACGAGTACGGTACTTGGCCAAAATAGCGTTCGGTCCCGATGCTTGGCAGGAGTGAGCCAGCCAGTCAGCCAACCAATCAGCAATCTTGTCCCCACGCCTCTGTCCTGTACAGGAAAGCGAAACTGCATAGATATGGGGACGGGAGTCAAGAGTACGGGGACTGTCACAAGTGATCGCTTCCTCGTATTCTCGGTCTTCGCGTCGTGTAGCGAAAACTTCCTAATGACAAAGGTTTGCAGTGGCTTCTTCCAGGATCCTCCCATCAGCAAGATGAAGGGCTGTGGTCTCTGCTTCCTGTCAATTTGTCCAATGTAGAAAGCCAGGTCTGTGCCCTCCTGTAAAATGAAATGGAAGTGGAAAAGAAACATGCATAATAACATCTCGATAAAATCTCGAAATAATCTACGCAGAAGTGTTGGGTTGAGGCATTGGTATAATGAAGTCCATCAGAACAGATATATTTCCCACACCTCTCCAATGTTCAAGGTAGAGTTCATAATAAAGTGCCTGGCCAAATTCTGCAACATTTCACTTGCAAACATATACCCTAAATTGGGTATTTTATGTAGTATATAACATCCATGTATTACATTTTCTATTCTTGCAAGGGCTAACCATGACCTGGCTGAATGAATTTTCAACTGTGTGGCCTATGGGAACTTCTGAAAGGCAATTAATTTTATTGCTGGCAAGCCCAGGCAAAAAGTATTATCAAACAAAAACTACTTCTGAATTGCATTTCATTATTTTGGGTAAGTTACTCTTTCCAATACTAGTAGTATAACAATTTTGTCCACTTACATTGTAGGAACATTAAGGAGTATGCGAGGTCTTTTTTTCTTTTTGGTATGGGGGGGGGGGGGGGGGGGGAGACACCCTGTATCACATTGGATGTATACGAGTGGTATGTAATATATTTCCAGCATCTTGCTGAATATAATGATACCATAGGTCAAGTGCAATATTTATTGATGAATGGAATATTCCTTGTTGGCGACATTTGGGACCAATTTTGCATTTCATGCGAATGTTTTCCCCTTTTTATCGAAATGAAAAGGACATATTGATATTGGACAAGTGTGTGATTGAGCAGTCAGGCACAAAATAAAGTAAATATGTATGTTGACTATGTACATGTAATATAAGATTTTTTTTTTCATTACAAAAAATTATTGTGATTCACAGCATACATTAGCAACATAGTAAATTTGCATAAATATGTAGAATCAATGGACTAAACTAACAAATAAAACAGCATAAACTAAGAATTTCTGTAACTATGGACCACAGCTTGATGATTTTTATATTTTGTATTGCAATGTCAAAGTCCATCTCATCATTTTAATAAGAGGGCAACACATCACTTGTTTTAGAAGATAAGCCTCCGAACAGTAAGGTACTTACAGGTTGAAAGTCGTAGAATAACTCCAACGACTCCTGAAAGGAGCACTTGCCCCACACCCCAGCAGTCCAGCCTCGGCAAACTAGCGGCAGCATGCTGAATGCAAGCGTCTCTTTTTCCCCTGTGGAGCAAAATGTATGACACAGGGGGAGTATTTTGAATGATAAGTACAAATATACCCTTTAAAAATAACACAATTAAGGCTGATAAAGAGAAATGCTGACAAGTATCAGCTCATATTCAGCGAAAATGTATGACACAGGGGGAGTATTTTGAATGATAAGTACAAATATACCCTTTAAAAATAACACAATTAAGGCTGATAAAGAGAAATGCTGACAAGTATCAGCTCATATTCAGATGCTAGCTTAGGTACTTATATTGTACTTGATTGCAACCAGGATTACTAACTGTGGGGGGGGGGGGGGGGGGGGAGGGCTGTTTTAAAGTTGTTTGGAGGGTATTGTAGAAAATACTACACATTTTGAATGAGGGACTGATTCTGGCAACGGCATTTACTACCAAGACGGCAAGTAATTGTGGATGAGTAGAGCCAAACTTGTAAGGCCAAGCATTAGAATTATAATGCTGTAATAATCATCATGCTATTCTACAAAACAGCAATCAGAGTTACCATGAACTTGGATGAAAGAAAGTTGAACGGTGTTGACAGCCAGTGCCTTAATAAGAATAATCTTGCTCTACTGT
Organism: Diadema antillarum; assembly: GCF_040938485.1. Taxonomy (NCBI): domain Eukaryota; kingdom Metazoa; phylum Echinodermata; class Echinoidea; order Diadematoida; family Diadematidae; genus Diadema; species Diadema antillarum. Next base: position 3,134,642 of record NW_027270942.1, read on the forward strand.
TAAGTGCTTAACAAAGACTATTGCAATATGAATGACATTTGGGCTTTTGCAGGAGGTTCATGTCATATTCTGGCATTGCATAAAGCAAGATCAGTTGATATGCATATATCTTAATTAGATTAGCAAGAGCAAGGGATGTTCAAGGTCCAGTGATTTTTATTCCAAGTAGTAGGAAAAAGAATGCAAAAACTTCAATAGTTCATAAAAGACTTCTCTGTTAATGTTATCCTATAATGACAAAAGCTTGATTATCATGTGAGTTGATCAGGCAGTGGAGAAGAAAAGGGGAATGTCGAATCGGCAACAAAACCAAATACGGGAACATGACATGCAAGTTGAATGATGGACAAAGCAGCGTCATCAAGAGCCTGGATGATCTCTTTGATATTGGCTTTGAAATTACAGATCCACTTCAGTTTTTGCAGGTTTTTGCGAAAGTCTTAGAAATTAATTAACAAGCATTGAATGAATTTCTCGATCGAACAATTTTTTTTTATATAGTCATGTACATACTGTAAGTATTTTGTTAATGATGTTAATAAATTCACCTCAACTCAAATGCAAAAAAGGAAAGGGTGGTACTGGGGCTGTAGATGATCTCTACACAGAGCAATACTATTTAAAATGTACCTTGGGAAAGGCCATCGGTGTCACCCGTGTGACGAATAAGCAGCGTTTGCTACGATGGACATCTTGATTCCCCATACTAGAGTACTTTGTCAGCATACATGGCCATGCTGCAAACATCCTGTCTTCAGCCATAATCTCCTGGCTGAAGTCTTGCTTGATCTGTACAAATTAGCGAACAAGATTGCATTTGTAATCATATTAAGGGTGGCCCAGAAAGAATGCTATAAACCAAATGGAAAAAAAATATAATACTAAAGTTAATAACAAAAACATAAATGATGGAGTGATAATTATGCATGATCATTAGCTTCTGCAAAAATGTTCATTCTATAAACATTTTTCTCACCAGTTTGTGTGAATTTGCACAATGTGCTTCGTTTGGCATGGAAATCTTGACAGACTGAGAAGAAAGCTCCTAATCTTTGCATAGAAACTTATTCAAAAGTGACAAAAGTGCCAAAAATTGGTTCCAAACCACCTACCTACACAAAACAAATAGAACTCTACTAAGGTGGTACGTGTGGTGCATCTATAGACTATATTGTGCGTTAAAAACACCACAATCTGTTTTCTGTCTTTAATTTATCTTCATTTTCTATAGGGGTTCTAGGCCTTTTTTTCTACTGGAAGCTTACGTAGACCTTAATTCATCGAGCATCATTGATGGCAATGATGCTCAGAACAGAATGAATTGCTCCAGCAAAAGTAGCAGAACTTAACTTGCACTTTAGTCCTAATGTTTATTTGCTTGATATTAGAATATTTAACACTGAAATTCATGCAAAAAACTTGACCTACGTGATTGAGAAAATCCAGAGCTAGGCTATCAGTAAATGCCTTTGTTCCCTTTTTGATTCGAAGTTTCAGTGCAAAAATATCGCCGTCGAACTTGCGGGCTTCGTTTCAGCTCCCCGCGGTAACGCTCCTTATTGAGATCGACCGCTGTTTTTGCATTGACAATGCACGCAAACCAAGTTGTATTGAGCACCATGTTGTACGAAGCTTTTTTAGAAACTTCCATACTATAGACATTACATTACGATTCGGTGAAAAATATTCATTCGAAATTTTGTCCTTGATTAAAACCATTAACTTTGTTAATGAACGGTGAATTTTCGCGTCTTCCTACACCATCCTCATCAACAGTCAAAGTCAATCCATTTTTATGTGCTTTGCGTGCAGTGAAGTGCGTACTAATAAAGCATTCAGTGCGCCAATTAACACACGGTCGGTTTTAAAAAGGGTGGTCGATGTAGTAGCAAGGGCTATCATACAGCCGACCATGGCATAAGTTCTAAATTATGAGGTAGGAAATGATCGAGACAGGTCATTGTGTAATTATGAACTTAGTTAGCACTAGCAGTCTAAAATATAGGCTATCAGGCCCTAGCCCTTGACTAGGCCCTAGCATTGCCTATAGCTAGACCCTAACCGTCACGTTAGACCCTGGCTATGCCTAACTAACTTGTTAGATTTCTACATCATTGAACTCGGACACTGCGCCTATAATTGTGCATGATGTGATACGGTGCCTGTTACAACTGTACTGTAAAACGAATAGGCTACTGTACTGTGTCAACAATGGGAATATTCCGAGCGCTGATTTAGATGATTAGTTTTTGTAAAAGAAATTCGTATTTTTGATGTGAAGTTTTGAAAATGTATGTAAGGATTGAATTATGCAAGTATTTATTCAAGCACGAGTTGGTTGAAAAACATAATGTATGTACCCATACGTACCGGTACAGACGACCTAACTTAACGTTAACGTTAACATTAACAGTTTGTTAGATCTAACGTTACATGCATGAAGGCGAGGCGTAGCGCAGCCCGGCCAAGAACCCAAAGCGTGAGCCGTGACTAGCTTCATACATCATGCAAATTACAGATGGGCATGAAGCGATGTAACTATCAGTTAAATAAATAAATACCTTGGAATGACTGGCAAAGTTCTTCTATAGCTAGACCCCATTTGCTGAAAATGTTCGTGACTCCATACTGGTCCTAGCTGCATTGCAGTCATCGTCACCGCCGTCCATCATGATGAATAGCCGCGCTACTGTATAGGCTATACGTACATAAACGTGTGATGTACGTGTGTGTGTGTGAGGCGCGGTGGCACCGCCCGGCGGCGGCACGATCGATTGCGACGAAGGATATACATGCAGGCCCGCTGATTGGTTCATGACTATCACATGACTTTTGCCCATCAATTTCTAAACAACGATGTTTAATTGTTTGGACAATCATTCCGAATTGTTTTTAAACAACCGCTGTTTAAGGCAATCAAGCTCCGATTTTCTATATTTAAACAACATTGTTTAGAATTTTAAACAACAATATTTTAAACAACGAAATTTTACACAGCGTTCTAACAGTGTATATAAAACGAATGATACATACGGCACTAGGCCTATATAATAATCATATGGACCAGTGAGAATTGGATGGTTTCGTTTATTTTAAAAGTTCCAAAGTTAAACTGCGCATCCAATTCTCATCGACCCACTCATCATCTTCTGTTTATCATTCAATTCAATTCAATTCATTTCAGTTTTATTGTCCGTTTCTGGAAATTTGTTTTGTTTGCATGCATACATGTTACATCGATACATTTATACAAAGCACACATGACATTATGCCTACATAGACATGATAGACATAATGAGATATACAGCAATACAATATCAATGTCATTATCAAAAGTACATAACATTAAAGAAAATATTAATCTGTATGAGTCAACATTGTTTTGGTTGCGATGTGCATATAATATTCAACAAGTGAGTTATCATTGAAAAGGTTTTGATTTACTTTATCTAATACTTGTTTAATGTTTAACTTGTGAAATGACGCTTAACCTCGCTTTACGATCAAACTCTTTATTTTGCATTTTAAAAGGTTCGCCGCAGCCACGCAGTGAGGAAGCTTTTAGTGGACCTCTCGGTTCTCTTTTTTTTTCTCCTCAAAATATAACTTTGTATTTTCCCGTATGAATTTCTATTAGTTTGTTGACTATAGTTTATCCTTCGCACTTTGTACTGTATTTACAAATGATGGATTTTCCGATTTACCTCGTGTTATGTTTTGTTGGAAGAAAAAGGAGAATGAAATAATTGAATTGAATTGAAATTGAAATTGAAATTGAATTGAAGTCACTAAATCTATAGTATAAATTTGTTTCTTTGTTCACGAGACCGTCATTCTCAATTAAGGATTTACCCTCTCGATGTAATTAACTCAAGACAACTATATATGCTTACGTATAGTCGAAAACAAAGAAATCTGTATCTTTTATTACACTAATTGTTCAAGTCTTCAGAGATAGGGCTCCACGTGCATCTAAAGAACCAGATAAATGGAAAGTTGGTGCCTGGAAGAGTTTATCATTCTCCCGTTTTATAAATGATAAATAAAATAAATAATAAAATAAATAATACGAGGACAAGAGTACATATAACCAAAACAAGGACAATATCAACAAGAACATGGACACAAATTGAATAAACTAAATTACATATTCGAAAGTAATATGTATATAATACGCTACACGTAAACTTTATTTTTCATTCTTATTTCTACAATGTCACGAGCTGTTCGTTCTTTTTATCGAAGAGATAAAGATGATGACGGAATTCCCGAAAATTAGAGCACTTGTGGTTCCATAGTATACATCATTATATAAAAATGAAATGAATTTAATATATTTCAAAACTTGACCTGGCGACGGAGTGCATGATGTTCATTTCCAAATGGTGATAGCGCCCTCATTCAGGGTCACTGGGTCTTACATCATTCTGACACTGAGCCTGAAAGCTAACGGTTACACTCTACATTATGAGCAACTGTGTCAACATATCCGTTCACCAAATCAAACTATTAATTCGTTAAGGCATCTATCAATTTGCTAAACGTGCAAAACCACGACGATGTCAGTTGGCGGTAAATCAGACAAAAAAGTGGTTGTGATGTTTTAGAAAAATCGGACCTGTAAAACTTCAGGCCGTTATGGCATTTTGAAACTTCATGTACTATTTATGAAACAATGATGTAGCAGATACCTTCCATAATGAAATTAGATAAGGATTTGATATCATAACCTTCAAAGTCTTTTCACTAAGATTGTACTAGTACGGCAAATAGAAAATGTCTTATCTCTGTAATCATTTTTGATGAGTCGCAGTTGGGTATGACTTTTTAGGGAAATGGTTTATATAGTAACAAAAGCAACTTTTCTATGCACTTACCAATCCAAAAGTATCAGTGGCAGGTTCACATCCTTCGGATAACAATACGTGCATATAAGACCAAATTCACTATTCGGATAAAGGTAGAACTCTGATGATTTCCACAGCCTTTCAATGGAACTGATACCATTTTGTTTGCTCGCTTTTGCTTCATACATAGCTCAAAATCAACCATTGCATTGGACAGATGGACCTATACGACAAAGTCAATCTTAACATGGCGATTGGAATTGCACTTTAGGGAAGTTAATGTGACGTAAAGGGACCAAGAGCAAACAACCTTTCATAATTGTTGAAGTCCTTGAAATCTTATATTTTTTTAAAGTATATCAAACAAGACACAGGCACCTTAATATATCACTCTTCCCTGTTATGTCATCGCATAGCGACGTACCTGCCTTGAATGCAGTACGTTATTTATTGTGTATCATAGATGATGTTGTTCGTTGTTCCGAGTTCGGTAATCCGACAATGAAAAAGAAAGAGTGCGCGCAAACGAACTTTCGGAATCCTGCACAATTATCTTCTTGGTATAACGAACCTTGGGAATAACGAACCTTTTTTTTTCATTTTTGGTTTAACGATTCTTCAGAATAACGAACCTTGTTTCCTTTTCGGATTAACGAACCTTCGGAATAACGGACTGTGAACTTTATGATAACTAGGCCAACTCATATGTATTCAAACGACTGAGTCTATGTCAAAGACAATAACTCCTCCCCCCCCCCCCCCACTCATTATAAGTTCTTTGGTCTATAACGCCCCTCTTGTTCTGTTTATCTTGTCAGAAACGAAATTCCATGTAGGCCAACTGCTCATTATGTGTCCCAACTTTGCACTTGCTAATGTCGTGTTATGAGAAATGTGAAATTGAATGTGAAATGAAATAAAATTATCATCATTGCAATAAGTTATTGCATTATGGAAAACACAGGTAATTCGAATTCATATTAATAATACGTGATCAGGAGCAAGACAGAAAAAACATACTTAATATCATATCACATCATTTATATTACATAATTATAGATAGTTTTATTTTGGTTCAAAACGTGTATCCTTTTGTGATTGGTTGATAGAGCTACAAGTGAGGTATTTTCAACTATCAAAATGCTGCTGTTTGACACTCAATGGTGTACTGTGTGGCCGGTGGTTTGATACCGATAGAGCGCCAGCTTTCGAAAGTTGAGAGAATAGTGCTGTTTGACTTTTCAAGACGTTTTCACTAACTGTTACAAATTTGATTTCATTGAATTTGGATGTGAAGTATGAGCACAAGGCATGATGAGGTATATAAGCGTAGGTGTGTATGTCTACATACAACACACCTAACTTCAGCACGCCTATACCTCCACCCATCATCACTAAATGTTTCCCCCAACCGGTTGCCAACTGATTGCCGGCTTACATCAGCCCAAATGTGAATTGTACATCACATCTCTTGATAAAGGGCAGGGCCCGAAAGCTTGAGAATAAAAACCAAACTGTGAGGATTCAAGCTACGTCTATCGTCTCATCCTTTCTCTCACCTACACACTACTAAGATGCGACGGCCTAGGGTTTAACAACTGAAAACACACCTTTCACACTCTATTATTATGTTTGATCGAGCACATGGCTTTCCCGCACTTATTATTTTGCCAAGCTTTCAGCTTTCTTGGCCTTGATGGCGGCTGTGTAAAATAACTGAAATCATAACAAATCTGAATCTGTCCACAGACATAAATAATTAATTGTATTATCATTGTAAATAATGCATGAATGTGAAAAAAGTGTAAATAGATGATACATAAATAAAGGCGTTTGATTGGCGCGGATATGGGTTGTAAAAGTGTATGTACACACTAAGGGAAGACTTCCTTTTCTATAAATCCCTGCAAAATAGCATTTCTTTCATTCTTTGGGATTACCTTTTTTGCTGTAATGCAGCATTCTAAAAAGACTAACGGAGGTGACGCTTTGAAATGACGGGGATGAACAAAATGTCAACACCAATGACCTGAAATTATCAGTTGTCTCTAACTGCATAAAATCATGATTCACTCTCGCGCTTGTAACAATGGATGTAGATACGAGTGTTCTAGGTAGTACACTGTATAATAAACCCTCTTATTTTCCTTTCACTATCTCATACCGTACGTGAACTAAAAGTACAGTGTACTATGAAACGTAGGCCTATGATTTGCAATTTTATTATAACTAATATCATGATATCCATACGAATTTTCATTAAACTTTTGATGTTAGAAACGAGATATATCACATTTGGATGAAAACAGAAAAAAGCGACATTTATAACAAAGATTTATTTTCTTTCTTTTCTCTTTTTTTTAATCACAAAGATAACTCGTCAGACACAGCACAGACATTATTCACGTTGTTTTTGCTTATTTCGGACCCTGGATGGGGCACTGACCACTGGACTATCACTGCAGCTGGGCAAGATTCAAGGGCGCCGCCTCTTGGGCTCACGTAACTGACGCTCGCCATTCATTGCATGCCGTTGTTCGTTTGCATTACGAAAACTTCCAGGCGCTAATATTTTGTGTGTACAACTCTCTGTCGTTACTTACGTACATAGCTACTGTACGTGTACAAACGTTTTGTAAACATCCTTTGGTTTTGCAGGAGGGAGAGCCGCAGTTGCAGTTTTGTTAGAGCTAATTAGCGTCTTTCGACGCAACTATCTATCGTTCAGGCGGCAGACAAATGCAGAAGGCCTTACAGCTCTTGATGTGACCTTCAAGTTTACGGCTACTTATTCCTATGCTGCTAGTCAGTCTCTCTACAACAGCAACTCGGATGATTCGGCGGCCAACCAGCAGCTGCATGTACGTTTCTCCTCATGGCCATTCTCTTGGGAACTGGGACATCCCACCGCTAGCCGCTCGCTCGGGCGAGGTCTCTCGTTGGTATGGTAGTCGTAGGCTGTCCGTTCCCGATCCTCGATTTCGACTCCAGTTCGGGTCAACGTCGTTCGCGCTTCTCCCACCCACACTAGAAATTTAGAACACGGTTATACATCGACAGTGGTTCTGTTTTACTATTGAACGACGGAATATTGTGGTGTAGACCCTATGTCTAATTTCTGGAACGGACGCTTGAGCAAATCTGTAACCACGTTAAACGATTTATCACGTCGCTGTCATCAGTCCATCACTTGTCGAGGGCTAATAAGAATGATGCAACTGTAACAGTTAGTGTGGATTTCGATAGTTGTAGAACCCTTGCTGCACGTAAGGTATATATATTACAGTAGATCTAACAAAGTTAGAGTGCGTCGTCTGCAAGTAGTAGCTAGGGTGCCTTGAAGAACCTTGAACCTTTGAAGTATTAATCCCTTCGAGCAGCTCCTTGGGCTTGGAACTATCCCATCCCGGGATGGTACAGATGCCGTGCCACAGAGTTGAGATAGTGGTACATGTACTGCATAGTCACGATAGTGCTCCATGTCAACCATGATAGTGATAAAATTTAGATCTACTAATGTAGTCCCGCAGATGAGGTGTAAGAAGTAAAATTGTGCCACAACTTGCTGCGTTAATCAGCTCAACCTTGTAATTGGCGCTGATTGTCATCTTGGCTCAGATTGCATCGTCTGCTTTGAGCTGTGAAAATAAAGAAAGCGATAGCAGATCTTGGACCTGGACTGGGAGGAAGAGACAGTGTCAGTGGAACTTGTTGAGATGGAAGACACAGGATCAGGAGACACATCATGGCAGAAATTCTGTGGCTCAGAATTATGGGTAGGAAAGGACTTTTCACCCAATCATTGAAAGGAGTTCCTGTTGGAATAGACTGATTCCGATAGTATCTGTCTCTTCACAATCATGGTGGGCTTCTTATCTGACGTTGGGACATGTGTGGTCAGCCCTTCATTTAGACGAAGGGCTGACCAGTGATGACCATAGGATGTCCCAACGTCAGATAAGAATCCCATGGGGAAGGAGTCGGGTGAGGGGGAGGGATCCAAATGCAGACCTAAATTGTACATTTTCATCTTCTTGCTGAAAACAACATAATGGACTTTCCCCAAACATGGCAAATTTCTAGGGAGGGGGATAGGAATAGGATCTCAGTGTTTGAATGGGCACCATGCTTTTCCTTGGGGGCCTTATCCCCCAAGAGGCCCAAGCCTCCAAAATTAAGGAATATTCAACAATAATTCTTCTCGAGAATGGAAAGTGAGAAGTAGTGGAGCTTTAACTAAGTCTCTTTTTTTTTTTTCCAAACTGCATAGTCCAACCTTCTATAAAGTACCATGTACTTGGCCGGTATTTTTACCAGTGTGATGGAATACCATGCCCCCAGCTCTCAAAATGTCAAGCTTCCCCTGTTTCAAGTTTCCAATGTTCTCAGGTAAGAGTCTGCAAGTAGGTACAGTAGAAGCGAGACCCCCCCCCCCCCCTCGTCTCTTGTTTTTAAATCTGTCTGAGTGTAACGAGTGTACATGTGCATGCTATGTTAATGTATCTTTTATGCCTCTGCCACAAAGTGTCGCCAAAGACAGTATGTTTTTGAAAGTTTGTTGATTTTTTATTAGGTTTATTTTAACATGGACCTAAGTCGTATGCTAGGTCCATGATTTGAATCACTGCAGTATGTTTATATGTACAACTGTATGTTAAAAAAAACAGTGACAGAAGTGCTATGTAAATACTAGTAGTAGCACTCGAGTGCTACTCACGACTCCTTAGTTTGGTAAGCAGATATCTCTCAGTATACTCTTTTACACTCTGGGTTACATGTGTGCTCAGACATTCTTTCATACAGCTTACCTAAGGGCTTAGTGTGTTTAGTGGTGGATTATACAGCCACTAGGTCAAGCTTTTGTTGTTGTGTGCATGTGTGCGATAGAGAAAGGAAAAGAGAGAGAGGGAGTCCAGATTTTATGGATGAAGGGGTCAGTGAGCAGTAGCTAACCTTAAAAAGGTGCGAGGGAAAGATCATGCTATTGACATAACTGCAATTATCACATGTTGACCATCTCTCCCCCCCCCCCCAAAAAAAAAAAAAAAAAAATAGATGGTACTCTTTACACAAGACACCACTTGTACAGCATGTGATTGCCAAATGTGTACAACATTGTGCAACTGTGTTCTGATAGTTACAGCATGTATAGAAGCATCCAGTGGGGGGAGTTCTTGCATTGAAGGCTGTATTAAAGGGGATGGCTAGTAAGTGATCAGTGGGAATCAGTGGGAATGCTGGGGGATGATTGTTCCAATCCTTGTGGGATTCATTTAAGAGTACATTATGTATCTGTTGTTGTTTGAAACTTATTTGCTTCAGAATGGTCTCATATTCAAGTAATGTGCAGTTTAATGTTTCCAGGTTAGCGTGCCTGGTCAGTGACGGGGCATTAACCTGCACATAACTTGAATATGAGACCATTCTGAAGCAAATAATTTTCAAACAACAATAGATATATAATGTACTCTTAAATGAATCCCACAAGGATTGGAACAATCATTCCCAGCATTCCACTGATACCCACTGATCAGTTATTAGCCATCCCTTTAAAGGGTACAGATTTTGATTTCCAGAATTGTTTTTACCAATGACTTTGTAATTGCCAAGCTGAAACTATCAACAACTTCAAACAGTCCTGCTGTCTAGTGTACCCGCTTTGATGATCAAGTTTATCATTCGATAAAAAAACCAAGAAAAGATAGAGAAGGAGGAAATACAAACTAGGCCTAGATTCTCGAAGTTCTCGAAGTAGGAGTCTTCTTGTTTTTTCTTTGCCTACTTTATATGATATCCTAAAGAAGGTGTGTTCATGATATGTACAATGTAACATTCCTATTTTCTAAAAGCAAATTGAATTGCTATTCCATGAAGTGAGTGAGAAATATGCAAATAATTGAATGTACGTATTTGCACTGAAGTCAAGAAATCAAGCAAATACACCCTTCCCCCCGAAGAAACTAGACAATTGCCAACAGCTGTAGTATTAACTTTGTAATTCAGTATTACAAGAAGTTACCAAATAAGAGGTTAATGAAGCAAGTCACTTTTCAAAATTTTAATCCCAACTCAAATCAGTGCATCTTAAACCAGATATGGCATTGTATCCTTCCTTTGAATGTAGAAAAGCAAACTAGTGCTGTAAAAAAAAAAATAATAATAGTAATAATTAAGACTCAATATGATTAAAATAATCTATGTATTTCTGGGTGACATGCTTTTGACCATGCCAATTGTTTGGGTTTGCTTTATTGTTGATTTTTTTTTTTTTTTTTTTTGGGGGGGGGGGGGATGCAAAGGCTGTCAAGAAATGTAAATGTGAAGATTTTGACCAAAAAGTCACAATTGTTGTTGTGGCATCGTGGATACTATTGCAGTTTTAATGATTGTAATATCAGGGTAAAGATGGGAGTTTGTGTTTGTTTGAGCAAAAGCAATAACTTCATTTTAATGGTTCATTTTATGGCCTTGGATTTTTATTCCCTGACATTTATGCCACCTGACTCTGGCTTGTTTGACAAAGCAAACAATTATGTGGTTATGTTTGATTAACATGCAGGTATGTGCTTTAAGTATGACCACTTGCACACATTCAGCAGACAGAGTGTATTTCAATTACAAAGAAACTTGATACTTATCCAAGCAAAAGAAGAGTGGTTGTTTTGGGAAACTGAGCTTATCCAATGAAAAGAGTGATTTTGCATCTAGTGTAGATTGATACAATATATAAAATTCCTACAGTAATGCAATGAAGAAAAGAGCTTCAAATGGTGATTGAGATTGCAGACAATTTCATTTGTGTGTGTGTATGTGTGTGTGTGTGTGTGTTTGTGGGGGTCAAATTAAACATTAAAGTAATTAAGATAATTTTGTCTTTACTGTATATGCCGTGTACAGCCATTGGATAAAGAAAAAATAATAATATAAAAATGGCAGCCTTCATTGAAAATGATCATTACATCAGCTTGTACTTGTTGTTCTGTTTAATAGTTCATTCAGCGTGCATGAGGATGCAATTAACTGTTGTCGTCATATCTTAAATTGCTATTTTTTGCACTGCTTGATCAGATGAATTGTTCACCTCAAAGAGACTTATGAACGTATAACCTTTCTGATAGTCTTTGTTTTCAATGCGGCATGGGAGGTTCGGTTCATGTTGTTTCCTGTGCCTATCGATTGTCGGGATGAGTTCGACTCCGACCAATTGTTTCCCAATAATTTCCTGTCCTGAAGTAGAGTTGAGTACAAGGGGAGCGTGGAGAGTTGACTGTGAGTACTGCAGAAGGTCACCGGAGCGGCACTCCATTGTCAAGTTTTGTAATCCTTAATTTTGTAACAGAGTTTAATGAAGCTCATCTTCCTTTCATTCTGTCTGAGCTTTTGTTGAATAGATGATTTAACCTGTACTTTGTCTAGATATAAAAGAATACGATGTATGCAAAACATGCTGGATCCACTGTACACAATCACATGGTGAATGCATTGGAGCAGTGGATACAGCTTGGAAAAGCCCTGAGGACATAAACAATATCATGTAGGATTTTCAGCTAAAGAAAAGAATACTGTGGAAAACATTGAAAAGGGGAAATTATTCAATAATTTTCTCATACTATGCCTGATTTTGATGAAACTTTTTTTTTTTAAAGCAGTGTCCACACTCTTTGATGATAATCAAAATACCATAATGCCTCAAAATCTCCAGGCATATCATGCACGTATCGTACAGTGTACTTGCTGAAGTGACCCGTTGTGTTGATCCCAGGCTTACTGTGCCTGTTTTTAACCTGTCTGCTATCTTGAGTGAAGCATTTATACAGGGACAAAACTCTGGAGTCACATCTTGAACAACTTTCGGGATTTTGCAAAATTATGAGACCATTTTGGAGTTTTATGATGTTGTGTCGACATTTTAATCAAGAAATATTCTCAGCAAAATTGTTTGGAGTTTGAAAATTCAAATTGTATAAAACTGTCAGTATGAGAGGCACTGTAGACAAACCCTTGTTGGGAAATAAAAGTTACAGTTTGTTTGTTTCTTTGTTTGCTTTTATGCAGTGATCCATTAAAGATATGTTAGAAAAAACTAGCAAAGTAATTAAGAGGTTTAATTTTGTCTTTATCTGCTAGGTGTTTCAAGAAAGTAAAAAAAAAATAAATGTCCATTATCAAAATTCTCCTTGGTTTGCTCAGAGAATGTCTATTTACACCTATATACCTCTGCACTGCTCCCCCCCCCCCCCCTCCACCTCAAAAAGAAAATGGGGGGGGGGACTGACACTGCATTGCAGTTGGACTTTGTGATTGACAGGACAAACTTAAAAACAAACAAACAAACAAATGAAGAGTTATAGAGAATGAAATCAGACAATCTGATTTTTGCTCTAAATGGTGCCAGAGGCATTAAAGGCATGATTTACCATTTGTAGATGAAACAAAAACCCAGCATTAGTGCTTTAAAATAGTTGTATAATGTTGAGTTAGGGATGAAAATAACCACTGTAAAAATTTGAATCAGTAAAATCGATTTTAAGTATTGTTAAATATACAAAATGTGAACAATAGTTATAATAGAAATGTGTCCCGATTAAACCGTCTACAGCTACGGTTTATTAAGAAACACACTCTTATCTCTTTATATTTTAGGCTTTATTGAGAAAATTTTATATAGGATGTTTTGTGGTACAACAGACCTACTTATATGCATCAAATGTGATATCTTGAATGCTTTTAAAATAACTGCTCCCTAAAGGTAAACTGGACCTTTAAATGTTTTTGGGCTGTCACTGTCCCTCCCACATCTTGTTATCACACTTTCTATATACATAGTTTTTGGTTAATGGCCAGGTAAGCTAAATATTGGTAAAGATTCACTAATTAGCTCATGGCTAATATCCCTCACAATCAAAGGTCAAAGTTCGCTGAACTCTAGTTAAAATTGCTGCCTTTCTTTTTTTCAGAGTGACATGCCATGTATTTACGACACTTAAAGAGATTAAGTGAGAATAATAAGCATTCCAGTCGACTGTGCCCAGCAGTTGGATCACTGTAATGTAAAAAGTAGTGATTGAAGTTTTACATCTTGTTTTCATTGCACACAAGATTTGTTTCTCCTTTTTTTTTTTAGTTTCAGGTCATGTTGATCCTGTGTGAGGAACCATTGATAGATAGGTAGAATGTTTGCCTTTGTGATACTGACTCAACGCTAGTGATAATGGAGAATGCCATGGTCATAGGTCAAGATACTCAAGTAATCATTAAACCAGGATTGATGATATTGCCTTATGATATGAAGTAAAGAGTGACAATAGTCGGTTGCCCTCAGAATCTGTTTGCTGAGTGTACATCACATGCAAAAGTGCTGTTACCTTTTTACAATGAACTTCCCATTATATGCTCCCTGAGAATTTGCTAATTTGCTTGACAGTGTTTGACTTGTGGTGTCATAATAGTGTGTCTATGAAATGTTTATTGTCTATAGGATCCCACCCTGCTGAACTCCTCCGTGCCTGACATCACACCATGCTTCCAGGAGACAGTGTTGTCATGGATACCGCTGGCCTTCCTCGGTCTGGTGGCGCCCTTCTATCTCTTCTACCTGTCTCACCACGACAGGGGCTTCATACGCCTGTCCAGGCTGCATCGCATCAAGCAGGTATGTTCTTTGGCGTGCCATCGTGTCATCTTTGTATGAAAACACGAAAAAGTCATCTTACCCGGCCAAGCGCAAAAAATTACTCGCCTGAAAATATCCACTTTTACAGTATCCCTTTTTGAAGGCCCTTCCAATGTGCACTGAAATTCATGTGGATGTGGCATTTGCAGACAGAGAAGTGCATTAACAGGGTATCTGACTTTTACAGTGAGAAACTGTTATTCAATTCTTCATAGCTTCTTAAAGTGCATTTTAAGGTACATGTACACTGTACCTTCTTGGAATTATTTTCCTTCAAGTGTAGCCACCCTTTGATGTCAAAGTGTAAGTGTCAAAATTACTCTTTTTACGATCATATTTATGATATATGTTTGATATTGAATACACAGTCCTTTTGTTCTTCATTCAATGTTTAAAGTCAAGAAGTGGAAGGACTTTAGATGACCACATGTGAATGTAATATATCGTATGTAGTACCTGCATTATTACTGTAGATGCACAGGCCAGTGCTAAAATTTGACCCACCAGCCTTTTCAGACTTAGCCCAAGATTATTGCCTTTTGAAATGTCCATCAATACCCTTCCCATGTGGGAGGCATTTTGAGTTCTCATGAATTCACTGTCCACATAATAGAATTACCTAGGATGCATTACAGTGCTGAGCAGTCTGTCTCATTTTCTTGCCTGTTCACTCCTTTATATAATACTATTACAAAACTATATATATCATTGTGCAAATTCCTAACTGCTAGATGTGTCTGTTGTGGGTGTTTTTGTTTTGTTTTTCCTGGGGGGGGGGGGGTATGATAAAACCTGCATGACAGACTTCCACACTACATTGATAGTACAAATCGACAGTAGAAAAAATTGCCCAGGGTTTTTTTTTTCCTTTCTTTCTTTTTTTTTTTTTCCTGTGCACCACCAGACAAGATAAGTCTCAATAAATACAGTATTTTGATCGCCAGGGTGTGCACAGAGGCACAATGGGTGTATACTGTATGTTGGCCTTCTTACTGCTCGTAACTTGATAGCGAGATACATTGTAGG
Organism: Diadema antillarum; assembly: GCF_040938485.1. Classification (NCBI taxonomy): domain Eukaryota; kingdom Metazoa; phylum Echinodermata; class Echinoidea; order Diadematoida; family Diadematidae; genus Diadema; species Diadema antillarum. The sequence goes on from NW_027270942.1 coordinate 3,150,188, forward strand.
TTCATTCAGTGCATAAAAGCTTGCTCCTCGCTACATGCCTGTAGCTTCTATTGGTCACACTCTCTATGGCTGGTTGGGGGATTATGTCTCAGACAAACGGATCAGTCATGCTTAAACCCACTGGGGCTGGTTGTGCTACATCATATTTACTTGTATTAACCACGTAGAAGATTGCAAAATCTGGGAGGAAACTGGTTAATTACATAACAGCAAGATGAGCATATTTCATCTTGCTACTACACTACAGAACTGACCTTGGGCATACACGTGTTTGAATACCCTAGTATGTTAAAGGTCATTTTGTTTTTCACATTTTTTTATGGCAGTAAACCAGTGACATCACAAATTGCAGCAGTCTTCTTATGGCATGTATTATAGCAATGTGATACCACAGCTCCATTTTTTTTTTTCCTTTTTAGGGGATTGTCTGATTTTCTTGAAATTTACTCATTTTTTCACTACATTTGTAATATTGCTCATACATGCATTTATTTGGGTTGATTTTCTCTTTAATACTTCTTATGCCTTCTTGTGTAGATGCAATTAGTTGTTTTTATAGGTTAAACCATTCTGTGACATAATGCATGCTCTGGGAGGACCACTGGCCCTGAATGGCAATAGCCTCTTCATATTACAAGATAATTACTGTCATTTTGAAAGGCCAGGGTACATAATGTACATGTACCAACTCATCCCAAGCTGTATGTATTTATTATTTGTGTTTCAACTATACAAACTTCAGGTGTGTGAATTTCTATACTACACTTGTAGGAAAATTATTGCAAGAAAAGTACTTGTAGTGGAACACTTCGGCTTGGAATGTTTCTGAAAGAAAATGCATCACAGCCAGGGTTTACAGAGGATATAGTATTCAGTGATGTTTTTCCAAACCATCAGGCCATTATAGTAACAAGGTAAAAATCACAGCTATTTGTTTGTTGGTTATTACAAATTATTATTCCATTTTTAGTATCATGAAGACAAGTGAAAAAGAAGGAACTAGTCTTGGGATTTGAACCTGCATCACTTTAATACTGCCTACCTGGCAGGGCCAGTACCACTGAACTGAAGCCAATTCATACAATGACAAGATGATGTTAGAACAAATACCCAATGCCTCACTTCTCTGTCAATCTCTCTTAGTCTTATTTGTGATTCATACATCATAAGTCTCCAGTATCGCAAATTATACCCTTCATTAAAGAACAAAATTGTGTGTGAATGGCGTAGTAGTGAAGAACACTTCAAAGGCAAGTTGTTCCTTTTATTCTGAAGGAAAAAGAATTTTGTATTAAAGTAGTGCAGATCACCTAATGCTTGTGAAAAAAGGCATACATCACACTGAGTGTACCACAGGGCAGTATGCTGTAAAATGAGTATGTTCACGTGCATTTTCATTTCGTGAATTTTCGCGAGAGCCAAGATTCACAAAATTAAAATGCACGTCAAAAGTATCTACACTACAATGCATTGAATGCCAGTGGCATTCGCAAAAAGTTTTCAAAACCGCGACTATATCGTGTTTTACAGTATCATATCAGAAGTGTGTTTATAAAGCATCAGGGAAGTGCAGTGATCCGAATACTCTATCCGTCTCTTCTCAACAGTTTCTAGCCAGCCTCCTGATTCTCTTGCCATTACTGGATGTGTGCGTGGGATCGCAGACATGGTGCGGACGAAGGGAGAGATCCCCGCCGTTTATCTTGTCACGCCCAGCGTTGATTGCCATTACAATGGTGAGTCCCGCGCCTACACAAATCTCAAAGCTTGCCAGATGTCGGTGAGCTCTGTGTATAAATATTTGTACGCATGCACTCAAATTAAAGAATGGTGTTAAAGGCCTTGTCATGTCTGTACCTATTACGGTCACGATACACGTAAGTAGAAAAAAATAATAAATCGCTGTGTTCTTTGTGGCATTCACATTTCTGCGCGTCGTCATTATCGTCACCCACAGTAGCTACAATCCACATGAGCTACAAAAACTTCAACATATATGAGTATGGATCATATGATAGAGCATTTTATATATTTTGCTTGTTTGTATTAATAAGGGGTGAAGTTGGTTTAAAAAAACTATTGTGTCAGAGAATGCTATGTAGTAAAACAATTTGCCTAAAATAGATATTATGATCAAACCTGCAGTAGCACAAAAAATTGAATACATAGTATATCTTTCATTTTTTGTAGAGTTAAATGAATGAGGAGCTTTCTCAGTCTTTAAAAAAAAAAATACAGTATCTCCAAAGCCTATAAAGTGTATATGAACATACACTGTAGCTGTCCAAGAAACATACTAAAAACAATACTGTGTAAAAATTGATTTACTGTATATGATGCTCTGCATGTGAGTTTACTATTAAACATGGGCTATATTAGATGAGCAGTAAATCATCCTTCTTGATACACTATCCCAAGCTGTGTGAAGAGGGAGACATCAGTGTCAGAACATACTCATATCATCAGTCTGAAAATGTTTCCATCTCTTCTGTGTGTGTTGTGCAGCAACATACCAGTACGTATGTGCAAGACACATCTCTGCATTCTGTATGTCACCTTGACGTTGCTGCTAATAGGGAAGTACACATTTATACATTCATATGCATGTACATCGTAGCTCTAGATGTGTGTTATAGTAGGCGATGGTGCTCTGTGTGCTAGTCAAGGAAATTCTTTCCCATACGAAAACTTGTTTGGAGTGAAAGTGGTCATTTTCAGTGGCGGATCAAGGTGGGGGCACACCGGGCGTTGCGCCCTCCTTTATTTTTTGTTAAAACAAAAGAAATATTTTAGAAATGGGGGTCATGTGCACCCCCCCCCCCCCCATTAATTTTGTAAAGCGCCCCTTCTTTTCAGAATTCCTGGATCCGCCCCTGGTTTTAATGCAGCTGATTAGTGATGAGAAAGGCGACATTATGCAAATTAAATAAAAGCTTTTTCATGCATGTGGTGATTTCAGTTTCGCATCTAACGTTGCTGCCTGTGGGTTATTTGCTAGGAAGTCATCTTTTTTCTTGATTATGAATACATTTACAGTATCTGTTTTGCACTGTCCTCAAATACTTTGTAGCAACAACTGACTCTGAAAAACAATTTGTTCTGTTGTGGTTTGTTTTTCTTGAATGCTCTTCAAGGACATTACATATCATCTGACCAGATGTAGAAATGTATAGCATTCAAGTTGGATTGGAATCGCTCAATAGATACTTTCTACTGGTGCAATTCCTTCAAGAAAAAGAAAAAAAAAAAACAGAGGAAAATAATGATACTTGACTAAGCAACAGACAGCAGTTTTTCCGAGGATTTTTTTGCAATATACAGGAGACCAATGGAAAACTGTTACGAGATAATCAGAGGAAACCCTCCTTTACTGTAGTTAACAGCCTGACATTCATAAGGCCATGTCCTTCATCACACATACATGTATCAAGTGTCTGATATGACTCAAATTCACTCAACTGTTCTTATTTGCGACTGCTCGTAGTTTGAGTCGCCAGTCCAAATAGATGACTTTTCCGTGGCAAGCTTGATGAAAGACTAGTGAGAAATTCATACGTGTATGACATGAGGACATGATTGTGAAACAGAAACTACATTGTGCCTTTCAAAAGGTATACCTGAATGATATTTGAGAGCATTGGACTCTAAGAACACATTCAGGACTGGAGTCACAATGCACAGTTGTAATACACTCATCAGGCTTATGATTTAGTGGAGATGTATATGTAGAGTGTAACATGAAATCATGTCTTAGTTTTGACTCTGTCAAGATGAGGCAAAATAGGCATGCCATATGAAACAATATATCGAAATTCAAAATTTTATTTGTATGTTGAACAGTGTTCAGTTTGATGGCCATAATTAGTGCCAGAAGACCAGCCAGATGTTAAACTTTACAGGAGAAGATGATGACTGGTCTGCTTCTACCTCATTAGTCTTAACCCATTGAAGACGAGTCCCGAGTTTACTATGGCAGTTGTGTATGGGGAATGCATGTTGTAGCAAAATCAGCCCGTCCTCAACAGGTTAGATCTTCATAGAAGCATGAAAGAAAACAATCAAAACATTCATATCCTATCCTTATATTATGTAGTTCAGTTAGTCTAAGCTAGGTTTTTGACTGAAAATAAGAAGTATTTAGTATGTAGTATTCAAAACTGGTGTGAAATCCTTGATGCAGAGATCAATAGAATTTAAAATGCATATTTACGTAGAGCAAAAACATACACTACATCAGAATTTTAGGATTGCTGTTTACATACATGTAGATGTACAGTACCTGGCTGTAATGGACTTTGAGATCTCATAGATCTATTTGGTTTGGGCACTGTCTTTTATGTTTCAATATCTCTTGCAGCCACAACTGGGGGGCTTCAGTAAGTCTAACAATAGTTAATTTATGCACTGATGTAGCAATGCACCCAACTCATTGCATAACCCATTGAAACCTTTTTTTTCCCTTGTTATATTGGAAGCCCTACAGTTATGGCCGACAAAGGTTACTACAGTGCACTTCCGATATAACGAACATGGTTACAACAAAGTAAAAAGTTAGGCTCCAACATTATCAGCTCTATGTCTTTTTATTGTTTATTTGCTCGGTTATAACGAAATTTTGATGTAACGAAAGAAAAATGACTCTCCTGAGCACACATATTAAAAAGCCAAATAGGTCTATACGTGTTCATATGTGTGACAATTTATCAAAGTTTATTGACGGATGACCTCCAGCTATTTTACATTTTGAACTTTGGTCATAATTTTATCTGGGTATCTCTGATGGTCAAACGTATATTTGCTACTAAAAGTCTTTACTCTGTAATTGCTTTTCTCTTTTTGTTGTAAGTTTGATTTGACAAAAGTTCAGGAGAGCGAAAAACATGGCAGCCAAAGCACTATAAAACAAATTGGTTCGCCTTTCCTTTGACATTCCATGGGGACTTCATTGGGGTAAGACAGTTATAGAGGATTTGGACAGGACATTACTTACCTGATTATCTGACAATCAATAAAAAAAAAGTGATTTTTACCAAAATTCGCTGGGGTTTGTCACCCCAGCGACAATATGTGTATCCATATTACAAAAAAAAAGTCAGTTCAGAAAAATGAATCTCTTTGATGTATGCTTGCAACATAACCAAGAGAGGTTTCCAGTATAAGGACATTCATTACTCTCCTTGATGATTTGATTTTTAAATACTTTTTGGAAGTAACAGTTCGTTATTTTGTCTGTCAACCTCTTCCTCTTCCTCCTGCCAGATTTTAGCCTTTGTCATCATCCACATCGAGAGGAGGAAAGGCCAGCAGTCCTCTGGTGTCCTCTTCCTCTTCTACCTCATCAGTATTTTTTGCTCCGTAGGGGAGTTCCACTCAAAGGTCATCAATGCCAGGGTCAGTGTGAGTGTGCAGAGTGTGATATTTTCATTTGAAATTTGAGTGTTTTACAAGTACATGTAGTTTATAATAATGTATATATTTTTTTAAAGCAGTGATGGAGCCATTTATAAGATTTTATTTCTGTAGTACCTGAATATTGTCACGCAAGAAGTAAGTTCATATGCTATCTTGCTTCCCCCACCACTTACAAAAAAAGTAATAGTGTTGATAATTGAGCGTTCAACATCAGCGGTGGCCTGGCAGTGGCTTGGAACCACTTAAAATTAATGTCAGGTCATCAAATTTCCAAATGGCTTTCTCTTAGTGGCCCGATCCGCCAGCGAAAATTCAAAAATGTATTTTTTTCCCTTTTATTTGGGGCCATCACAAAAATCTCTTTGTCTTTATGATTTTAGTGGCCTGAACAGACCACCAGAGAAAAAAAAAGTTAGTGTCGAACCCTGCTTTATATGGCACACACATAAACAATATAATATTATACAATGTATTCACATGTGTATACATTATTGCCTTTGCCTTTGTAATCTCCTCATGAAAGATATCAGCATTGTCACCATGTGTGTGTGTAAATGTTTTGTGTTGTTTAAAGTGAAATAAAATGAAATTAAACTGAATGATCCAGCTGTTTTGACGAATATCAAAATTTGATCACTGAATCGGGGAATGTTTCATTATGATTGACAGGGTTCTGAGGATGTCTTCCGTTACGTGACATTCTTCCTGTATTTCTTCGTCCTCGTGGCCCAACTTGTGTGTGTTAGCTTTGCGGAGCAGATGCCCTACTATTCACCTGTTGTCACAGATGCTGTGAGTTCAGTTTCCATTTACATAATGCAAGAGTAGAGTCTGATTGATAACCTAAAGCACACTGTGTAGCAACAATTGAATGATTGGAATGATTATATTAAGAGTTGCAAACATACACAAATAAATAAGCAAGTGATTGAATGAAAAGGTACATTGTGAGTGGATGCAATCAAGTCTTTTATATGGAAACTATTCAAGAGAGAGAGAGAGGAAAAAAGAAAAATCGAGAGCGGCTGTAATAGATAAGTGGTCATAAACAGTTCTGACTTAAGCTGTATGGCTCTGAAGGCGATGAAATAAAATAGCCCCCATAGACGAGACAGGCTTCACTACCACATTGTCAATGAAGGTTCAATTCCCGGTCTAGTAATGTGCTGTGTATGCCTGTGCTTTAACCTGTTGTATGCTTTGAGCGTCCAATATGCACAGAAAAAGTAAGCCCCGTAGCCTTGAACACGCTCTTTAGAGTCCGTAGTGGCACGGAAAGGGTAAACAATTTTGCTTTCATCAGAATATGCATCCAAATTGGAGAAAACATAAGTGTCAGGCTAGACTATGTGATGCTTCTGAGATCTTTAGGTGTGATGTCTGCTATCTTTTGTGTGTGTGTGCGTGTGTGTGTTTATGTTTGTGTTTGTGTTTTTACATACAGTTAGGCCATCGATTCACCTCTTGTCCAGTATTTAATATACATGTATGTTATTAATTTCAGCTGTCGAATATGACAAATATTGAAAAACATTTTCAGTGGTCATAAACTAAGAAGGAGAAACAGATACAGTCAGATTGGATAAGTTTGTATTCTTTTCATCTTCCACTCTTTGGAGAGGACAGTTGTAATATTTAGCAGTGGGAACACAAACAGGAGAGTAGTTCTTTACCAAATTTAGCACATATTATGGACCACCGTACACATGTGTGAATGTGTATACGCAAGTATTATGAATGAGTTTTGGTTTTGCAAACTGCAACATCTGCAGTGCATACAGTACATTTCCTATTTCCATTTTCAACCCTGTCCCTTAAGGCACATAGAGATACTACGGTGGTGATGTGTGCTATGTAAGCACTGTAGTATGTGCTTGGTGTGCTCACTTACAAGTGTGTCAGCCACTTTCTATTTAAATGTAGTCATACCTATATCTTGATTTTCTACACAGATTCCCTGGCATCAGAACAAACAATTTGACTTCTTTGTAGTCAAACATATTCTTCTCATTTCTTTTCTTTCTTCCTTTCTTGTCTTTCTATGTAGAAAGTATCTCCTGAAGCTTCAGCCTCCTTCTTGTCAAAAGTCACATTCTGGTGGTTCTCCAGGTATGTAGAAAAAGATTCCTGTAAAGCAAGAAACCTTGGCGCCATATTAAAATTTTTCACAAATTGGAGCCAGCAGCCTTTGTTGCATTGCAAATTGCCAGTGACATTCAATGCGCACAGTGTAGACAAGAACTCTCATGTGCATTTTGATTTTGCAAATCTTGGATTTTGCAAAATTAAGATGCATGTCTGGTTTTACAGTAATTAGCCTTATTCTTTGAGACGGGACCATTTCTTTTAATTCTTTTACCTATTTGTATGAGGAAGGACTGTTTTGGTACAATGCAGAAGCATTAAGTGGATGATTTTGATGTGGTGTTCTTGGGAACAAGCACCAATTAAAGATAACCACAACCCCCCCCCCCCCAAAAAAAAAAGTGTGTGTATAATGATATGTGAATAAATAATGAACTAATGGATAAGACCCAGAATGAGATATAAAGTGTGTATGTGAATACTTGTACATAAAACATCAGTATCCCTGGGGATGTAAACATTTCTCTTTAGATTTGTTCTGTTTTAAGGGGTTTGGGGTCTTTTTCTTGTCTATTCTTTTTTTAGATCACCAGAAATGACTTAAACTCATCCACACAAGTTTAAATGCCTAAATGCAAACTTGTTTATCTCAAACAATCCTATGCTCTCGGTCAATCAATCAAATGTCTAATACATGCAGCGATAATATGTGCACAATTTCCATTTCTAGTTACGACTTATCGTTAGACATGCTTTGTGCTTCAAAAGAGCATGAAAGAGTGATGGTTTTAAGTGTTCCTTTTCTTTCCGTCCCCACTGACACACACACAGAATGGTTGTGACCGGTTACAAAAAGAGCCTTGAAACACAGGATCTGTGGTCCCTCCTGGACAGGGACAAAGCCTCGACGGTTGTCGTGGACTTCCTGAAGAGGTGGTTTGCAGAAATTCACAGGTAAGTTTGGGAATCCATGACTCTGTTTGGCGCCCGCTGTTGCGATTGCTGTTAGGTATGCATAAGTTATCATTGTGCCTAGTACAGCATGTGTGAGGTATGGCATATCGGATCTAAACATGGGCTTAGGTCATTAGCAACATTTTGTATTTTTCATGAAAATGATCCAAAAATACATCTCTCTATATAAAAAAAAACCAACAACTTAAAATTCTTTTTTGAAAAAGATGATTTGATTTGATTTGAATTGAATTCACCTTCCTGTATTAAGGAAGTTCCTGTAAGGAAAAAAGTGAATTAGTCAAGTAGAGTTGGTTAGCTGTGTTTAGATACTTTTTGTTGGTGAGATGATATGACAGTGACAAGAATGCTTGCTCTTCCCCTTATTCCTCCTCCTTTCCCCACTTCCTCCTTCATTCATCCTTCTCTCATTTGATCTCCTTCATATTATGTTTGTGGTCATCATCATGATCCTTTTTGTACAGAGCCAATCAAATGACCTCAAGGGCCCACTCACAGGCCAGTCTCAACCAGCAGTCGTCCAGCCACGGTCAGAAGTTCGCCATGACGGAGTTGACCAAGCAGGGATCTCCTGGCGCCACCCAGACGAGGGTCTACACCTCGCCCACGGACCCCCGGGGCCCTGCAGGGAAGAATGGGTACATGCCGGCGGTCCCCTCCCCCGAGGTAGACTTCCTGGAAGGGGAAAGCATCAGCCCCGAGGCGAACCTGCTCAGGGCCGTCTCCAAGAACTTTGGGGATAAGTTCCTGGTCGCCGTGCTCCTCAAGTTTATCCACGACTGCTTCCTGTTTGTCAATCCACAGATTCTTGGGTGAGTCAGCCAAGGGGTCTTGTAAACAGATCTCGTTCAGAAGAAGCTCACAGTATCACTTTGTGCTGGCATATCGTTTGGAAAAATTTGGCTTTCCTTTATGTTGATATAGTACATTTCCATAGGTCATATTGTAAGATAGGACTTCTCGATTTATGCCCCTACATTGATTTTTGTGTGAGAATAATTGTTAAATTACCCGACATTGATAAATAGTATGTATTCGTTGCTAAGTACTTTCTATAGGAAGAGGTCTGACCTCATTTTTATGAAAATTTTCATATTTGAATATTAAAAAAAAAAACAATTCAGAAGCCTTTATATTAGGTGCACTGCAGAGTAATTTAAAACATGTAAAAAGAGTATTGCTATTGTATTTGACAACTGCTCAGCACATGGCAATTGGGTGAAAAAACCCACAAACAGTACCATTGCACATGTTCACTGTCAAGCACGCAAGTGTCATTAAGCTGTTTTGGGTAGCATACAAAGACCTCACCAACCATGTGCAGTGCTACTTTGTCCTACATCAAGCTAAAAATTTTACACCATATACTGTATATTGCTACTGTTCAATTCAGGCCTAGCTAACCACGTCTGCTAACCACTGGGCACTTTCTTAAACAATTAGTGAGTGGTCGGCATTCACGAATTGGAACAGGAAATCACTGTGGGCTCTATTCACGTATTCCTCTATTCCCGCTCCTTTGCAAAATCTCTTACCATCACACAGACATCATGTTTTGTGTGTGTTGTGTGAAAATGCTGCTGTATATGCCATTGTGGTACCAGTTTTGCTTGTGTTTTTGCAGCCTACTGATCAACTTCACTGAAGATGCCTCTGTGTGGCAGTGGAAGGGTTACTTCTTTGCCATGCTCATGCTGTGCTGCTCCATGTTTAACTCCTGTGTCCTCCACCAGTACTTCCACCGCTGCTTCGTCATCGGCATGCACATCAGAACAGCAATCATCGGCTCAGTGTATCGAAAGGTAGGGAAGGAATGAAAGAACATTGTGTGACTTTGTTTAGGTTACTTTGTGATTGTGATGGAAAGTAAAGAACCTACTTCGAAAGCTGCATTTAATACAGTTTCCATCGTGAAAATTCACATAGTATTTGATAATGATGATGATAATGATGATGATTATTATGATGATGATGATGGTGATGATAATAATGAACACAATAATAGTGATGATAACCAGATCTTAGAACGTATAATACCATAGGATAGTCTCTGTGCATGTACACATGGAAAGAAGATCATCTATACATTTCTATTTTCACATATAATTAACAGTTGTCAAAAAGATGAGTTTTTAACACAGATTTGAATTTATATGTGCTGATTATTGATTGTAAATGTACTTTGCTGGTGATTGCATTGTCCTGTGGGCTAGAGAGAAGTGTGGAATTGAGCATAGGTTACTTTAAAACATAATATATTCGCGGCATGAATTTTTCGCGAATTGGAGCCGACAGCCTTTTTCATGGCATGAAATTTTCGCGAATTGCTTCTGGCATTCAATGCATGTAGTGTAGACAAAAGCTTTCGCGTGCATTTTAATTTTGCAAATTTTGGGGCTCGCGAAATTCGCGAAATTAAAATGCACGCGAAAATTCCTCGTTTTACAGTATCCTCGGGCGGATCATACCTGTAGTGTTCAGCATGCAACATGTACAGAACCACCAAACACCTCTAGCTTCACTTTAGTTATTGAGATTTGAATGAAGTGGACTGCTGAGTCATGCAATAGTTCGCTGAATCAGTGATCAGATTGTCAGCTCATAATTGCTTGTGATCATGGCCAAAAATACAGACAATTTCATTTATAATGTTGTACTCTGCGAGTCGTAATTATTACACTTACAGCACATATCATGGAAGTATAATCAGTGATGTTCATATGTGCATGTGGAGGTAAAATGATGGATAATGAAAGTCACACTGAATTTGATGCCTATGATATTAATCATTGGAATGATGAAAGTACCATCAATTGTCGTCATCATTTCTCATATTGTCCACTGCCATATCTTATATACACTAGTCACTGAAGCTATCCAACGCCGCCCGGAAGGGAGCCACCGTAGGGGAGATTGTAAACCTCATGTCGGTCGACGCCCAGCGCTGTATGGACCTCTGCACGTACCTCAACATGCTGTGGTCAGCGCCGTTCCAGATCTCGGTGGCGCTCTACTTCCTCTGGCAGACCCTTGGGCCATCCGTCCTGGCCGGGCTGGGGGTCATGATACTGCTCATCCCACTAAATGCCTTGGTCGCTACGCAAGCAAAGAAACTACAGGTAGGGAAATAGGAAGATTACATTCTGAATTCATGAGTGAATACAGTTCAAATAAGGTTATTGCATACAGCACCTGGTCAGCCAGGGGTTAAAAACAACAAGATGGTACAGATTAGCGTTGCCACGTACTGTATCTATGAGACATGACTGTCTCCTTATCCTTGGTCCCCCCCTTGCAGGTGAAACAGATGCGGTACAAGGATGCGCGCATCAAGCTGATGAGTGAGGTGCTGAGTGGTATCAAGGTGCTGAAGCTGTATGCCTGGGAGGAGTCCTTCCAGGAGAAGATCCTTGCCATTCGCAACAAGGAGCTCAAGGTGCTCCGTTATGCCGCCTACCTCAATGCCTTCAACTCATTCACTTGGACCTGTGCACCCGTCCTGGTAAGACTCCACATTGATAGGTTGTAGGTATCTGAAGGAGAGATATTCTTTATTATTACGATGTGTCTGATAACTGTTGTTTTGAGAAGGAAGACCCTACAAAGTGGAGAATAAAGAAGGAAAGCGACCTAGGGAGCGTGTAAGAAAGGAAGATAGTGACAAAGGGCAAAGGCGAGCCGGAATTTGAGGTTGCACCGAAGGAGATGGGAGGATATGAGACAGGGAGAATTGTAAGGAAGAATAGAATGAGAATTAGGTCAAGGGTTCAGAAGTAAATTGGAGGAGAAAGATGAACCAGAAAGGAGGGTGGAGAGGGGGGAGAAGGTTGGAAAATCATTGAGTTAAGAGAGAAAGGAGATGGAGACATGTATTTTTATGCCTCCTATGTTTTCGGGTTGTCCGTCCGTCCGTCCGTCCTTCCGTCCGTAATTAATTTTGTGGACAGCGTAACTAAAAAACCTTTGGAGATATCCTAATGAAACTTGGCATGTATGTGTATTAGGGGGTGAAGTTGTGCCTATCAACTTTTGGGTGCACAGGCTCAAGGTCAAAGGTCAAAAAGGTCAAGGTCAAATACGTAAAATTTCACTATTTCCACCATATCTATGCAATGCCTGAAGATATTTTCTTCAAACTTAGTGTATACATGTATTACCCAATTAAGATTCTCGGGTGAAAGTTTGGGGTCATGAGGTCAAAGGTCAAAAGGTCAAGTAACAATATTAAAACTTCACTTTTTTCTCCGTAACTTGGAAATTGTTCAAGGTATCTACATGGAACATAGTATATATACATGTACTGACTGGCAGTGATTATCTAGAGAATTTAGGGTTCATGGGGTCAAAGGTCAGGGGTCAAAGGTCAAGGGCAACACTTCAACATTTTACTATTTCCGTCATATTTATGCAATGCCAGCAGGATTTTTTTTTTACACTTGGTGTATGCATGTATAACCTAATAGATATTCTCTGGAAACTTTCTTTTTCTTTTTTTCTTTTTTTTTTGCCTCAAAGGTCAAAAGGTCAAAGATGAAGGGAAAGTGCTGAACTAACTTTTTCCTCCATATCTCGGAAGTGGCTCAACTTTCTACATATTTATGCATGTTCTGCCTGACAGTAATTTTCCTATGAATTTTAGAGTCAAAGGCCAGATGAAAATGGTAACAATGTACTTTTCAATACAGAAATTGCACTTTTTCTCCATACCTTGAAAATTACTCAATGCATAAACTTATGAATGGGCAAAGTCAAGTTAAAGTCCTTAAATCCCAAATACATGCTCTCCTATTCATCCAATTAAACCTAGGTCAAGGAAGGTGAACATTCAACACTTTTGTGACAAACTTGTCATTTTAATATTTTGCCAGTTTTGTGAAAATGTAATCACACATTGTCCACATGTACTATAGACCTATTAGGAGAATCATGCATTATGGTGAAGGCATACCAGTCGCCTTAGTGACATTTTTAGTGTACTTTTGTTTTTTGTATTTATTTTTATATGTATTTTGTTCTTGTCATAAACAATTAGAAAAAAAATCATTGCAAAGGTTTATGTTCTTTGAACAACCACATGAGGGGAGACATGAGAGTATTATATCTCTGAATTCATCATAAAGTGAAGCAAACGATGCAAGTTCTAAGAAGAATTCTAAAGAATTTACAGTAAAATGGCCCACATATACTACATTTCGTGATGGTGTATGCTCCTTTGTTAGTTTATGGTACTGCATTGCAGTGCCATTGTTCTCTCCATTATGAATGTGAAAGCCATAGTTGCTATTACAATACCTTTAAGCCGATTCACAGGATGTTGTAACATCAAGGAGCTGTTGATACTTATATGTAGTTTTTATTTGTTGTCCTAGCATTATTGCTATGCAAATGAAATGTTAGTTTTCATAAAGGAAATATGATTTACACCATATATCTCTTGATTGATGCATATGCCAGGTTTCCGTGACAACATTTGCCGTGTATGTGGTATCTGACGAGAAGAACGTGTTGGATGCAGAGAAGGCCTTTGTCTCCATCGCTCTCTTCAACATCCTGCGCTTCCCCCTCAGCATCATGCCCAACCTCATCTCCAATATTGTTCAGGTTTGTGTCTTGTTTATTCCAACTTGGTAATGTGTCTTGTGTCATGATTCTCTGTCTCATTGCTGGATGCTCTTTCTGTGTGCTGTAACCACCACATCATCCTATGTGACCGTGCATCGCAAAACAAACAAAAAGTCGCACCCCTTGATTTTATGTGTGGACTCAAGAAAGATGAAAAGGGTCAACCAAGTCAATTTTTAGTTTTCTATATTTTTTGAAAGAGCTATGCTTCTTCTATGGTAGAGTATTGCGATCAGGTTTTTCTTAGAAGCCCCTTTTCATTTCTTGAAAATCCTTTGGACACTCTTCACTTTCAACTCTAATAACTTTTGAAAAGATGATGCTACTCCTTTGAAAGTTTACATTTATAATGAACAGAATGTGTTAATATAGCATGCTCATTTTCAGCTTAATCTGATATTCCCTTCATTGTTGTTGCTACAGTGGATTACATCATGTTTTTTTTTTTTGGTCACATTCATGGCACAGGTAGCATGGCTTAGTAAAGATTAAGCGCTTGAATAGACCCTGTACTTCAGAGCCTCTTTTCTCAGTTCAAACTTTCCCAGAGTGTGTGCTTTCTATCCAATATTTATATAGGTTAGAAAAATCCATTCGAATCGAGTTAGACATCATTTTAAAGCTTAGAGTCTGCTCTTTCAGAATCTGCCCTTAACTAAAAATCCATGTCTGGCGAGTTTTTGTTGGTTTTGTGGTGCAGGGTCACATATATGTATCTCAATCCATGATATTAGGCTGGAGATATTCCAAGATTATCAACATCTGACAATGGCTGTCAAGCAGGGTTTTGTTGCTTCGTGAGCTTGGGTTCCTTTTGTGTATGTGTGTGTGTGCTCACAGAATGTTTATAATCACAACTTTGAGACCAAAGTGTCTGGTTACCTCATGTTTTCCTGCCCCATATTCAGGTGAGCGTCTCCCTGAAGCGCCTTGACAAGTTCCTGAAGAGTGAAGAACTAGATCCTCAGAATGTCGACCACTTCAACATGCCAGGTAAGAGTACACATGGATGTGGGCAGATAAAGCTTCAGTCCATTTCATTGACCTCGGTTGCTGTTGAGTGATTGTTGAATTTATAAAAAAGGATATTTTGATTTTGCTGTTTAAAAGTAGCAGTTTTGTTCTTAAAATGATGAGAAATCCCTTTGTTGAATTGTCACCACATCTGTACACTAATTCTGCAGTGAAGAGCTTCCTGTGATGGGGAAAAAAACCCTGAAAATCATTATAGCACTATTTTGTGACCATGTTTCCGGGATTGGGAATGTGAGTCTCCTTTTCCTCGAGTATGTTGTACAAGCATAATATTCTGTAGATTTAAATCTGATTTTAGATTTTCACATTTTCACATTTTCTTTCTTCCATGTACTAAAATCACCTGAAATTTTAGATTTCCGATTTTTTCAACAAACCTCAATATCATCCCTAGTTATATGATTGTATTCTGGTGTGAAATGATGTTTCCATTGACCTATTTGAAAAATCCTTGAGAAGTCCTCACTTTGATCATATTTTTCTTTTAATTTTTACTTATGTGTTTACAGGACATTCAATCACAATAGATAGTGGACAATTCACATGGGACAGAGAGGAAAAGACTACACTTACAGAGTAAGTTCCTGAAGTATACTTATAAATAGAAGGGAAAGTTCTCCTTGTGCATAGTTTGTTGTGATTAATTTCTTATCATCATATAAGTATTAGTCACAAGTCCATCACAACTACGTCTAGTTCCTTCAGTACCTAGAGTGTCGCTTGCATGTGTACACCATTTAATGGCTTGATGTGTTCAAGCATTCTACTCAAAACCGGCATGGACAATGGTGTGCAAACCAATCAAAACTAAACGAAGGTCATTTGTAAATGTTAAACGGGGTAATTTTGCACAGGGTTTTATAGCTTGTGATGGATTTGTATAAATGACATTGACTTGCCTGCTGCAATCCGATGGGTCTTCCTCGTTTGGACTCTTCATTTCTAGAGCACCAGTACTGTCAAAAAGATGTTTTTGCGGCATCATAATTTTATGAATTGGGGCTGACGGCCTTTCTCACAACACAAAATTTTTGCAAATTGTCACTTGCATTCAATGCATATAGTGTAGACAAGAACTTTGGCTAGTATTTTAATTTCGCGAATCTTGGCTCTTGCAAAATTGGTGACATTAAAATGCATGTGAACATTACATATTTTACAGTAGTTTAGCACATATGGGATAACCTGTAGGTATTGAATTATCTTGAAGCCCTCTATGTGACGGTTATGTGCCGTCATCTTAGGACAGAGTTGAATGATGCATACTCAGTCATTCATTGTCAAGAAACATTGATATATTAGTGTAAGAAATATAATGTGATGTATTTAGTTTGTTTACAATAGAAATATTTGTCTTTTGTATACCTTTCCTTTCCTGGAGAAAAAGATGTTTACTAGCTATTATATTGAGAAGCAAATCTTGCCTTTCAAACAGCATCACCCTTGACATCAAGAAGGGGTCACTGGTTGCCGTGGTAGGCCAGGTTGGATGCGGGAAGTCGTCCTTGCTGTCAGCCATACTGGGAGAGATGGAGCGACTGGATGGAAAGGTGTTTGTGGAGGTGAGAAAATTATGATAAATATGATACCTGATAACTGATAATGGATTGATTGATTGATTTTATTTTCCGTATAAAAGACAACGACTAGACAGCCCATATTCAGCGATGCCAACCAGACATTGCTGGTCTTCCATGGGGTCCAGAACATCAAAATTACAAATTCAGTACAATATGAATGTATGAAATACATAAATTGAAAAAAAAAATCGCATATTACAAATGGTACATGCAAATAACGAAAAGAAAAGGTACATGGAGGAATGAAAGAGGATAATATAACAACCCATATACTTTTTGTCCCCGCCAAACGAGTTCGAGCAGGGGACTATGAAACGGGCTCCGTACGTGTGTGTGTCCGTCCGTGCGTCCGTGCGTCCGTCCGTGTGTGATCAAAATGTTCAAAATGCTACTCCTTCGCCATTTCTAACCCGATTTTGATTCTGTTTGCTTTATATGATAGCACTACATGGGAGCTTTGAGACTTATATACAGAATTTCAATTGTGACCTTTGACCTTGACCTTTGACCTATATTGTACATTTTGCTTCAAAATGCTACTCCTTCGCCATTTCTAACCAGATTTTGATTCCGTTTGCTTTATATGATGGCACTTGGTGAGGGCTTCAAAACTTCTACACAGAATTTTGACCTTTGACTTCTTTGACCTTTGACCTTGATTTTTGACCTATATTGTACATTTTGCTACAAAATGCTACTCCTTCGCCATTTGTAACCCGATTTCAATTCCGTTTGCTTTAAGTGATGGCACTAGGTGAGGGCTTCAAAACTTCTACACAGAATTTTGACCTTTGACTTCTTTGACCTTTGACCTTGATTTTTGACCTATATTGTACATTGCCTACAAAATGCTACTCCTTCGCCATTTCTAACCCGATTTTGATTCCGTTTGCTTTATGTGATGGCACTAGGTGAGGGCTTCAAAACTTCTACATAGAATTTTGACCTTTGACTTCTTTGACCTTTGACCTTCATCTTTTTACCTATATTGTACATTTTGCTACTAAATGCTACTTCCGGCGGGGACATATATTACGCACCGCGTAATTTCTACTTTTCCTTGTTTGATATGACATAGAATATCTGATACTCTCATTCCACCTTTAATCTTTGTTTTTTATATAATATATAAAAAGCATAAGAGCTCCAAGTGATGTGTATCCTGGCATTTGCAACAGTTCAAATGATTGATAGTGCTTTACCCATTAATGGGAAGGTAAGACTTGGTAGACTTGGTAACCAGTGCAGAGACCTGTCGGCTTGGTGGAAATATTTGAAGCAATTGATTTCTCTCATATGTCTTGAAATCAACATGTATGAAATGCAGTGTCCTAAAGCTGTGGTATCATGCCTATCCCCGGTGGCCTGCAATTTTGCTTTATGTTCAAGTAGTGCAGCTACTGAGATATTTCTCATGTGGTCACTATGAGATGGTCATTTTCTGTTGTAGTAAACTTGTGTCGGTGCTGGTATATCTTACAACATGTCAAATTCATGATGCAAATTTTCTTTGTTATTTGAATGAAGGAAGGAAGGAAGGAAAAAAAGAAAGAATTTTATTATCCAATGCAGTAATAATCATTGTATACATTTACAGTCATATTCAGTTATATAAAAAAGCAAAGAATAATGGGAACCATGAAGTCGCGTGAAACCAGTCAAGTCTAGCCTCTTGCAATTTAAGCAGTTACAAAGTGTATGTTTCTTTAAAGTTTGTTCAGTAATGTGTTGCTCATAAGTAGTTATCAGTAAGATATTTCACTGTTAAATGTACCTACAAAGTTTTTGATGTTTTGTCCTGTCGTCCAGGGTTCCGTTTCCTACGTACCCCAGCAGGCCTGGATTCAGAACGCCACCGTCAGGTCCAACATCCTCTTTGCCCAGGGCATGCAGGTCACAAAATACAAACACGTCATCCAGGCGTGCGCCCTCGCTCGAGACCTGGAGGTGCTGCCTGGCGGTGATATGACGGAGATTGGAGAAAAGGTAAAACCTTCACATGTTTTTGTCCTTCATCGGAAAATATCTGTTTGTCACTTATTTCATTTGTACATCAGTGCGATAGACTTTTTCAAATTGTAAAGAAAGAAGATGTGCATATTTGATTTCTGTAGATGACTCAATAGCTTCATTTAGTGAGGAAATATACTTTGTGGTATTTTGGAGGCATGTCTGTAGTAACAATTGATGCTTCTGTTTAAAACACGTTGAGGATAGGCTGATTTTGCTATAACACACATTTCCCACAGACACCTGCCCGAGTATACTCAGGACTTGTCCTCAACAGGTTAAATTGTTGGAGGAAAAAAGACTGTAAGGTACTTTGTAATGTTAAAATGGAAAGTGTTCCAAATGTGATATACGTTTTACATCCTTTGGAAAACCCTTATATGAAATTTTGATAGTGATTTTCATATTAGGCCTATCCAAAAGTTATGGCCATACACCAGCATGCTTTAATTTTTAGCAACGTTGGTTCTGTTTTCACAGGGGATTAATCTGAGTGGTGGTCAGAAACAGAGAGTTAGCCTAGCGAGGGCGGTATACGCCAACAATGACCTTTATCTCCTGGATGACCCCCTGAGTGCTGTGGATGCCCACGTGGCCAAGCACATCTTTGAACACGTCATTGGACCTCAGGGACTCTTGAAGAACAAGGTGGGCACCAGTCCATGCATCGCGGTGAAGTTTCCACGTTCAGTGAAGTGCATCTCAACATTCAAATTTAGGGCATAAAGATCATAGCACATGTCATTACCTGAAAAATTATGTCTAATTTGTCTGAGTGGAAAACACGAATTTGATTATCATCATTGTGGCGTAGATCAGTTATTCTGTCAGTTTTGTGGAATTGAGTGCAGAAACCTGTGTGGGTCCATCCTGGTTCCACCACTCATGTAATATTGACATCTTAGTTTATCTTTGTATAACATTCAGCTTCATGTATCGTGTAATTCTATGTACTTCATGTATTTTGTTATGTGTATTCAACCTCTATGAGATAGTAGAAATGTTGAAATTACAAATTAATCAAGTACATGGATTGCCATAAAAGTGGAAACTTTTGTACAACCGATTTTTGTGCTGGTCCAATTTCACAGGACATTGTTTGTTTATAATCTTGTAGATATTGTACAATTCCCAAAATAATTTTGTGTTCATATTTTTTTTAAGTTAGTACAGTCAAGCACAAAATTGATGATAATTTCCACACCGCAAGATATTCCATGTGTTTATACTTGACCAACATAGGATGGAGAGCACTGATCATTCTGTTTCATTAAATCAAAATAGGAATGTTGGTGAAATACAGAAATGAATTGTCTTCAAATCTAGATTGATATAAAAGCTAGAATTTTGACAGAGGAAAAAGAATGTCTTATATTATCAAAAAACAACAAACAAACAGCAAATTGATGTGGTGTTTTACCAAATCACGGCTGTCCAACCATCCACCAGAGCAACAGGTGTTTTTCTCCTCTCACTTCCACCGCTGCAGACCCGCATCCTGGTCACCCACGGGATCAGCTTCCTGCCCCAGGTGGACCAGATCGTGGTCATGGTGGACGGCGGCATCTCGGAGGTGGGCTCCTACCAGGACCTCCTGGACCAGAACGGGGCCTTCGCCGAGTTCCTCCGCAACTACAGCCAGGACGTTGACGAGGAGGAGGACGATGACGTGGACAGTGATGATGAGCAGCTAGCAGCCCTGAGTGAAAAGCTGGCTGGTAGGAGAATCGAGAGTGGTGTAAAACTAGACATTTTTGCGTGCACAAAACTTTCACAAAATTTCCGAGGAGCCAAGATTTGTGAAAGTAAAATGCACACATGAGTTATTTCTATACACAATGCATTGAATGCCAATGGAATTAGCATATAAAAGTTTTATGCTGTCAATGTTTCTGGTTTTATCTCATGACAGCTTGGCAGCCCCAGGCGTAGTTTTGATAAAGAGTCTACAAAGCTTTCAGTTAACTTCCCATATTTATGTCGATCTATTGTGTAAGTTGCACATAGAGTTAATGAAATTCCTACAGAAGACCAAAATTTGTATGCCTTTATATATTTCCTATCCGCAATTTTTACGTACAAGATAAAAGCTTGAATATGTAACGTATGAGTTGCAGTGCAAATTTAGCATCATGATATGTAAATGTCCCTGCCTCGACCCGTGGCATGGTCCTGTTGCTGAAACAACATGAATGTCAATTGCATTAACCAGGGGTGCAGCTGGAAAGCTTGATATCCGTTGCTAAATTGTAGCTAGAAACATACAGTGTAGTTGAACAATGTTTGTCTTTTATTTTTGCATTCTTTTTTTTATTTTTTGTTCTAGTCAGACTATTAGGAGTTATACACATTCATGTTGGTTTGACTCTGAACAGAGTTGTTTCTTATTCAATGTCGCATCGGTCATCCAGTGAATTCTATTTCCCTTCCTACAGGTCACATGTCTCTAGAGGATCTGACAGAGGACAAGGATTCAATGCTAAAAGTGCCCCAAGGATCAGACAAATTGCACCCCAAGGGGTAAGAATCTGCCCCTCCTCCATCCTCTTCTTTACCTTGTGGTCCCCTCTCACTGAAATGTAACAAAACAAACAAACAAACAAACATGAAACTCCCCCCCCCCAAAAAAAAAAAAAAAAAAAAGACACATAAACCAAAAAAGACACATTTAAATAAAAGGGATGAAGATCTTGAAACATTTTGCCCAGATGTTCCTGCTATTACATGATATATTATTTTGTTGTTAACTGCAAGGTTATCAACTGTATTTTTCTGTTTTCTCCTTTTTTTTTTTGCGGGGGGGGGGGGGGGGTGGGAGGGGGAGAGTTTCAAGACTTTGTCAATCAGTTCGCTGCAAATATTCTTTTTTTTGCATCGATTAAATTGTTCATTGAGAACTATGGTGAGAGGATTAAGCTGTTTATTGAGATCTGTAGTGAGAGGCTTTTTTTTAGTGGTGTCTGGTACATAAGTGAGTAGTTCGTGGATAAATATTACGAGAGTACAGTAATTTGGATGAAATATTTTGCTTCATACAACTCTCAGAGGTCTTAAATGTCAATAATTATGTGATTATGTAGGTCTTATTATGGTTCATTTCAGTTTCTCTTCTCTTAATTCATGCATTTCTTTGCATGCTTCAATGTGTGTGTAATTGTGCGTGTGTGTGCTTAATTGCGTGCAGTCACAAATTCTAGCAGATTTATGCCACTCGGCAAGACCAGCATAGCACATAAACAAATCTTTGAGCAGATTGAAATAATTCTAAACAGTTTCCATGAAATGCCATTTTTTGTGGAAGATGACAAATCTGATATACCATGTTATTATTTCTCTGTCCTCTCTTTGTGATAACAGGAAAGACATAGAGGCTATCTCCCAGTACGAGATCCAGTTTGGGGGAACCGGTAACCGGCCCCTGAAGACGAAGCCTGAATCTGCAGAGAACAGGAAGGTGGTGCTGGGAGATACAGAGGACAAACTCATCCGGGAAGAAAAGGCCAAGAGAGGCAATGTGAGTCAGGTTACTATGGAGACAGTACTCAGGGTGATGCCTAGAGGTAATATACAGATATTGTCGTTTTAGAGGTTTAATACGTTTGACGTCCCATGAGGAATTATGTCAGCATAAGCAGAGGAGTTTGATTATGGGGCTACCTTTAGCTTTATAGCGTTACTTGAAAGCAGTATTTACATGATGGCCACAGTGAATGTATTATTGTTTGATATGTCTGTTTAACCCTAAAAAGGCCGGTAATGTTGTACAGTATAATGATATGTTGGAATATGAAATGAGAACTAAAATTGTTGAAAATATGAGCTTCTTGTACAACATAATCACCAGTACCTTCTGTGTTGATCCATCACTCGACCACCGTTCAGGTCAAGTTTGCGGTCTTCTGGGCCTACATCCGCTCCATCGGCCTGGTCCTCTCCCTGGTCATCCTTCTCCTCTACGTCCTCTTCAATGCCACGTCGGTGGCCTCCAACCTCTGGCTCAGCCGCTGGAGTAACGAGCCACTGGTCAACGGGACGCAGCCGGAGGCAGTCAGGGACCGCTACCTGACCGTCTACGCCCTCCTCGGCATCACGCAAGGTCAGAAGTAGCTCCCCTATAGGGGCAGTGTGGGTTTAATGCGGCCTTTTGTGAGGCCTGTCTGTACCCCTGATCTTTTTGCAGGGCTAAAAGTGATCAATGGCAAGAGCTGCCAGGCCCCTGCCACATTGATTGTAAAGAGACTACCTGAAAGATGTTTGATCAAGGATCTAATCTATTTCTTCCGTCAAACCTCATAGTATGTGTGGGTGTTGCTCCTGTATACTCGAGAAATGCTACCCTTTAACTTCTTCGAACTCCTCTTCATGTCCCGAGATGGACCAGCAATTCACTCCCCAAATTCTTGCTCTATTTTGATACAGAACCCCCCCCCCCCCACCCCGTGCAGTTGTTTGGTCCAACTTTTGGTAGATCTGGTTGAAGCAGGGGCCTGAATTTGATTTTTGTTTTTTAATTGTATGCTAATCAACTCTCTTCCGGTGCAATTATTAGTGATAGTCACAATTTCCAGGGGGCCTTTCATTTTCTCTGCATTTTCACATAAGCGATCTTTTACCTTGGGTTTAGTTTTCATAACAAATTGTATGTACAATCATAGTTTTGAGTGGTATGAATATGGTCATCGCAAGTCCCGAAATTCTTCAGGCCCGAAGAGTTGAAGACCAAGAAGATGTGAGCTAGTGAATGTGGCTTCAGTCATGAGGGTGATGAAAAGATGCACCCTTACTCTACCCTTAGCCATAACCTCAATGAATGGGATCTGTAAATTACATTTGATTTATCATGTGATTATACTATGGGGTACTGTTATGCAAGAAGGCAGAATATATGAAGTTATGCCTTTGCTTGTGTCTATTGATATGATTTCCAACGTTCACCCAACTAAGCAGCCTTTTTATCTGTTTGGTTCCAAGAAACTATCAACTTCGACCAAAAAGAATAAGAAATGAATATACATTGCTGATTCTGTGCCTTGTATAACTATCTGTCGCATTTTAGTCACTGCCTTTAATTCATACTGATGTACCCATCACACTCATGCTTACTGTCAGTAGATATGCTTTCTTTGTTAACTGTGAGTCCATATTTCAAACGTCATATCCATCGTGTTAATAAAAACAGTTTATGTCCGAGTAGTTGGTTTAATATTGCTTACAAAGTCTAGAGATGAGGTAGCTAGCTAGATGTGAGCCAGATTCAGCCACTGCCTCATTCTTCATTTTCATCATTTCTGTTTTTGCTGTTTCTTGTGATATTAGGGCATAAAGGAGGAATGCCTCTGTCTAATTTCATAAAATTTTGTACTCAAGAGAGGAAAGGTTTGTAAAATGTTGCAAAATTGGCAGTTGTAACAAAGTTGGTAAAGTATTGGGAAAATTTTCATATATAGTAAAATGACATCATGTATAGTGTCTATAGAGTACGGTTTATAACAGTCACCGTGGTTTCTCTAGATTTGTGATTTTCAAATGTTCATACAAGTGAGGTGGTATGAAAGGAAATTGCTGTAATGTAAAAATTGGATTCTTAGCATTGCTATGACCATGCATTTAGGTTGTTATGTTCAGTTAATTTCCTTTAGTTACTACAAATATGCTTATCCCATGTGATGGATGTTTACAGCAGTTTCCATCCAGTAATCCACGACCACTGCTAAGATTATTTAATATGTTTAATCAGTAAGAAAGACATTTCAAAGGTGAGTTTTGCTTGGTTTTGTGTATCATCCCAAACAAATGTTGTTAGAGGCTCTTGAACATCATTAGAACTATTGGCATCAGCAACTTAACACGCCAAGTGAAGATATTTTGTCAAAAAATTGTGATAAAACAAATATATGCTGTTGAAACCTTGTGTGTTTCACAATGAAAGAAATGTTAGCCAGTCCTTCTACCTTGCCCCTTCCCATGCTTGTCCCTGTCCTAACAGTCCTTAAAAAAAAAAAACCTAACAAAAAAAATTGCTGAATTGATCCTGCATCTTTACCTTATCCTATTGGTATCCGTATGTTATTCATTTTCAGCCTCATATTACTTTCCTTTGAAGTCATGTTTAAAATATGTTGTCATTCGTCTCATTCTTCTCTCTGCCTTTTGTGATGTGGATTCCTATCGAAAATTATGGAAGTGTTTGTTTATTACAAGTTCCTCTCTGGTATTAAGATTAATACTTTTTCTATTTAATCGTTCTTCGATACTGTACCGTTCCTGACTGTTATTAAGGTATCGTCGCTTTTCTCCACCCGATTCACACTCCTTCATCTTGCCCCCCGTGGCCACCAGGTGTCTTCATCACCGGTGGCTGCTTCCTCCTCTACCACGGCAGCATCCTGGCTGCCGATTCCCTTCACCACCTCCTCCTCCTCAACATCCTCCGCTGCCCCTCCTCCTTCTTTGACACCACCCTCAAGGGTGCCCTCCTCAACTGCTTCGCCAAGGAGACGGACAACATCGACGTCGAGATCCCGCTGCGGCTGCGCTCCTTCCTCGACTGCCTCCTGAAGGTGGCGTCGGTCCTCATCGTCATCACTTTCTCCACGCCCTGGTTTGCCATTGTCATCCCTCCGCTCGGAGGGCTGTATTATGTTGTGCAGGTACCTGTCAGTTTTGCTCCCCTCCCCCAACCCCCATGGAGAAAAAGGCTCCCCATGATGATGTTAGTTCTGCACTTGGAACGCACGTTTCCGTTGGATGTGTTCCAGATGCGCATGCATGCACAAACACAAGCCCTTGTTATTATTATTATTTTCTCTTTTTTTTTGGTTCCCACACTCTCTCTCTCTCTTTTTCTCTTTCTCTATGGCGTCTCTTTCTTGTGGTGT